>NC_090650.1:437244874-437552374 GCF_040937935.1 Hyperolius riggenbachi
CTTCCCCTTGAGGCGCGGGTCCAACATCATGCTGATCCAGATGTCCTCCCTCTGCTTCATCTGGATCACCCTGGGGTCCCTGCGCAGGCACGTCAGCATGTGCGCTGCCATTGGGAAGAGGCGGGCCACGTCTGCTGGCACATCGGCGGCAGTGCTGTCCTCATCCTCCTCCTCTGCCGCCTCATCCTCTCTCCACCCCCGCACCAACTCAGCTGCGCTGTGCTGATCCCCCTCATCAGCAGCAAGGTCAGGGACCTCCACCAAGTCCTCCTCCTCCTCCCCCTCAGAGGTGGACTGTGCAGCTGCTTGCCGCTCCTGCTGGTCCAAGGCTGCCGCTCCCTGTTCCAGCAAAGCATCGAGGGCCCTGTTCAGCAGACAAACCAGGGGCACCCACTCGCAGACCATAGCATGGTCCCTGCTCACCATGTTAGTGGCCTGCAGAAAGAGAGCCAGCACTAAGCACACCTGCTGCATGTGCCTCCAGTCATCATCGGGGACGTTGGACGGGATGTTGCTGGTCTTGTCCCTTCTCTGAGCGGCGGAAACAGTGGCCAGGGCAAGGTACTGGTTGACAGCGTGCTTCTGTTCAACCAGACGCTCCAACATCGCCAGGGTGGAGTTCCAGCGAGTCGGAACGTCAAGGATCAGCCGATGGCGTGGCAGCTCCAGCTCCTTTTGCACGTCTTCCAGGCTCGCACAGGCTGCAGCCGAGCGCCCGAAGTGACGCACAACGTTCCTTGCCGTTTCCAGCAGTTCGCCCATCCCCTGGTAGGTGCGCAAGAACTTCTGCACCGCCAGGTTCAGCACGTGGGCAAGACAGGGGATGTGGGTCAGGTTTCCCCTGTCTATTGCGGCAACCAGATTGGCCCCATTGTCGGCCACCACCTCTCCGACTCTGAGGCCTCTGGGGGTCAGCCAAATCCTCTCCTGCTCCTGGAGTTTGGCCAACACATGGGTTGCCGTCAGCTTGGTCTTCCCAAGGCTGACCAACTGCAGCAGCGCTTGGCAGTGGCGGGCCTTCACGCTGCTGCTGAGGCGGGGGGGTTTGGCCAGGTGTGCCGGAGGATGGCAGAGGATCGGAGGAACCTGCTGCAGTTCCCCCGACCCTGCGGGGTGGCACCACCCACTGTGTTGCTGCTGCTGCTGTGCCCGCTGCTGCTCTCCCATCCTCACCCCCTTCCACCAAGCTGACCCAGTGGACAGTGAAGGACAGGTAGCGGCCTGTCCCGAAGCGGCTGCTCCAGGAGTCCATGGTGACGTGGACCCTTTCACCAACCGCGTGCTCCAGCCCTCGCTCCACATTGGCCATCACAAAGCGGTGCAGTGCAGGAATGGCCTTGCGGGCGAAGAAGTGTCTGCTGGGGAGCTGCCAGTCTGGGGCTGCACAAGCAAGCAGCGCACGCATGTCGCTCCCCTCCTGCACGAGCGTGTACGGCAGGAGTTGGGAGCACATGGCCCGTGCCAGCAAGCCGTTCAGCTGCCGCACGCGACGGCTGCTGGGAGGCAGAGCCCTAACCACCCCCTGGAAGGACTCGCTCAAAAGGCTCTGGCGTCGCTTTTTGCTGGCACGGGAATCAGCGGAGACAGCAGAGGAGGCCACTGAGGACTGGCTGCCAGAACAGGCCTCAGTGTCGGCGGCAGGAGTTGCAGAGGGGGGAGGAGCAGTGCGTTTCCGCACTCCTGCTGGTGCTGCTGGAGGAGCAGGAGGGCAGGTGGCTGCTGTTGCTGCTGCTGCTGCTGCTGAAGGCTGTGCAGTGATGGGTGTGGTGCCACTGCCAGCACCAGATGCCTTCAGCCTCTGGAACTCCTCATGCTGGTGGAAATGTTTCGCAGCAAGGTGGTTGATGAGCGAGCTGGTGCTGCACTTTAAGGGGTCTGCACCTCTGCTCAAATTCCGCTGACAGTGGTTGCAAGTGGCGTACTTGCTGTACACTGTGGGCATGGTGAAAAACCGCCAGATTGGTGACAAAAACAACCCCCTACGGCATGGAACCGCTGCTGCCTGTCTCCCTGTGGTGGTTGGGGGGGGGGCTTGGGTGCGGCTGGTGGTGGTACTGGCAGATGCTGCTGCTGCTGCTGCTGAGCCTGAGACACCAGCAGGCTGGGGGACCTGCCTACTGCTGCCAATGCTTGCAATGATGCGCCTCCTTGCAAGGCCCACAAGCGCATCCTCCTCCTCCTCCTCAGAGCTGCTGATGACGACATCCCCTGGAGCTGGTGGCACCCAGTCTCTGTCTGTCACCGTGTCATCATCATCCTCCCCCTCCTGAAACATGTCCTGCTGGGATGATGACCCCCCAAACTCCTCTCCTGATGCATGGATGGGCTGCTTGACTGTCGCCACAGTCTTGCTGTCCAATCCCTCCTCCCCCAAAGTGCCCATCAGCATCTCCTCCTCAAAATTGCCAACAACAGCAGACAATACCCTGATGGTGCCTGGGGTCAAAAGACTGCTGAGTGACAGGTCGGCGACTGACGGTGAACTGGCCTCCTCCCCAGGCCCTGCTGGGCGGCTGCTGCGAACAGGGGTGGTGGTGGTGGTGGTGAGGGTGGAGGCCTCGGATGCAGAGCTGATGGCGGGCTGCTCATCCTCCGTCATCAGTTGCACCACAGTGTCTGCATCCGTTTCCTCAATGGGACGTTTCCGACCCGGCTGGAGGAAAATCGGAGCAGGTGCTACACACTGCTGCTGCTGTGTCTCTGCAGCGTGAGTTGCAGATGCTCCTGCTGGGCGGCGCCCAAGGCGTCCACGGCCAGTGGCTATAGGAGGAATGTTAGCCACTGACGCTGCTGCTGCGGAACTGTGCATGGTGGCGCGGCCGCGCCCGCGGCTTGCCACAATGCTGCTCCCTCTCCTCCTGATTCCCTTGCTGCCCTTCCCCTTGCCGAAACCGCGCTGGCTGCCACTTCCAGACATCTTCGATGTTTTGGGCGTAAACACAAAAGTTTTTTAAAAGGGTGGGTGAAAAGTGGGGTACTTTAATGGAGTGGGTTGGTGGGCGAGGTGACTGAGTGAGTGTCTAGTACAGTAAGTAAGTGGTAACAGTCAGGAAGTTCAACTAGAAGTTACAATAGTTAGTAGTAATCACAAGGAAATAGAGTGTGTGTACACTACAGACAGTGAGTGCACGCACGCGCAAACACGCGCAGGAGCTAGCCTATGAACAGTGACTGAGTGAGTGTCTAGTACAGTAAGTAAGTAGTAATAGTCAGGAAGTACAACTAGAAGTTAAAATAATCAGTAGTAATAATCACAAGGAAATAGAGTGTGTGTACACAGACAGTGAGTGAGTGCACGCACACGCAGGAGCTAGCCTATGAACAGTGACTGAGTGTCCCTACTAGTACAGTAAGTAGTAACAGTAAGTACAACTAGAAATTACAATAATCAATCAGTAATCAGAAGGAAATAGAGTGTGTGTACAGTACACAGACAGTGAGTGCACGCACACGCAGGAGCTAGCCTATGAACAGTGACAGTGAGTGTCCTAGTACAGTTACAGTATATAACTATTCAGAAGGAAATAAAGTGTGTGTACAGTACACAGACAGTGAGTGCACGCACACGCAGGAGCTAGCCTATGAACAGTGACAGTGAGTGTCCTAGTACAGTTACAGTATATAACTATTCAGAAGGAAATAGAGTGTGTGTACAGTACACAGACAGTGAGTGCACGCACACGCAGGAGCTAGTAGCCTATAAACAGTGACAGTGAGTGTCCTAGTACAGTTACAGTATATAACTATTCAGAAGGAAATAGAGTGTGTGTACAGTACACTACAGTACACAGACAGTGAGTGCACGCACACGCAGGAGCTAGTAGCCTATGAACAGTGACAGTGAGTGTCCTAGTACAGTTACAGTATATAACTATTCAGAAGGAAATAGAGTGTGTGTACAGTACACAGACAGTGAGTGCACGCACACGCAGGAGCTAGCCTATGAACAGTGACAGTGAGTGTCCTAGTACAGTTACAGTATATAACTATTCAGAAGGAAATAGAGTGTGTGTACAGTACACAGACAGTGAGTGCACGCACACGCAGGAGCTAGTAGCCTATGAACAGTGACAGTGAGTGTCCTAGTACAGTTACAGTATATAACTATTCAGAAGGAAATAGAGTGTGTGTACAGTACACAGACAGTGAGTGCACGCACATGCAGGAGCTAGTAGCCTATGAACAGTGACAGTGAGTGTCCTAGTACAGTTACAGTATATAACTATTCAGAAGGAAATAGAGTGTGTGTACAGTACACAGACAGTGAGTGCACGCACACGCAGGAGCTAGCCTATGAACAGTGACAGTGAGTGTCCTAGTACAGTTACAGTATATAACTACAATACAAAATACAATCAATCAGTAGTAAAGGACAGCAGAAATACTGGTATAGATGAGAAATAAACAGAGGACAGGAGAGAACAGCTGCCCACACAGGCAGGCCCTGAGGCCTAAAGCTGTAAGCCTGCAGCAGCTGTCTCTCTCTATGTAACACAAAAGCTACTAACTAAAATACAATGTCTATCTAACTAACAACAATATAGGTGTATATAGGAGGTGTATGTGAGCAAAAACGCTAGGTAAATGACCACAATAAAGCTCTTGCTAAGCCAACGCACAAAGGAGCAGATCTCTCTCTGTGCAAAGTCAGGCAAGGACGGAGAAACGGAACATGGCGGCCGCTATTTATAGGGTAGGTGCTGGCCAGGGTCCCCCTCTGTGATTGGCTGCCGTCAGAGGGCCTGGGAGCCCTCTGATTGGCTCTAAGGACATCAATCTGGGCTATGACGCTATTCGAGCTCGGTATTCGAGCTCGAATAGCGCTGTTAGCTCGAATAGCTCGAATAGTGAATGGGCTATTCGAGTTCACTCGAATAGCCCATTCGAATAGCTGCAGCTATTCGGAGCTCGAATAACGAGCTCGAATAGCTGAAAAAGAGCTCGAATATTCGCTGAGCACCACTGACTACGATTAAATATATAGTTGTCAAGGGGTACTTGTGATAATGTTTACTATGCTAGGACGTACTTGGTGAGTACAGGGTTTTAAAAGGGGTGCATACTAATATAATGTTGAGAAACACTGGTCTAGCCTACTTGCGTCAAACTCAAGGCCGGTGGGTCGAATGCGGCCCTCCTTGTCATAAAGTGGCCCTCAAGAACTTCAAATGTGCATCATTGTAAGCAAGCAGTAAAGAAATGGCAGCACGCAGCCTTCCCACCCAGAGGAACACACAAGTGCTAGAGTTTCTGGACGAAACATTGCCAATTTCAGCCGGAATGCAGCAACAGCCTATGGACCCCCCCCCCCTCCCCAAGTGAAATTAGCAGGGGACCCCCTCCTGGGATCGAACTAAATGATCATTTATCATTCATACCAAACTGGTCCTTTCCATCACCAGTATTTTTCTTCATTTAACATTTGAAAATAAGAAATATATCAATTAAAATGATGAGAATCAGGGATGAGCAGAAACTACGCCAGTGCGAATTTACGCATTGTAGTTCGCATCTACGCATCGTAGTTTGTAGGTGAAGTTTCAAAACTACGCTTACGTATTTACACGCAGCGAAGTACCTCTACGCGTAGCATACGCCCACTATGTGTAGTTAACATGTGTATTGCACAGTGAACTACGAATGCATTACTCGCGTCTAATTTTCCGCGTGCGATTGTAGGCTTACAAATGTACGCATTGGAAAGGGGAATGTACGCATAGAAGAGTTCCTGGTTTAAGCATTTAAAGAGGAATTAATGCGTAAAATTTTCTGCATGTGGGCATAAGCATCCGCAAACACTACGCTTCGCACTATGCGTAATTCCGTATTTTAACGCGTAGTGTACGAAATGCAAACGAAGCGAATATTTTATTTCGAAGCCGTAGTTTGGCGAAGCGTAATTGCTACGCGTATTTCCAGCGCAGCGAAGTTGGCTGACTATGACCATCCCCGATGAGAATAAAGTTATTTCAAGTGGACCTGAACTCTTGCACAGGACAGAAGGAAAACGTTGAGCAATGCACCCTGTATGTATTTAGAGAGTTTAGCCTGTTTAATTCCCCCTCATTTGTGTCTAATCACAAATTGTAATATGATCTCTCCCCTGTGTCACGTGACTGCCATGGCAGAGAGAGCAGATAAGCCCATATGAAAGCACAGGCTGTAAACAATATGTCTGCTTCCATGAATCAGGAAGTAGAAACCGTGCAGATTTATTTTAACCACTTGCCGACCAATGGATTTTTCACTGATCGGTGCTGCGGGGGCTCTGCAGCCCGCAGCACCGATCAGGAGTGCAGCAGGGCGATCAGACTACCCCCCTTTTTTCCCCACTAGGGGGATGTCCTGCTGGGGGGGTCTGATCGCCGCCGGCCATCTGCGTTTTGCGGGGGGGGGCTCCTCAAAGCCCCCCTCCGCAGCCATTTCTGCCCTCTTCCTCCTTACCTCCCTCCCTCCCTCTCTCCGTAATGCGCAGGACGGAGTTCCGTCCTGCGCATTGAAGGATAGGCTTCAGCCTATCATATGCCGGCGATCAGAGGCCGGGGATCGCCGATCTGCCTTACGGCGCTGATTTCTTCCCCGCCTGTTTACATTTTGCCGGAGAGCTGCGACCGGCGGCTCGCACACTGTTCACGGAGACACCCTCCGTGAACTGACATGGAAAGGCCGCTCGATCGAGCGGCCGTTTCCATGGTAACCCGCAAACGACCAGTTTACGCCAATCGGCGTTAGCTGGTCGTCAAGAGGTTAAGATTTGTATCAGCTGTAACAAAGAACTGTTTTTTTGCTTAAAGGTTATTATGCTGTTGCATATTTTTTAGAGCAGAGAGGAGTTCTGAGTTCAGGTCCACTTTAAACACATTTTTCAGTAGAAAAATATATATATTAACACAGATCTGTACATCAGTCCTGAATGAGGGACACATGAGGAGGAAATAGGGACACATGAGGAGGAAATAGGGACACATGAGGAGGAAATAGGGACACATGAGGAGGAAAGAGGGACACATGAGGAGGAAATAGGGACACATGAGGAGGAAATAGGGACACAGGGATTTGGTTCCCAAAGAGGGACTGTCCCTCCAAAAAAGGGTCAGTTGGGAGCTGTGTCTAACTCTATGAACAATTGTGGATGTTCTAATGCCTCCTCAAAAAAAAACAAGTTTGACTTTGTTGTCTATTTGAAGCAAATTCTCCCAAACAGGGTGAAGCCACCATGAAAACCCAAGAGAGATTCTAAATTCTCTCTACACTCTCCAACAGTGATGGGCACGGATTTCACATAATCACAATTTTGCATCGTAACTCGCAATTACGAAGCAAAACTGTAATGCAAAATTTTGGGTAAAATTAATTCCGTTTGTAAACCCAAAGAACTGTAATTTTGCAATTTTGCATACATCTTCCGTAATTTTATGCTGAATAGCAAAGTCCCTATATTACCATGACCAAAATTGCTATGTAAGTTATGAGCAATAGAGGGAACAAGACAAAAAGACAAGGCAAAAAAAAACCTTGTAGCTTTTGAGGAACCTGACTTTAAAATGCAAAGGAAAATGTTTTTTAAACTTTTTCCTGTGCATTTTTAAAATCGATTTTCTAAAAAACTACAAGGTCTTTTTGAAAATGTTTTTTATTGTTCCCACTCCTCTCCTAGCAATTTGGTGATGATAGCCTGTATGGGGGCTTTGCTATTAACCGCTAAAGTCGGCACGAAATTACACAAACAATATGTGAAAATGATGAATAGATTACACAAAATCAATCCAAATAAGATAGTAGAGAGATGGGAACAGCTGCATAAAAACCCTTTATTGTGGCCGGGAAGACACAGTGGTTACAGCAGTGGGGGGGGGGGGGGGGGGGAGATGTTTAAAGCGGAATATAACCCTGCATTTCAACTTTGCTCTAAAACATTATTTACAGTATAGTATATGCAACAAGCATTTTTTTTTTTTTTACTAGACCAGCATTGGAAGGGTTACACAGTGCTTTAAAGTTCCTGTTAAAGTTCCTGGAGATTTCTGCAGACGCATCCGAAGCTGACATAGATACATTTTGTTTACATAAATGTATCTAAGTGTTGAATGTGACTCACTCTCTCTGACTGAGAAGGAGCTGGAGGACAGCCAAAGAGTGTGTAACATTTCTCAATAGTTGCATTTAACTAAATAGAATGTAACAATCTGAACTTCTGCATATCTCTCCACAGAACTTTAAACCTCTGTGTTTAACCCTTCCAATGCTGGTCTAGTAAAAAAAAAATGCTTTTTGCATATAATATGCTGTAAATAATGTTTTAGAGCAAAGTTGAAATGCTGGGTTATATTCCGCTTTAAGACATATATACATCTCTTTGTCAATATAGACATCTCTTTTTTTCTCCCCACTGATGTAACCACTGTGTCCACCCAGCCACAACAAGGGGTTTTTATGCAGCTGTGCCTACTGCCTATCTCTCTATCATCTTTTTTGGATTGCAAACGTGGATGTCACGCTGCAGGTAAGCCCAGGTGTGGTTGGATCCATCTCTGCTGCATTTTTGGTGCCAGTGCTTTTTGTATCTACTTTGATTTGATTAGACAAAATCAGTGTAATTGTTTTGTGTAATTGTAATTAGAGATGGCCCGAACCTCCGATTTTCGGTTCGCGAACTGGGTTCGCGAACCTCCTGCGAAAGTTCGGTTTGCGCGAACTTTCGCGAACCGCAATAGACTTCAATGGGGAGGCGAATTTGGAAAACTAGAAAAATTTATGCTGGCCACAAAAGGGATGGAAAAGATGTTTCAAGGGGTCTAACACCTGGAGGGGGGCATGGCGGAGTGGGATACACGCCAAAATTCCCGGGGAAAAATCTGGATTTGACGCAAAGCAGCGTTTTAAGGGCAGAAATCACATTGAATGCTAAATTGCAGGCTTAAAGTGCTTTAAACATCTTGCATGTGTATACATCAAACAGGGAGTGTAATTAGAGTACTGCTTCACACTGACACACCAAACTCACTGTGTAACGCACCGCAAACAGCTGTTTGCGTAGTGACGGCTGTGCTGGACTACTGCGCAACATGGCGAGAGTGCAGGCTGTGGCGGTTTTCAAGCCCATATGGTCGCCGGGCTGTGGTAGCTCAATGACTGAACAGTGACTGTCCAGCTGATCAAATTTGGTCTGTTCACAATGAAGCAATGACCTTATTATCTAGGGTGTGCCCCCCCCCCCCCCCAGACACTCATATAGCCGGGGGTCATTGCTTCATTGTGATACGTAAGCCCCTTCACCGCGGCAAGGTAATGATCACGAAGGGGAATTGCCACATGTACATGCCTTTTGTTTTGTTGTTGCAGCCGCCCGCAGCGCAGCGCAGCCAAAATAATTAGGCAGGCATGTACACGCACCAGAAAAATTATTATGGCGGCCGCTGCTAGCAGCGGCTTTAAAAATTCAGGAATCCGCCTGGAGTCCTGGACCCTGTTGGTGGTGGCGGAGAAGGCAGTCAAGCGGCCTGCAGGCAGAGATGCTGTGTGGGGAGCGACTTAGTCTTGGGGCAGGCAGTCACACGGCGTGCAAGCAGAGATGCTGTGTGTGGGGACTGACTTAGTCTTCGGGCAGGCCTGACCGTGCTTTGCAGATCACGTGGTCAGATGGTCCCTTGACCCAACGCTGCGTGCCAGAGATGACACCACTTGCCTTTCAACATCATGGTACAGTTTGGGTATCACCTTTTTTGAGAAATAATTGCATATCTTCCACTGCGGTGTGTGGCTTTGCTTTTGTGTGCTGCTTTTCCTCAGGTGGTCATCCCATTGCAGTTTGTGCTTTGTAATCATGAGCCTTCATAAGGTAGTTGTCCCTACACGGGTCTTGGTCTTTCCACGGCTCAATTTTCGGTGGCAGAGTACAGATGGCATTGCTCTCATCTGAGACAGACACACAAAAAAATGTCCACACCACTGAGCCCTGGGGTGATGGCATTTTGGTGGTGGCGGCCGACTGAGTGTTAAGTGGGGTGCCAGAATCAGAGCAGGAGGAGGAAGATATGTCACGCTTCCCTGCGGAAGCAGAGAAAGATTAGGTGTTCTGTGTTATTCAACTACGTCCTAACAATATTGGGGGTTGATGGCACGTGCCTTCTTCTGAACACTGTACTTTGGTAGAGGGCCGCACGAAATCACGACAGCGCGACCTCGAACAAACCTGCCAGGTGGCCTGCCTCTGCCTTTTGTTTTGTCCTTATTGGGGGGGGATGAAGTGGAAGGTATGCACTGACTTGACTAATACAATGTGCAGTCAGTCACATAGGTGCAGTTAACAGGTATGCACGGAGTGGTATATCACACTGCGTGCGCTCATGTAGGTAGGTGGGTGCACTGAAATGAACAACAGGTAGTAGGTATATGCAGTAATGGGTATTACATGTGCACCTGTCACACACAGACAGGCACAGTGACACTGACTGACAGGGCTGTATATAATGCAAGTGGGCCACAAAAAAAAAAAATAGATCACAAGCACAAGATTAGCTCTCAAAAGAGCTGTTGAGGGGTGCCTTTTTAGCAATAACAATCAGCCAGGAGCAAGCTAACAAGCGTACAAGAGCCTAACTAAGCTTTCCCTATGAGAGTCTGCAGCAGCTATCCCTTCACTAATTACTGCAGGCACACGAGTGAGTCCACTGCCTGACGCTGCCTGCCTTTTATAAGGGGGGTGGGGCTCCAGGAGGGAGTGTAGCCTAATTGGACACAATGTGCCTGCTGACTGTGATGTAGAGGGTCAAAGTTGACCCTCATGATACACTATGGGGGTGAACCGAACTTCTGGAAAAGTTCCCGGTTCGCCGCGATTGCGAACCACGGAAGTTCGCCAGGAACCGTTCGCCCGCGAGCTGTTCGGGCCATCTCTAATCGTAATTAGCAGGTTACAATCATCCCTACTTTCCAAATCTAAGGTAAGAATTGTCCCGGGAGTGTGGATTGACCTCGCTATCCGGCATCCCGCAGATCGTACTGCGAGCCGGTGACACACACTTGATGCCACCGCCAGGCAATAAGCACACATTGTATTAGTTGGGGAAATACTTTGCTGCCCACCAGACGTCTGTTTCTAGACACAAATAAACCATATTTATATATCTGGAAGCAAAAAATAAAAAATAATGAAGATGTCTAATGATGCAATCCTCAATATGTTCCGTAGTATGAAGCCAAGCGTTGGAGCGCTGGTTTGGTTCTTCCTACTGCCACATGTATAGACGCCAGTTCTGTGTTTCACATTTCACACCCCCACTTGGCAGGAGGGCCTGTTATGTTCAGACTGTTGTGGTTTCTGAAGAAACGTTGCTTTGAGGAACATTTTTGACTTTTTGAAACGTTGAGGAGACGTCCTGCTGCCAAGAAGAATGAGATGCACCAGGCGTAGTCCAACTCTCCAACGTGTAACAATGGGATAGGAGAGGGCATCGTGTACACGGCAAAGTGACAAACACAACTGGAACCACACAGATCTGTGTTATCGTTTGACGCCCAGTTACTGAATTTATCTATTTATTTTTTACTCCCACTCTCCCGAAAGGTTGATTGAGCTTCCTGGAAATGTTCCCAGGAGTGAGAAGGGGTGGGGGTGGCATAGAGTTCTGATCGGTATAATGCCTTTTGGTTTTATTCAATCTCTGCTGAAACTGAGTGTGTGAGAAATCGATATTGCTGAAAATACTGTATCAACAATTGTTTATTAAAGTACCACTATTGCAAAAAATTGTAAAATTTTAAATGCATGTAAACACGTACACATAAGAAGTACATTTCTTCCAGAGTAAAATGAGCCATAAATTACTTTTCTCCTATGTTGCTGTCACTTACAGAAGGTAGCAGAAATCTGACAGAACCGACAGGTTTTGGACTAGCCCATCTCCTCATGGGAGATTATCATGGTTTTGTTTAGTTCCAAAACCATTTAGTGATTGGTAGTTGATCAGTCCAACTGCCCAAAAAAAGTGTGCAGTGCGCAGGGAGGCTGGCCGGCATCACTGTATAAATCTTTTTCAGGGTGAATCTTTATAAAGAATAAAAACCTTTCTGAGAGAATCCACCATGGAGAGATGGACTAGTTCAAAACCTGTCGGTTCTGTCAGATTTCTACTACCTATTGTAAGTGACAGCAACATAGGAAAAAAGGTAATTTATGGCTCATTTTACTCTGGAAAAAAACATACTTCTTATTTGTATGTGTTTTCCTGTATTTTAATTAAATGTTAAGATTTTCACAATAGTGGTCATTTAATAAATACAATAATATCTACTGTATTTCCCCATAACTTCGAGGTGGTTGTTTAGCAAGGTTGTTTAGATTGTAAGCCTTTGGCAGCCCCCCCCCCTGTGTATATAATACTTGATTGTACATTCTACCCAGAATATGTGAACTTGTATTATTGGGACTGCTACTCCCGTGTATGATCTGGCATTGTATGACTTACCTGTATTGTGCTGTGTATCTTATTGTGTATTACCTGTATTGCTGTTTCTATGTCTATTACCTGTATTGTGCTGTCACCCCTGTTACCATTGTCTGTAATCCTATGTATAAAGTAATTTCGTTGTGTTACACAATGACAATAAAGTGAATTGAATTGAATTGTATTATACAGCCCTGTGTAATATTTTGGTGCAATATAAATCCAATAAATAGTAATAATAATAATAATAATAATAATAATAATAATAATAATAATAATAATAATAATAATAATATACACACCAACAACAGTATAAATAAAGTTTATATTGCCTGGGATAGTTGTGAAGCAGGTACAGACATTGAGGAACAACAGAAAGCAACAAGTACAGAATGATTCAACAATATAAAAACATAAACCATTGAGAACAATCCTCAAAACTAATACATTAATATATAACCTGAGCGCAGCTTCCCAATATCTCCTAAAATACAGCCCACATTATACAATCCACAGCCAGGATCCTCCAGCCAGCAGCCCACACAGAAGACAAAAGCCCCTTCCTCTCTCAAGATGGCACCTGCCTGGCAGCCTCTGTAACACCGGCTCCTGCACACTACCAGTTTTCTGGCTGTTAGCGTTGTTTTTAGCAGTAGTTTTTAGCTTCTAGCGTTTCAGTTTAGTCTTTAGTTTTTCGTTTTTTAGTCCTAGTCTAGTTTTTAGCTTTAGTTTAGCTTGTTTTATCCTGCAAGTCCCCCTCCCCCCCCTTGGAATTGGGGCTTGCAGCACTGCACTGCGCCGGCAGCAACAAAGCAATCCACCCAAGGTTGGAGCCCTGCTGCCTCAGCTGGAATCAGCATACCTGCTCTCCGGACGATCCTCGTTCCTGCCACTGCAGCGGATCCCTGCTCCTGCCGCTGGCTGGCCCTGCTGCAAACCCCGGCGATCCGTCCCACATCACTCGGCACTGGTCCTGCCTCCTGCCTCTGGCTGGCCCTGCTGCAAACCCTGGCGATCCGTCCGACATCACACCCCGGCTCAGTCTGCGGCGGTCTGTGGCCTCCACCACCGCTACCACCAGCCCAGCCGCACCACTCTCGGCCCAGGGAAAGCCTATCTCCGCCGCTGCACACCTGGAATCGGCCCTGACCTCCGACCTCCGCAGCCCAGACCACGTGGCAACCACGAGGAGCTCACTTCACTGCACCCCCTGGCACGGGTCCTGCCTTCAGCTGCAATAGCTCTTGCCACTCTACCGCTCCACTGCCGCAACTACAGGACCCGGACAGGACAAGAACCAACCTCCAGCCCGAACGCACGCTTAGGGGTTCCCTGGCTCTGAGCGGACCCACGCACCCCTGTAACTACAAGGCCTTCAACCTCCTGCATAGACTGTAAGTAAATGCACTGATTTGTCTTACTGTGCATTTACCATTTCACTGGACTGTTTTACTGCTCTCACTGCTTTTAATGTTTGCTGCATCTACTGTGGGTAACACACAGATCTGTTTTTAAGCAGAAAGGCTGATAGTTGTTGGGCCCAGCTGCCTCAACCTCCCCAGCCCCCCCTGAACTCTGCCTCCTTAAATACTGATACCGCTCTGCTGACCTGGCTGGCACTCATAGTGCTCTCTACCTAGCCTGCAATTACGGGCCACCTACTCTTCATAGGAGTATTATTCGGTGGTGCACTTACCCCTACCCCACCCAGCAATCCACTGCTGTGCCGGGTATAGTTCTGCAGATGCCCCATCACCCACCAGTGAGGCACACCATCTCCTACTCCAGAGCTGAGCTCCTGGAATGGGAGGCCCACGCTTGCTGCACAAACATACCACCCCTGCAAGACTTAGTTTGGGCCCATGTGGAACACCTTAACAGCAGGTGCATATGGCACCCCAGGAAAATCTGCCACAGAGGGAGGAGGGCCGGCGCACTAGAGAGACTTAAAAGGAAGGGCTTGCGCTCACCCATCCCTGCTATTCTCCTGGCCAACGTCCGCTCGCTCCCAAACAAGCTGGATGAACTTGAAATTCTGCTTGGCAGTAAAAATCCGATTAGCGGTATCACCCCAGTCCTCTGCTTTACTGAGACCTGGCTAAATGACGGAATCCCGGACAATGCACTCCTCCTCCCAGGATATAATCTCTTCCGAGCGGATCGCGATCACGCTCTCTCCGGCAAAAGCAAAGGAGGAGGTGTCTGCCTCTTTATCAGCACAGCTTGGTGTACCAACACCACCATCCTGCACAAGAGCTGCTCCCCTGATGTGGAACTCCTTCTCGTCAACTGCAGGCCTGCATATTCACCCAGGGAGTTCTCCTCCTGTGTTTTTGTAGGAGTCTACATACCTCCAGATGCTGATACCAAATCTGCCTTACGCACAGTAGGAGACTCCATCCAACGGTGGGAGACAGCCCTCCCGGACTCCCTCTTCATCATCTTAGGCGACTTCAACAGAGCTAACCTTCGACTGGAGCTGCCCCGCTACAGACAGCACATCACGTGTCCCACGAGAAATGGGAACACCCTGGATCACTGCTACACTGTGCTCAATCAAGCGTACAAGGCAAATCGTTGGGCTGCACTGGGAAACTCGGATCACTGCCTTATCCACTTGATCCCCACCTACAGAAGACAACTCGAGTCAGCCAAGCCCACCATCAGAACCACCAGAGTGTGGTCAGATGAGGCTAAGTTACAACTTTTGGGCTGCCTCGACTGCACCGACTGGTCTGCTCTGGAGGCCCCCAGTCTGGATGAATGGACTGAGAATGTCACCGCCTACATCCGCTTCTGTGAGGAGTCCTGTATTCCCACAAAGAGCTTCAGAGTCTTCCCGAATAACAAACCTTGGTTTCACGGTAAGCTGCGCCGGCTCAGGAAATCCAAAGAGGAAGCTCACAAATCCGGCACCCCAGAGGAGTTCAGGGATGCCAGAAACGCACTAAATCGGGAGCTAAGAGCGGCAAAGCGCAACTACGCAAATAAGCTGAGGCTCAGCCTCCAGTCCAACAGCCCGAGAGAAGTTTGGAAGGGTCTCCGAGCAGCCACTAACTTTAAAGCCAAACCCCTTCAAGCTTCACCTAGCAGAGAACTCGCGGAGGAGCTCAATAAGTTTTACTGCAGATTTGAAAACAACCCCTCCCCTCCTGGCACCCAGGAAGCTGATCCCTCCCATCCCAGCACCCAGGCATCCATGTTACGGGTCCCTCCATCCACCCAGCCTTCCCAGATCTCCTCTACTCCAGTGAGGGTCTCCGAGGTCGATGTCCTGAAGCTCCTACGGAAGACCAATCCACGGAAAGCCTCAGGCCCAGACGGTGTGTCATCATCCTGCCTGAAAAGCTGCGCTAGCCAGCTGGCCCCTGTCCTCGCGTCCATATTCAAAAGATCACTATCAGAAGGCAAGGTCCCCGCCTGTCTCAAGAAATCCATGGTCATTCCTGTCCCCAAGAAACCAGGGCTGTCCGATCTAAATAACTACAGACCTGTGGCCCTAACTCCCACCATTATGAAAACCTTCGAGAGACTAGTCCTCACCTACCTGAAGGGCTCCACTGATGCCTGCCTGGACCCACTCCAATTTGCTTACAGGGCAAACAGGTCCACGGATGATGCCATAAACACCAGCCTGGCGTACATCATGGAACACCTGGACAGACCTGACACCTATGCAAGGATTCTCTTCCTTGACTTCAGTTCTGCTTTTAATACCATCTGCCCCATCATCCTACATGGCAACCTCACTCAACTTGGTCTAGACTTCACCCTATGTGCTTGGATTAAAGACTTCCTCACCAACAGGACACAACTAGTTAAACTCGGCAACTGCTTCTCTCAGGAAAGAACCACCAACACGGGGGCCCCGCAAGGTTGTGTGCTGTCCCCGTTCCTGTTTTCCTTGTACACGAACGACTGTTCCTCATCCACGAACTCTGTCAAGGTCGTTAAATTCGCAGACGACACCACCATCCTTGGCCTCATTGGGGATGATGGGGAGAATGACTACAGAAACGAGATTGAACGCATCTGCAATTGGTGTAAGGAACACAATCTGGTACTGAACGCAGGGAAAACAGTTGAACTGGTTATTGACCTGTCTCCATTGAGGGCACTGTGGTTAACAGGGTGTCTAGCGTACGGTTACTGAGCACCATCATCACAAATCACTTGAAATGGGTGGATAACACCACAAACACTCAAAGGAAAGCGCAACAAAGGATGTACTTCCTGAGACAACTTAGGAAGTTTGGAATGTCGCGGGAACTGTTGACTTGCTTCTACACGGCCACCATTGAGTCGATCCTCTGTTCCTCGATTATCGTATGGTATGCTGGTGCCACTGCAAGGGACAGACTCAAACTTCAGAGGGTTATCAACTCTGCGGAGAAGATAATAGGGTCACCCCTGCCACCACTGGACCTCTTGTTCACCTCCAGACTGTGGTCCAGGGCAAATAAGATAGTGATCGACCCTTCACACCCTGGCTGGCACCGCTTCAATCGGCTTCCCTTAGGCCGTCGCTTCCGCACCATCCCCACTAGAACCACCAGGCACAGGAATACCTTCTTCCCTCAAGCTGTACTGCACCTGAACTCTCGCTCTCTCTCATGCGAAGCCCGCTAGCCTTCCACTCTCGCCACTCCTGCCCAGTGGCATAGCTAAATTTGTGTTTTTTGTCTTTCCTTGTATCAATGTATCTGTATGACTAACAGCCGCTTGTAAACTGTTGTTCCCTGCCATGCCGTGTATGCCAGAAATAATTCCGGGTGTGACACCTGTTGCACTCGGCGAATAAAAGAGATTCTGATTCTGATTCTGATTCTGATTCCTAGCCCTTTCCCTGAGTATTGATTTCAGTAGACCCCTCCCCTTTATCCACCTCCTGAGGGTCAGATTTTCCCAGAAGGAGAAAATTCTGGAACATTGGTCTTTTGTTCACCATGTGCTCTAGGAGTGGAACAATGGCTGCTCAACAAAAGAAAGCTGTGAATCCTGTACAGCCCATTTCTTACAAGTGGACAAGTTGGTAAAACATATCGATCACTACCAGGTCAGTTTCCAAATGGGGAGGGATCAAACTATTATGGAATGTGAAAGGCTATAAAGCAGCAGAGACAGCCATGCTATCCCAGGAAACAAAACACACATATATAAGCAGATAAATACTTGTATTTTACTGTCCACATTTTTATTTCAGTGAATTTCATACAGTTAATAAGGAGAAAACTGTTTCAGGCATTTTCCATCTTTACTGCCTCTGACTGAAGTCAATCCTTCCTGATGTAATTTCCTCCCTTACTCTTTTTTTTCTCCTAGAAACTGCACTGTCATATCTAGCATGCTTTGTAAACACATGTGAGCACAGCAGATTAGAGTTCAGCCGCTTCTGCAGAGGAGTGAGGTGTATTTCCCTCCTCCCATCTTCAGAAGTACTTCATAGGCATCAGCCTATGACAGCCGATCACTCCTGTCTCTCCCGGGGGACAGCCGTGTCATACGGCTGTCCCCAGTACAGCGCTGCCTTATGCTGGGTACACACCTTGAGATTTCCTGCTCGATTCGCGAGATCGAACGGATCGATTCGATTATTTCAAACATGCTCGATTGGATTTCGATCATTTTTTTCATGTTAAGTATGCAAAATCAACGGCAGGAAATCCAATCAAGCATGTTTGAAATAATCGAATCGATCCGCGAATCGAGCGGGAAATCTCAAAGTGTGTACCCAGCATTAGATTGTAGCACTGTACAGTGTAAATCGACGGCAGTATCGCCATCTAACAGTCTCATTCAAGCGGAAATGCGCCCATCGGCACGCGAGATCTCCTGCAAAGCCCCGCCCCATGGACTTGACGCCATTTCCTGGGGCTGTGGCCGCGTTCATGCCCATTGGCGTGGCGCGGCTCTTAAGAAGTTAAATCCCTATAAAAAAGTGCCGGAACTGACATTTTAATTGCTATAATACCATCAGTGCCAGTTATCGAGTATCTGAGCCGTTGCGATGGATCGAGAGAGCGCAGAGATTCCTGTTTATATAACCGTCCCCACCTGTCCTGTTCAGCACATGAATATCATTACAGTCCTCATTGTCATGTTAACTTAGCCAAGGTTGGAGAATATATCCCGTTATTGATGACTCACACAAGCTTATTCAGCGAAGCAGCGCGGACAATAAATGCAACGTGCGCTGAGCTATTATCTGTATCGGCCAATCAGATGATGGGAAGGCGAGCTGTGATTGGGCGCTGTGGGTTGCTGCACTATTTAGCTTTTTTTACCAGAATAAGTGTCATGCCGATCTCTCATCTCCGGCCTCTGTCTTCTCGTGCTGTTATTTCACTCATGATTACTTGTTTTCTACACTTACATGATAATGGTAGAGCCTACTTCCCCTTACCCCCCAGAGACCCCACATTCCCCCTTGACTTAAAAACTCCAAAAAATAATAGACACGGACTACCTGGCATTGGATTAATTTAAGGCCATAGCAGCCCCTTCTTTATTCAGCCAATTAACAATGTTCCAAACCAAATAGAAACCACAACATAACTAAAACGATCTCCATCAAGAACTGGGGTAAAAGGGTCCGGAGGCACCGAAACTCGTACTCCAAAAACACCCGTGTGACATGCAGCCTTGTACCGGCCCCCAGCCGCGTAGCTCGGCTCGGGGACAGCTGCATGCCCCAAAGTCGTCTCTCTCTTGCTTTCCTTCTTCAAAACCAGCGGATTCGTCCCATGACAAATCTCCTTCCCAAGGCACTAACCTCCGGAGCCCCTTTTTACCCCTCCGGCTGCAATGACAAACAAGAGCAAAACACACACAACAAAAAACATAAAGGGAGGGAGGGAGGGAGCTTCTTCCATTGCTGCTCAAACCGGAAGTGCCCGCCCCGCTACTTCCGCCGCCTTGCCCGGGAAAGACTGACACTCCCCTCACCACCAACACCCGCCCCCTCCTTCTCTCTGTGCTGCCTCCTAGCCTGCACCACCCCCAACCCACGCTAACCCCTACACTGCCGGGGAGACGGCTACCCCATCATGCCCGGGCCCTCCGCATTCCGCTGCGCTACAGCTACGGACCCTCTCTTGATAATGGTAGAGCCTACTTCCCCTTACCCCCCAGAGACCCCACATTCCCCCTTGACTTAAAAACTCCAAAAAATAATAGACACGGACTACCTGGCATTGGATTAATTTAAGGCCATAGCAGCCCCTTCTTTATTCAGCCAATTAACAATGTTCCAAACCAAATAGAAACCACAACATAACTAAAACGATCTCCATCAAGAACTGGGGTAAAAGGGTCCGGAGGCACCGAAACTCGTACTCCAAAAACACCCGTGTGACATGCAGCCTTGTACCGGCCCCCAGCCGCGTAGCTCGGCTCGGGGACAGCTGCATGCCCCAAAGTCGTCTCTCTCTTGCTTTCCTTCTTCAAAACCAGCGGATTCGTCCCATGACAAATCTCCTTCCCAAGGCACTAACCTCCGGAGCCCCTTTTTACCCCTCCACCACGACAAGGGCGTGACCCCTTATGCCCTTGAGGCCCCCAACCTCAGAGCTCGCTGAATCCCATCCCCGATGCCCAGGGCCCATAAGTCCATCCCAATGTCATTAAGATGCACCCCGTCTCTCTTTAGGAACAGTTCAATCTCCTCTTCCAACTCGAAATGCCGTATGGCCAACCCTCCATTCCTTATGAAGAACCTCGCAACCTCTTTGTTTAGCTTAATTCTAGCTTTGTTAATTTCAGGACAGAATTGGCCAACCTCCAGTAACCCCGGGCCACAATGTCTGACCACACCACAATGGTCTCTGGGAACAGGGACCGGATCCTCAAGAAGTCAAACTTGACCTCCTTGATGACCACCCTGGTGGACCTAGCGGCCAGATCGTTCCCCCCTACATGCAACACCAGGATATCGGGGGGCCTATCTATACGTGCTAAAGTATGTAGCTCCGGCAGAAGGCTGGGCCACACCATCCCAGGGAAACCTATCCACCGGATACGTACCTGATCCCTGGGAAAGCCGAGCTGCCGGCCCTCAGGCCTAACATCGGCCCTTCTCGCCCCCCTGCTGACGTAGGAGTGCCCTACGATCCAGACCACAACCTGCGGACCTGCAACAAAAGAACAAAAAACTGACAGCATTTTTTTGCCCGGATCCCCCAAGACAAACCCCCCCCCCCCTTTACACTAAATGGGGTCTGACATATGTCCTGTACCGAGCTGACTCCCAACGCCCTATCTGCTTTATGACCCCCTCGCTCAATCCCCACCGTGACGCCTCAGTGGCCGCCCCAATGCGAAAAGAGTGGGAGGCAAACTCCAGGAAAGGGAGGCCGAGATGAGCCAAGCATCTTCTAAATATCGTGACAAACTGAAAACGGGACAAAGCTGTGCCATCCGAATGGACCAGAAACACTAGCGATTGAGCAGGGCGAACTGTCATCAAGCTCTGTACGTTTAAAAGAGGGCATAACGGTCCACCGATCTGGAAAAGTGTGATGGACCGGCCCTTTCCCCGTTGGTCGGTCTTTGAGCGCGGTAAATAAATGACCACCGAATCCGCGAGGACGGTAACATGTTCCGCGAGGATGCCTCCCACTCCTGACTTATTCCTACTCACTAATTCCCCGATTCTAAATGCCCCAAAAAAGGCTAGCACAAATGCGGTCTGAAAAAGTCCGCACTCATAGCTTGAAGAACACAAGCCTGGCAGCGCCTCCGCCAGCCTACCCAACAATTCAAACGTCACCGGGCGTCTTGCTTCCCTGCGAATGGCTCCCACCCGGTACCCCTTTACCGCCTGTCTTACCCGAAAATCTTTAGTCACGTCCGAGAACCCCCTAACTTTAAACCAAAAAGCCAGAGCTGCTAACTTTTTGAGCACTGCCGACACCGAAATGCCTTCCACGAAATTAGTACCCAGGAAATATAGTAGCAAACACAGCCGCTGCTCGTCTGAAGCACAACCGCCCACTTGTATCAGCAAAGCATCCCACGCGTTCCATACCAACGTGTACGCTGCTGCCGACGACTCGGACAAGGATCTCCCAATCATGAAGGATACCGCTCGAAAGGAATCCTCCACGCCGTGGACGGGCAAGGAACCCCACGTTCTTCCGCCGTGGGAACCGCCGCCCGGAATCTGTCCCACTGAAATCGAGAAAGTGCATCAGCGACCACGTTATCAACCCCTGGCAGATGTACCGCAAACAAATAAATATTAAAACGTAAACAGTCCAAGACCAATTGCCGCATCAGACTTATCACCGGGGGAGAGGATGCCGAACACCTGTTGATCGCCAATACCACTCCCATGTTGTCGCAATTGATCTTGACTTGCCTATTGGCCAGCTGCTGTCCCCAAATCCGAACCGCCACCACTATGGGAAAAAGCTCCAATAACACCAGATTGGAAGTATAACCCGCCTCCACCCAGGACCTGTCCCAAGGAACCGCACACCATCGACCCGCGAAAAAAGCACCAAAACCATGGGCGCCCGACGCATCCGTGAAAAGCTCTAAGTCCGAGTTACTCACCGTTTCCTGCATCCACAGGGACTTACAATTGAAGTCTGACAAGAAAATCAACCACACCTGCAGGTCCGACTTGAGATCCGCCGTTAACCGAATCCGGTGGTGTGGCGCCGCTATCCCAGCAGTAGCCATAGCCAGGCGCCTGCAGAAGATCCGCCCCATGGGCATTATTCTGCAGGCAAAATTCAACTTACCTAGCATAGACTGCATCTCCCGCAAAGTTATTTTCTTGCTATGAATCGCGGCCAAAATGGTCTCCCTTAAGTTCTCCACCTTGTCGGTCGGCAAACTGCATTCCATAGCAACAGTGTCTATGGTGATGCCTAAGAATTTTAGCGACGTGACCGGGCCCTCTGTCTTATCCTCCGCAAGTGGGACCCCGAAGCGTTCACAGACGTGCCGCATGTTAGCCAATGCATAGGCACAATCAGGGGAACCCGCTGCTCCCATAAACAAAAAATCGTCGAGATAATGTATAATTGATGGTACGCTCGACATATCCTTTACGACCCACTCCAAAAACGTGCTAAACCGCTCAAAATACGCGCAGGAAATTGAGCACCCCATGGGTAGGCATCGGTCTACGAAATACTCACCTTTCCAAAAACAACCTAACAAACGAAAACTGGAAGGATGAACGGGCAGCAGCCGAAAAGCCGATTCAATATCGGTTTTTGCCAACCACGACCCTTGACCCAAGCGCCTGACCCAGCATAGAGCCGCGTCGAATGAAGTGTACACCACTGACGTATCATCGCCTAGCAAACCATCGTTAACCGACGAACCACGAGGAAACAACAAATGATGTATTAACCGAAAAGACCCCGGTTCTTTTTTGGGAACCACACCCAACGGGGACACAATTAAATCAGCTAAGGGCCGAGAAGTGAACGGACCGGCCAAACGACCCGCCGCCACTTCCTTCGCAATCTTCGTATCCACGACCTCTGGGAACTCATAGGCAGACTTCAAGTTCCGAAAGGGGGGCTCCGACCGCGACAAACAACTACTTTTGATCCGGAAACCCTCCTCAAAGCCCGACCTCAAGAATTCGGCCACCTCCCGCTCAGGATACCTGTTTAGAAAGCGCGCCATCTCTACCCCCTTCACCGGTGTCGTCCCTCTTACGTGCAGAATCCCCAGACCTTGCCCTTCGCTGCTTGTAGCACCTGGCAGCCGCATGTGAGCCTCCGCAATTGGAGCACTCGTGCTTAAAGCGGCAGGACTGACCGAAACGACAGGATCCGTCGTTGTACTGCCAGCATATGCCCTTTCCTCGGTTAGCCGGCTGGCCAGTAGTGGCCGACCCGCCGGCAACCGCGGGAAAGGACTGAGTGGTTCTGGCCGGGATCATCAGCCGCATCCACAAGGTAATATCCTTGTGATCCCAGCGGATCACAGGCCTTACCGCCTTCTCCTGCCTGAACTGCTCGTCGTACCGTAGCCAAGCGTTCCCACCGTACGACCGATGAGCCTCCCCGATCGAGTCCATATAACCAAACAACGCCGAGCAATGCTCGGGCTGTTTTTCCCCAATCACGCTAGCCATGATTGAAAAAGCCTGAAACCAGTTCTGGAATGTGCGGGGAATCAGTCTATAACGCCGCTCCTCCTCCCTCTTCTTCTCATCCGGCTTACCCTTATCTAAATTGAACTTTTCCAGCTGAAGGAGCGAAAATATCTCGATATATTCGCCCCTCCAGATGCGTTCCTTCACTTCTTGCTTCAGATGGGAACCAAGAAGACCATTAAAACAAATGTAAAGCTCCGCGTGCGATGCATCTGCTAAACGCACCTGGCCCCCCCCACTAGACAAAGTAGAATCACACCCCGTCCCCTCCGTCTGCACCGCCACCTCCGACTGCACACTATCCAATCCTGGCATAACAGGCTGCGCCACCTGAACCACCCCTTGTATGCCTGCACCTGCTGCCAGGGGTAAGGGGGCCACCAAGGGTACTAACCCCGCATGTGACGCCACTACTGGGGGTGCGGGCGCCCAAGCTCCCACCGGTGACAAAGGTGACCCGATTGGCGGCACTACTAGCGCTGTGGAAGGTGAAGGCTGCGTCTGCCCTGGCTGCGACCCTGGCGCTACTGACACACCCCCAGCCCCCCCCTGATGACCCCCACAAATCCCCAACAATAACGTGGCTAAGGCATTTACTGCGGCTAAATTGGTCTCACCTGGCTGCCCCGGACGCAAGTCCCTGCCAGCCGTCATGCCGGATCCACCCGCTGTGCCGTCATCGTCCTCTGCTACGGAATCGACCTCGGAAGCAGAGCCGTCCCCATGTGCAAGGCTCCTGCTGTGCTGCTCTTGCCGCGTCTGCTGCTGCTGCAAACCGCTGTCTTGCCTGCGTTTCTTCTTGGCGGATCCCTTCGACTTGCCCTTGGCTGCGGAGCTCCTATTCCCGCCCTGAGTATGGTGGGCTGCCGCCGCGGAAGGAGGGGCGGCACCCGTGTGATGGCCATCCTTGTGCTGGGCCCGCTTAGTCTGCCGCGCCGCGCGGGGACTAATGGCCGCATCCCCCCTTGCTGCCTGCTGGTGGGAGGAACCGGCCGCGCTGGATGGCCCTGCTCCGGACGAATCCCGGTGTTGGGTGGGATTCCTCCCGCCGGACCCCCGGGTTTTCTGAGTGCGCTTTGCTGGGGGGGGCGGAGGGTCCCTAATGGGGCTCCCTGAGCGACGCCGCGCTCCTGCATGGGGGTCTGGGCTTAGCCTCTCCGGAGGCCTGGACTGTCTCCTCACCTCTCCTCTCTGCTCACCTGCTTCTGCTGGGGGAGCGCTGGGCTCTGCCGCCGCCACCGGCGCGCTGTCTGCCGCAGCCTCCGCTGAGGTGCCTGCTCCCATGGCCGCCAGTTGGACCGTGACCCATGAGGGGCCCCTCGTTCCTGCCTCTGCCCGGATCCGGGCAACCAGTAGCTCCAGTCCCTCCATGTCAGCGGGAGCAGCGGGCGTCCGGCAAGCAGCTTCTTCCATTGCTGCTCAAACCGGAAGTGCCCGCCCCGCTACTTCCGCCGCCTTGCCCGGGAAAGACTGACACTCCCCTCACCACCAACACCCGCCCCCTCCTTCTCTCTGTGCTGCCTCCTAGCCTGCACCGCCCCCAACCCACGCTAACCCCTACACTGCCGGGGAGACGGCTACCCCATCATGCCCGGGCCCTCCGCATTCCGCTGCGCTACAGCTACGGACCCTCTCTCTTCTGCTTCTTCACTTCAGAGAACTCCTATTGGCTTCCACATGTTTTCACTGCACCCCTATTCAAAAACAAACACCAAACTATGGCTATGATCTAACTGCAGTTCATATTTGCCCTGGTCAAGGTTACAGGGTTCTATTATTAAAGAGGAACTCTAGCCTAAACAAACATACTGACATCAAGTTACATTAGTTATGTTAATTAAAATAGGTAATATAATCTCTTACCCACCCTGTTTTAAAAGAACAGGCAAATGTTTGATTTCATGAGGGCAGCCATCTTTTTGGTTGAAAGGAGGTGACAGGGAGCATGAGACACAGTTCCAACTGTCTTGTGTGCTGATCACCCCTCCCAGTTGCTAGGCAAGGTAAACAACAACATAGGAATTCCTATAATGCTCTGCACAGCATCAGGGAAAAAAACGCCCGGCAGTTTTCTTTGATGGGTGGAGCTTAGCTAAAAATGCAGCTAAAAATGATGCTTTGGTAAGAAAAACAAAGTTCTGATGCTGTGAAAATGTTAAAGAAACACCAAGCCTTTTCAGTTCTGCTGAGTAGATTTTTAGTCCGGAGGTTCACTTTAACTAGTAAAAAGGCCCGCCTGTTAAAAAACGGGCGCTAGGCCACGGCCGGTAAACCCTGGCAACACACATACCGATGCATCCTGCTCACCCGTCTCCCAGCACTGTCCGAAGTATATGCACACAGGGAGATGCATGCTTGGCAGTTGGAAAAAGCTGTTATTTCCCACAATGCAATGAGGTTTTGAGACAGGAAACTGTCAAGTCTGGAAGCACAGACACACACAGGGACACACACACACACACACACACACACAGTGCCAGGACACAGAGACACGGGGGTTTTATTAGATAGGCTATATATTTATTGGGCAATCATTTAAAGACACAACCATTAGAAAACAGTCATAACTCACATGATTTAAAGGACAACTGAAATGAGAAATACAGTATATGGAGGCAGCCATATTTATTTCCTTTTATACAATGCCAGTTGCCTGGCAGTCCTGCTGGTCTGTTAGGATGCAATAATGTGTGAATAATGCCAGAACAAGCATGAAGCTATTCTTGCAGATCTGACAATAATGTCAGAAACACCTGATCTGCTGCATGCTTGTTCAGGGTTTATGGCTAAAAGTGTTAGAGATAGAGGATCGGCAGGATAGCCAGGCAACTGGTATTGCTTAAAAGGAAATAAATATGGCAGCTTCCATATCCCTCTTGCTTCAATTGTCCTTTAAATGGAACCTGAGGTGTGAGACTTATAGAATTTCCTTTTTACCTCTTGAGGACCGCGGTCTTAAACCCCCCCATGACCAGGCCATTTTTTGCTAATTAGGCCACTGCAGCTTTAAGGCCTTGCTGCAGGACCGTACAACTCAGCACACAAGTGATTCCACCCCCTCCTCCCTTTTCTGCCCACTAACAGAGCTTTCTGTTGGTGGGCTATGATTGCTCCCAGCATGTTTATTTTTTTTTTTAGTATTATAAATAAATATTTGTGTATTTATTTTTTAAATAAAAGTAAGTTCTTTGTTTATTTTTATTTTGTATCCCTCCCTCCCCCCGCCAGCCAATCAGCGTGATCGGCTGTCATAGGCTATGACAGTGGATCACTTTTCTGCCTCTAGAGGGGACAGCTGTGTCACACGGCTGTCCCCAGTACAGCGCTGCCTTAAATTACAGCGCTGTACAGTGTTATTAGACGGCGGTTTTTGCCGTCTAACAGTCTCTAGTGTCCATCGCTGCTGGGAGACTGATAGCGGAGCGGAGCTCCGTCATTCAAGCGGGCATGCATGTGCAATCCCCTGCAATCTCCGCCCAGAGCACTTCACGCCAATCGACGTGGAGTGGTCCTGGGGCTGCCGCGCTGCTCACGCCAATTGGCGTTTCCCAGTCATTAGGCGGTTAAACAATACCAGTTGCCTACCTGTCCTACTTATCCTTCTGGTTAGTAGATTCTCTCAGTCGGGGCTGGCTTCATACTTTGTGTGGCCCTAAGCCAAGAATGTTGTGGCTGTCCTTTCATGTGCAGCAGCCCCCTCCCATTCCATGTGCAGCCCCCTATTCCATGCATTTCATCCATGTACTGTACAGCAGCCCCTGTCTTTCCTGAAGCTACCTTGAGCATCTGTTTTCTTTTTTCATGTGTTGCTCTGCATTTTCAGCCTCCTCTTTCATATGTAACCACCCCTTTTTCATTTCCAGGTGCCCCCTGGGGCTGCAGTCACCCAAAGCCTGGGCCTTTGTGGCGTTTCCAAAAATCCGGCCCTGCTTTCAGCGTCCCTGTGTGTTCATCCTTCTTTTGTTCCTTCTGGAAGTTTACATGAAACCCTACACATAGCTCCCAACTGTCCCTCTTTTGGAGGGACAGTCCCTCTTTGGAAGCCCTGTCCATCTGTCCCTCTTCCCTCCTCATTTGTCACTCTTTCTATGTAAATCTATATATTTATCTACTAAAAAATGTGTTTGACTCTAAACTTTATTCCCATCCTTTAAATTGATATATTACTCATTTTAAAATGTTACTATGCAGGAAAATAAACCAGGATAGAAAGGAGCAGTGTGGTTTAAATTATAAAACAACATAATTTCCTTATGAAATCTTTATGGTATGCGTGACTAGGGTTGTGACGGGGGTGTGGCCAGATGTGTGGCAGGGGCATGGCTCAGGTGTTCCTCTTTCTCATCTCAAAAAGTTGGTAGGTATGCCTACAGCCCATATCCATACGAATTTGTCCACCCCTTCTGTAGCATAAGCGGGCAGCATTTCTCAAACAACCGTTTCAGGATTTAAAGAGACTTTGAAGCTTACAAAATTTCCTCTTTTTTTAGGCAGTCTGCTTCAGCATTAATGGCAGAGCTGAAACACCGCTTTCCCGCGGCAAAGAAGGCCTTAATCACTCCCAAATACTGGGATGAAAATCCATGACTTTCAAACTCGTGGATTTTGCTGCCCGGGAGGCAGAGTTGTGAGCTGCAGCTCTGCCTCCATTAGCGTCAATCTCTGTGGATCTCCGCCTCTCCCCGCCCCTTTCAGTGAAGGAAGACTAAGAGGGGCGGGGAGAGGCGGCGATCAGCGGGGATTGACGCGAGTAGAGGCAGAGCTACTGCTCACAGTTGTGCCTCTAACAGGATGGAGCCCCGCAATTTGCCTCGGGGATTTCAGGGTGATTAGAGCCTCATTTTGCCGCGGATAGCGGCGTCTCAGCTATGCCAATAATGTTGAAGAGAATTGCCTAAAAAAAGAGGTAAATTTAGGCCTCTTTCCCACTAAGACGTTGCGTACCCCTAACGCAACGCATGGTGGTGTTGAAGTTGGACGTCAGATTGAGCCACGTTATGCAGTTCTTGGTGCGCTGTTTTTGTTCTATCTATACTGATAGAACAGCCGCTCCAGGATAGTGATGGGAAGTCCGGATCTTTTCACGGATTCGGATGATTCAAATTGAAAAGATCCGGATCTTTGAACCGAATCATTTGAATCATTTTACTAGGGAAGCAGACTGGGGGTGAAATGACTAGCAGGACATGACTTCCCCTGCACTGTACATTCTGTATGTTCCTGTTTCTTCCAGACAGACATCCACTGTGAACCGAATCTTTCATTGTGATGATCCGGATGATTCGACTCACAAAAAAGATCCGGATCAAATGAACGATTCATTCATGATCCGGACAACACTATGAGTCCAGGTTACGTCACCACAGTGCAGTGAATATTAATTAGGCCTGTGGCTAGTTACTGAGCATGTGCAAGCAGTCTAACACAGCTAAAGCCCAGTGTAACGCATAGCATGCTGCACTTTCCCAGAACGTGTAGCGTTACAATGTAACGCAACGTGGGCACTGTGAACAGCCCATTGCTTTTATATTGCTGTGAGTTGGGCTGCGTTACTGGCTGCTCTAACGTGCGCCTGTAACGTCCCACTGTGAAAGCAGCCTAAAAGAACCACCTGCAATAATAGACAATCTGATTTCACACCAGCCATGCTACAATCCGTACAGTCTCATTTTCGTAGCGGAAGAAGGTGTACTTTAATAGTGCACCGACTTACCTTGGCAGCGATACTCGATTCGGAAACTTTCTTTAATGAGTTCGGTTGGCGATGAGAAAGACTTTCAGAAAAGAAAGTCAATCAGGAGTGAGGGGAAAAATAAAACAAACCAAAAAAATAAACATAAAAAAAAAATCGTTGTGTTTTCCCATCTGTTCGAAGCAAAAC
This sequence comes from Hyperolius riggenbachi, assembly GCF_040937935.1. Classification (NCBI taxonomy): domain Eukaryota; kingdom Metazoa; phylum Chordata; class Amphibia; order Anura; family Hyperoliidae; genus Hyperolius; species Hyperolius riggenbachi. The sequence goes on from NC_090650.1 coordinate 437,274,324, forward strand.
AGCCAAACAACTCCTTCTTAACACAATTACATGTTTTTCTATAATTGCCTTGTGTCAGATTTATTACATATCGTCCTTCTTTACATAACCCCATTACACAGCCAGCCAGAGCTTGTAGACACAGCACAAATAATCTGCTGAAGTGAATGTAATAATGTCTTTAATTTATGGCATTGTACATGATTGTTTTGCAATTACCCTGGAAGGTTTGTAACGTTTCTCGATGCTCTGCTGCGGCTTGGCGCGGTAAAAGAGAGGGAAAAAAACAACCTACCAATGCATAAGATCTCCATAAAGGCCATATTAATAATGTGTACGCGCTCTAATGTTTCCAATATTTTATTTAGCATAATTAGCCGGGTTTGGCTGTCCGCGGCGCTCTCCTCACAGAGCACCTTCTACCGGGAACCGAATCAACTTTTTCTCACCTGCGGCCAATTCCGAAGGCTTCAAGGAAGACTGACCGCTAAAATGAACATGATTATATTCTTGGGGAAGGCCTGCCAAGGATATTTCCATGTCGGTGGCGGCTGGAACAAGGCAAACTAGACAGAAATCATTCTTTGAATATGATTTCCTGACGTTCTTTTGGCGGAGCACAAAAGACGCGCGATTGTGCACGACAGGGCGAAACGCTCTATGTGACGGGACGGTCTCTGGAGGATGAACACGCCAGACAATGGACTCCCGCTCGCCTTCCCTTCGCCCGGCAGCAAATATCGGACCTGGCAAGCCAAACAGGTTTTAATTATATTTGTGAAAACAGCAAAAAAATATATAAACAGGTTAGGACATTCTGCAATTATGTTTTACGGGAGACATAAATCTTTTCTGATTCATTTGAAAGGGACTTTGGCCCAGGTGGTTGGCTCGATTGCTGGCTCCGCTCAACCGTCGGTTGGTGCCTTCATGGTTTTTGGTTCCTGAACTATTTTTTTTTTTTATCATGTTGGCCTAAATATTTGTCATTTTTCAGCTACAGCAGATGCGTCTTGCGTTAACGGCAAGCTATAGAAAATGTTCTTGTTATGTAGTTACCAGGGCCGAGTACTTACAGAATTCAGAGAATTAAAATGCACACATAGCCTTTTAGGCCAATTCTAGTGAAAGTTTGAAAAAAATAATATGGCATTTTAGTATGTATTAGAATTTATTGGTAAGTAAGCATTTGTAAAGATTCTGATATTGCAGTTGCTGAACAGAGTCAACATAGCAATTAAACACAGTATAAGGCCTGGAACCCACCAGCAGCACTTTTCTAAGCCTTTTGTAAGTGTTTGTGACTTGAAAAGCTCTAGTAAATGTAAGGGCTCAAACCCACTAGCAGCCGGCCCTTTTCTAAGCGCTAGTGATTTGAAAAAGCTCTTGCTAATGCAAAGCCCTCATAATTTCCCACCTTGACTACTGCAAAACCCTTCTGTCATGAATAGCCCCACTGCAGTCCATAATGAATGCGGCAGCCAGAATTATCCACTCCTCCCATCGCTCCACCAGGGCAGCTCCCCTCCGTGAATCCCTCCACTGGCTTCCTATCCAGTCCAGAATCAGATTCAAGATATTGTGTCTGACCTACAAATCTGTCCACTAAACCTGTCCAACCTACATTTCTAAACTTATTTAGAGGTACACACCTAGCCGTTCACTCCGCTCTTCAAATGAACTTCGCCTGACTGTCCCCCGCATCACCCAGTCCCATGCACGCCTCCAGGACTTCTCAAGAGCTGCTTCAACACTATGGAACTCCCTACCTCCACCCATTAGGGCAGCCCCCTCCTTCAACCTCTTCAAGAAAGCCCTCAAAACCCACCTTTTTACTCTGGCCTACTACCCCTCACAAGTGCTCTAAACCCACAGCTGAACTCTGGTTCCCTACCTTTCGTTTCCCTACCTCTCCCTCTAGATTGTAAGCCTTTGGGCAGGGTCCTCCTCCTTTTGTGTCCTACCTGATCATGCACCTCCATTACTGTGCACCCATGCTATGCATTTGGGTGAACCTAACTTGCCTAATCTCCATGCTCCATCCAGTGACTGACTAAGCATTACCTGGTACTCATATTGTGCTGTGTGATCTGGTTTTCTTGTATTCCTGTTTTGTCATATTGCTGTATGTCACCCCTAAATATTGTCTGTAACCTTAAAGGAGTTGTCAGGGGAAATAAAGTAAAATGAGTGGTACTTACCGGGGGCTTCCTCCAGCCCCAAGCTCCCAGGACCTCCCTCGCCGCAGCTCTGCCCGCAGCCGTTTGCCGGAGCTCCGACCCGGTCCCCGGCGATGACGTCAGAGCAACCTGGAGGTGGTTCTGTATTGCGCCTGCGCGATCGGCGCTGTCAATCACCACCACGTGGGCCGGAGCGGACTGCGCAGGTGTAGTAGTTCTGCTCCTGCGCAGTCCGCTCCTGCCCACGTGGCGGTGATTGACAGCGCCGATCGCGCAGGCGCAGTACAGAACCACCTCCAGGTTGCTCTGACGTCATCGCCGGGGACCGGGTCGGAGTTCCGGCAAACGGCTGTGGGCAGAGCTGCAGCGAGGGAGGTCCTAGGAGCTTGGGGCTGGAGGAAGCCCCCGGTAAGTACCACTCATTTTACTTTATTTCCCCTGACAACTCCTTTAACTAATGTCCAGTGCTGCATAATATGTTGACGTTTTATAAAGACAATAAATAAATAAATGCAATGCCATGGGGGATTTTTATAAAATCGCATCGCTCTAGTGGGATCGTACCCTTAGCATTACATTAGCAAGAGCTTTACAAATCACAAAGCGCTCAGAAAAGCTCTCCTGGTGGGTTTCAGGCCTAATGCTATGGGGGATCCCACTTGAGTGGTGTGATTTTATAAAAATCCCCCATAGCATTGCATTAGCAAGAGCTTTTTCAAATGACTAGCGCTTAGAAAATGCTGCTGCTAGGTTTGAGCCCTTAGGCCTGGAACCCACTACAAATTTTGTTAATCGCATCCGCTACTGTGGAATCTGTTACATTTATTTACATTGGCAAAGCATTTAGGGAAATCGCTAGCGATTTAAAGAGACACTGAAGCGAAAAAAAAAATATGATATAGTGAATTGGTTGTGTACTATGAATAATTACTAGAAGATTAGCAGCAAAGAAAATATTCTCATACTTTTATTTTCAGGTATATAGTGTTTTTTCTAACATTGCATCATTCTATAATATGTGCAGATTACACAAAACTCAGCATTCAAAATGAGTCTTTCAGAGCAGTCTGTGAAGTAATGACTAGTGTTGGGCGAACACCTAGATGTTCGGGTTCGAGAACATTCGCCGAACATCGCTGCGATGTTCGGGTGTTCGCGCCGAACTCCGAACATAATGGAAGTCAATGGGGACCCGAACTTTCGTGCTTTGTAAAGCTTCCTTACATGCTACATACCCCAAATTAGCAGGGTATGTGCACCTTGGGAGTGGGTACAAGAGGAAAAAAAATATTTGAAAAAGAGCTATAGTTTTTGAGAAAATTGATTGTAAAGTTTCAAAGGAAAAACTGTCTTTTAAATGCTGAAAATGTCATGTTTCTTTGCACAGGTAACATGCTTTTTGTCGCCATGCAGTCATAAATGTAATAAAGAGAAGAGGTTCCATAAACAGGGACCGGTAACGCTAACCCAGCAGCAGCAGCAGCAGCAGCACACGTGATGGAACAGGAGGAGGCGCAGGAGGAGAAGGCCACGCTTTTTGAGACACAACAACCCAGGCCTTGCATGAGGACAAGAAGCGTGCGGATAGCATGCTTTTTACCGCCATGCAGTCATAAATGTAATAAAGAGAAGAGGTTCCATAAACACCGACCGGTAACGCTAACCCAGCAGCAGCAGCAGCAGCACACGTGATGGAACAGGAGGAGGCGCAGGAGGAGAAGGCCACGCTTTTTGAGACACAACAACCCAGGCCTTGCATGAGGACAAGAAGCGTGCGGATAGCATGCTTTTTACCGCCATGCAGTCATAAATGTAATAAAGAGAAGAGGTTCCATAAACACCGACCGGTAACGCTAACCCAGCAGCAGCAGCAGCACACGTGATGGAACAGGAGGAGGCGCAGGAGGAGAAGGCCACGCTTTTTGAGACACAACAACCCAGGCCTTGCATGAGGACAAGAAGCGTGCGGATAGCATGCTTTTTACCGCCATGCAGTCATAAATGTAATAAAGAGAAGAGGTTCCATAAACAGGGACCGGTAACGCTAACCCAGCAGCAGCACACGTGATGGAACAGGAGGAGGCGCAGGAGGAGAAGGCCACGCTTTTTGAGACACAACAACCCAGGCCTTGCATGAGGACAAGAAGCGTGCGGATAGCATGCTTTTTACCGCCATGCAGTCATAAATGTAATAAAGAGAAGAGGTTCCATAAACAGGGACCGGTAACGCTAACCCAGCAGCAGCAGCAGCACACGTGATGGAACAGGAGGAGGCGCAGGAGGAGAAGGCCACGCTTTTTGAGACACAACAACCCAGGCCTTTCATGAGGACAAGAAGAGTGTGGATAGCATGCTTTTTACCGCCATGCAGTCATAAATGAAATAAAGAGAAGAGGTTCCATAAACAGGGACCGGTAACGCTAACTCAGCAGCAGCAGCACACGTGATGGAACAGGAGCAGGCGCAGGAGGAGAAGGCCATGCTTTTTGAGACACAACAACCCACGCCTTGCATGAGGACAAAAAGCGTGCGGATATAGCAGCAATGCTTTTTGCCGCCATGCAGTCATAAATGTAATACAGATGAGAGGTTCAATAAACAGGGACCGGAAACGCTAAACCATCCCAGATGTTCATTGGTCATGTTACTTGGTTGGGGTCCTGGAGTGTTGCGTAGTCGTTTCCAATCCAGGATTGATTCATTTTAATTTGAGTCAAACGGTCTGCATTTTCTGTGGAGAGGCGGATACGCCGATCTGTGACGATGCCTCCGGCAGCACTGAAACAGCGTTCCGACATAACGCTGGCTGCCGGGCAAGCCAGCACCTCTATTGCGTACATTGCCAGTTCGTGCCAGGTGTCTAGCTTCGATACCCAATAGTTGAAGGGTGCAGATGGATTGTTAGACACAGCTACGCCATCTGACATGTAGTCCTTGACCATCTTCTCCAGGCGATCGGTGTTGGAGGTGGATCTGCACGCTTGCTGTTCAGTGGGCTGCTGCTGCATGGGTGTCAGAAAATTTTCCCACTCCAAGGACACTGCCGATACCATTCCCTTTTGGGCACTAGCTGCGGCTTGTGTTGTTTGCTGCCCTCCTGGTCGTCCTGGGTTTGCGGAAGTCAGTCTGTCGGCGTACAACTGGCTAGAGGAGGGGGAGGATGTCAATCTCCTCTCTAAAGTCTCCACAAGGGCCTGCTGGTATTCTTCCATTTTGACCTGTCTGACTCTTTCTTCAAACAGTTTTGGAACATTGTGTTTGTACCGTGGATCCAGAAGGGTATAAACCCAGTAATTGGTGTTGTCTAGAATGCGCACAATGCGTGGGTCGCGTTCAATGCAGTCTAGCATGAATTGAGCCATGTGTGCCAGAGTCCTACCAGAATCCTCATCATCCTCTTGTGAGCGTTGTGATAGTTGTTGTGATGCATCATAGTCGTCACCTTCTTCCTGGTCTGCTTCTGCTGACCATTCGCGCTGAATTGTGGAAGTCCAACGTGCACCGCTCTGGCCCTCGTCAGTGGTGGCAGGAAATTCCTGCTCCAACTCCAGCTGTTCCTCCTCCTCTTCTTCGTCATAGCTGCTGGGGCCAGCGTTTCCTGAGGCGGATGGCCTGATGTTGGTACCATCACGCTGATCGTTTTCTCCTTCAGATTCCCCCAGTTGCATCATGACAGCTGTTTCCTTGATTTTCAACATTGACCTCTTCAGTAAACACAGCAGTGGTATGGTAATGCTGACTGAAGAGTTGTCACTGCTCACAAGCAACGTGGATTGCTCAAAATTTTGGAGGACTTGGCAGAGGTCCAACATGTTGGCCCAATCGGATCCACAGAAGCTTGGCAGCTGGCCGGATGCGCCTCGGTACTGCGCCGTCATGTACTGGACCACTGCACTCTTCTGCTCGCAAAAGCGGGCTAGCATGTGCAGCGTAGAATTCCAGCGCGTAGGGACATCACACAGCAAGCGATGGTGGGGGAGATTGAAGCGCTCCTGCATCTTGGCGAGTGCCCCCGAAGCAATACTTGAATTTCTACAATGTTTGGCCACTCGTCGCACCTTCAACAGAAGATCGGCCATGGCTGGGTATGTCTTCAGGAACCGCTGAACTACTAGGTTCATCACGTGCGCCAGGCAAGGGATGTGTGTCAGCTTAGCCAACCTTAAAAAGCGCGAATGAGATTACTCCCATTATCACACACAACCATGCCCGGTTTCAGGTCCAGCGGTGCCAGCCACAAATCCGTCTGTTCCTTTATTCCCCTCCAAATTTCCTCCCCTGTGTGCTGCTTATCCCCAAGGCAGATCAGCTTCAGCAACGCTTGCTGACGCATGCCAACAGCTGTGCTGCACTGCTTCCACGATCCTACTGCTGCTGGTGCTGGGTTCGCGTTTCCGGATGAGGTACAGCTTTGAGATGCGTTGGAGGAGAAGGAGTCAGAGAGGTAGGTGCTGCTGTTGTTATCCAGTGGGAGGGACGGCGGTGCAGCTGTTTGCGGCGTGGGCAACACCCGCGCCGTAGCAGGTGAGGAATCGCTGCCAGGCTCCACAAGGTTCACCCAGTGCGCGGTAAGGGAGATGTATCGACCCTGGCCGAACGCACTCGTCCAGGTGTCAGTGGTGAGGTGAACCTTGCAGGCAACGGCATTCTTCAAGCTTCGGGTTATTTTGCTGACCACGTGCTCATGCAACTCAGGCACTGCAGAGCGCGCAAAGTGGTAGCGGCTGGGAACCACGTAACGTGGGATGGCCACTGACATCATGCCCTTGAAGCTGTTTGTCTCCACCACTCGATATGGCAGCATTTCGCAGGCCAGAAGCTTGGCTATGCTGGCTGTTACTGCCACGGCCCGGGAGTCATTTGCTGGCAATTTCCTCTTGCGCTCAAACATCTCCGAGACAGACAACTGAACCGTAGGGCTGCACACTGAAGGGCTGTTGGTTGTTGTGTTTGATGAAGACTGGGAGACCTCAAGAGCACTATTCCGGAAAGTGACAGTGTCAGCGTCGTCTGATGTTTGTGAATGTTGTGAACCACGCAATGGCTGGGCTACTGCTGCTGCTGAGGCGGGTCTGGTGGTGAGTCTGGTGAAGGCAAGGGAGGCAGTGTTGCTGGTACCCTGTCCTGTCGAGTTTGCCCACAGAGTGGGATGTTTGGATAGCATGTGGCGGCTCATGCTGGTGGTGGAGAGGTTGTTAATACTTTTCCCCCTGCTCAGGCGGGTCTTGCACACCTTGCAAATCGCCATGGTAACATCCTCAGTGCAGTCTTCAAAGAAAGCCCAGACTTTGGAGCACCTGCCTTGCTGGCGATTTCTGTTTGCGCCTCTTTTGCCTCTCACTTGAACTTCCACGCTTGTGGTGCTTGAAATTGCGCGCCGCCTACCTTGTGGCACAAGGCGAACTCGTGCAGCAGTGGGTTCTTCAACAGACTCATCTGTGCTGCTGCTACGACGGCGATGTTCTCGTTCACAAACAAAATCTGGGTCTATGTCCACATTGTCCATACCCTCCTCTTCCATCTCCTCAAACTCGTCATATGTCATTGTGGGGGGCCGCCGCCGTGGAGTAGAGCTCCCCAGAACAACCTCTGCGCAGCTCACTCCAACGTCGTCTTCCAGAGCTTCTCGGCCGACCTCCTGCAATTGCAACTCCTCCTGCCCAACTTGCTCTGGGATTTGGGTTTCAAAGTCCTCGGACTCGCCTTGTTGTATTTCAGTGCCCGGTGCATTTCCCACAGTTAATGGTTGTGAATCCGGGCACAACATTTCTGGCTGTTCCTCCATTGACCTTTCAAAGGTGGAAGTTTGTTGGCCTGGGAATAGCTCCTGCGAATACCCCATTGTGTCCTGAGGTAATTCATCGGACTGGTTATCTGGCAGTTGTGTGCGTGGTGTCGCTGCCGGTTGTGTCAGCTTTGTGCCCACTGGCTCCTTGTAACTGGCTGAGGACTCGGACCTCGTGCGTGATGTGCTGGTGCTGCTTAACCCACTGCTGGACGCTTGAGAGCTCATCCAAGTAATTATCTGGTCCTGTTCTTTTGGATCTGTGAGGGTTGTTGTCCTGGACAACATGGGCGGTATTGAGTGGGTTTTCTTGGGTGCTCCCCTGTGGCCTGTACGTGAACCGTCAGGGGAAACACCTCTTCCCTTGCCCCTCCCTCTTTCACCGGATTTCTTCCTCATTTCACTTATCCTTAAAGTACACGGTGACTGGCAGCAGTACAGTGGCAGTACAGAAATGCTATACAGTGGTGGGTGAGCGGTGTACCACTATTGCCAGCAGCGACACAGAGCACAATGCTATACAGTGGCGGGTGAGCGGTGTACTACTGTTCCCAGCAGACACAGAGTGGCAGTAAACACAATGCTATATAGTGTGGCTGAGCCGTGTACACACAGTGGCAGTAAACAATGCTATATAGTCTGGCTGAGCCGTGTATGTACACAGAGTGGCAGTACACACAATGCTATATAGTCTGGCTGAGCGGTGTACACAGAGTGGCAGTAAACAATGCTATATAGTCTGGCTGAGCGGTGTACACACAGTGGCAGTACACACAATGCTATATAGTCTGGCTGAGCGGTGTACACAGAGTGGCAGTACACACAATGCTATATAGTCTGGCTGAGCGGTGTACACAGAGTGGCAGTACACACAATGCTATATAGTCTGGCTGAGCGGTGTACACAGAGTGGCAGTAAACAATGCTATATAGTCTGGCTGAGCGGTGTACACAGAGTGGCAGTACACACAATGCTATATAGTCTGGCTGAGCGGTGTACACAGAGTGGCAGTACACACAATGCTATATAGTCTGGCTGAGCAGTGTACACAGAGTGGCAGTACACACAATGCTATATAGTCTGGCTGAGCCGTGTACACACAGTGTGTCACAAACCTGGTAGCAGAGGAGACCGTTGTGCTGAGCGTAGCAATTCTTGCAGCTTGACACCCAGTACTCCTGGAGTGGGAACAGGAGCACTAAGGTGTGCAGGAGGCAGGAGTGCTCGCAGGATCCGGTGGTGAGCTGAGCAGACTGGAACCGCGGCACTCCCCTGGCCTGAGTCGGGTGGTGCAAGGACTCAACGACCAGTGTGGAAAGTAGCAAGGCAAATCCCAGGACAAGCAGGAGTCGGCAACGGAGCGGGTTCTCAGATGGGCAGGGTTCGGCAGCAGAGCGGGTAGTCAGAACAGGCAGAGGTCGGCAACGGAGCGGTTTCTCAGACGGACAGAGTTCGGCAACAGAGCGGGTGGTCAGGCAAGCAGAGGTCATCAACAGGCGGGCAGTCAGACAAGCCGAGATCAGGTTTCCGGGAACAAACAAGCAGGCAGACAACAAGTCACGGCACGGCAGATGCGGTCACGTACGCGCACGCACACGCGCACGCCTAGACGCGCCCGCGCGCGCCCGCGCAGCGCCCGCACGCGCAAACGCCAGATCAGAGCATACACAGCAGCCATCCCTGTGCACGCAACGCCACACAACGCCTACGCCAGCGCCTCCAGACGCCAACGCCTACGCTGTGCGATGCAGCGCCCACTGGTGAGCATCGACAGGTCGCCCCGCCGAGACCCACCAGGACGACCGCCAGTATCCGTGCGTACTGGCCGCCTCCTCTGAACAGGTAACTGACCGTGACAATGCCCCCCCCTAAGGGGCAGCCTCCGGATGCCCTCAGTAGCTGGCTTCTCCGGGAAATCCCTGTGGAACTGGTTGACCAGATGGGTGGCATGGACGTTTACTGCTGGTTCCCAAGAACTTTCCTCTATGCCATATCCCTTCCACTTGACAAGATACTGGATCTGATTGTACCTTCTTCTGGCATCCAAGATTGCCTCCACCTCGTACTCCTCCTCTCCTTCAACCAAGATCGGTGGCGGTGGGTTTGTTCTTCTACCAGAAAAGGAATCCACAGTGGTAGGTTTCAATAATGCAGTATGGAATACAGGATGAATCTTTAGGTTACCAGGGAGATCCAATTCAAAAGCTACTGGTCCTATCCTCCTTTTGATGTGAAATGGTCCAATGAACTTAGGACCCAGCTTTTTGGACGGGCAGGCCAACTTGAGATTCATAGTAGATGACCAGACTGAATCCCCCACTTTGAAATCTGGATTGTCTCTTCTGTGAAGATCAGCCTTCCTCTTGTAATTCTTTTGAGCTTGGGACATGGTATGTTGCAGAATCAGGTTATTTTCTTGTAATGTTTTGATCAGGTTGTCAGAGGCAGGTACTGATGTCTCTGAAAGAATGTTTGGCAGAAATGACGGATGGAACCCATAGTTTGCAAAGAACGGAGACTGTTGTGTGCTTGAATGAACGGAGTTATTATAGGCGAATTCGGCCAATGGCAGGAGCTGGACCCAGTTGTCTTGTGCTGATGATAGGAAACATCTCAAATACTGTTCTAACGTTTGATTGGTGCGTTCTGTCTGGCCATTTGACTGTGGATGATAAGCAGATGAGAAATGTAGTTGAATGTTCAAGGATTTGCACAAAGCTTTCCAAAATCGGGATGTGAACTGTGTCCCTCTGTCCGAGACGATGTCGGCTGGAACCCCATGAAGGCGCACAATCTCTTTAATAAAAGCTTTGGCCGTTGTTTGCGCTGAAGGAATACCTTCCATAGGTAGGAAGTGCGCCATCTTGGACAGACGGTCAACAACAACAAAGATGGTATTACATCCCTCTGATCTTGGCAATTCCACAATAAAATCCATAGAAATTGAGTGCCAGGGCCTGGGTGGTACTGGCAGCGGGTTAAGTAGACCCCATGGCTTAAACTTTGATCCTTTAAATCGACAGCATATGGGACAGGCAGTTACGTATAACTTGCAATCTCTTCTAAGCTTTGGCCACCAGAATGAACGTTGCACCAGGTCCTGAGTCTTCGTAACACCAAAGTGACCTGCCAGTTTGTGGTCATGACAGGATTCGAGAACTATGTGACGCAATTCTTCTGGCACAAACATCCTGTTACCGAACCACCACAGGCCCTCCCTCTCTTCCAGAGAGTCCTTGATGGCTTCCGGTGGGTCGGTTGATGCCTGACGGAGCTGGCTAATTAGTGCTGGCTGAATAATCAAAAAGTTCTGATCAGACAGAATTGTATCAGGTATGCTTGGATTCTCATCCTCTGGAAACATACGGGATAAGGCGTCTGGTTTTGTGTTTTTTGATCCTGGTCTGTAGGTGATGTGGAATATAAATCTTGAAAAGAACAAAGCCCACCTGGCCTGCCTTGGATTCAACCTTTTGGCGGTCTTAAGATATTCGAGGTTACGGTGATCCGTGAAGATAAGTATAGGCTGGGCTGCGCCTTCCAGGAGGTATCTCCATTCCTCTAATGCAACCTTGATAGCCAGCAATTCTCTGTCCCCCACATTGTAATTTCTCTCCGCCTCCGACAGCTTCCTCGAATAGAATGCCACTGGATGCAGCAAAGCCTTGATTCCCTGTCTTTGTGATAGCACTGCCCCTACCGCAGAATCAGATGCGTCCACTTCTAGTACAAAGGCCAATGCCGGGTCCGGATGTCTGAGAACAGGCGCAGATGTGAAGTGTTGCTTCAGCTTATCAAATGCTGCCTGAGCCTCCTCATTCCATAGGAAGTGACTATTCTGACGTGTAAGCTGAGTGATGGGCAGAATGATTGCGGAAAAGTTTTTAATAAATCTGCGGTAAAAATTGGCAAATCCCACAAACCTCTGAACTGCCTTTCGGTTGGTGGGGGCTGGCCAATCCAGAATTGCCTGGATCTTCTGTGGATCCATTTTAAATCCTTCATTTGAAATGATAAGTCCCAAGAACTGTATGACCTTCTTCTCGAACTCACACTTCTCGGCCTTGACGAATAGATTGTGTTGTCTAAGGCGAGCCAGTACCTGACAGACCTGATGGCGATGATCCTCCAATGAAGCTGAAAATACTAGGATGTCATCTAAATAAACTATTATAAATTGATCGATAAAGTCTTTTAGGACGTCATTAATGAAATACTGGAATGTCGCCGGGGCATTGCAGAGCCCGAACGGCATTACCAAGTATTCGAAATGTCCGTAACGTGATCTGAAGGCAGTTTTCCACTCGTCTCCAGCTCTTATTCTGACCAGATTATAGGCCCCTCTTAAATCCAGTTTAGAAAAAATTCTGGCTTCACGGAGCTTCTGGAAAAGTTCTGGGACCAGAGGTAGTGGGTAGCGGTTCTTGATAGTCACTTTATTAAGCTCCCGGTAGTCTATGCAGGGTCTTAGTGTTTTATCTTTTTTTTGTACAAAAAAGATTCCTGCTCCCGCTGGAGAGATGGATGGCCTGATAAATCCTTTCTTGAGATTCTCTTCAATATAAAGTCTGAGCGTTTCTTGTTCCGGGTCGGAGAGGGGAAACATACGCCCAAACAGAATCCTGGATCCTGGAACTAGGTCAATCGGGCAATCGTACGGTCGGTGAGGTGGTAAACAATCTGCCCCTTTCTTATCAAAAACATCAAGGTATTCATGGTACTGGGACGGAACAATTTCTTGAAGTGCTTTTGATGTGCATAGCAATGGGCCAGAAGTGATTGGATTAATGGATAAACAGCAACTCCCACAGTAGACTGAATTGAAAGAGACGACTCCTGAAGACCAATTGATGAGTGGGTTGTGTGCTTGAAGCCAGGGTAGTCCTAGAATTACAGGAAACATTGGAGAAGCTAGAAGGTCGAATTTGAGTAGTTCTTGGTGAGTATCGAGGATAAGAGCACTGGTGGGAACGGTTTCCATAGTAACCGGACCTGAACAGACAGTTGATCCATCGGCTAAATGGATGTGGAGTGGTTCTTTGCGGGGCTGCACTGGAAATTGATGGTGAGTGGCGAATGAAATGTCCATGAAACAACTACAGGCTCCGGAGTCGATGATGGCGGTGGTCCTAATGGTTCTTCCTGGGAACTGAAATGAGATAGGAATGGTCAGGTGATTAGTTAACTTGGGAGGGTAGCTAGAGGGTGAATTTCTAGATGAAAAATCCTTACCCATGGGTCGAACCGGGCAAGTCCTGATCATGTGGCCAGCAGCTCCACAGTAGAAGCATAAGTTCCCTTGTCTTCTTCTGTTCTTTTCCTCTGCTGATACGGGAGAACGCATAACCCCTAACTGCATTGGTTCCTCCTGATCCATCGTTGCAGTAGAAGCTGTGCCTGATAGAGTTGGGCCGAACCTCCGATTTTAGGTTCGCGAACCTGGTTCGCGAACTTCCGCGGAAGGTTCGGTTCGCGTTAAAGTTCGCGAACCGCAATAGACTTCAATGGGGATGCGAACTTTGAAAAAAAAAAAAAAATATGCTGGCCACAAAAGTGATGGAAAAGATGTTTCAAGGGGTCTAACACCTGGAGGGGGGCATGGCGGAGTGGGATACATGCCAAAAGTCCCGGGGAAAAATCTGGATTTGACGCAAAGCAGCGTTTTAAGGGCAGAAATCACATTGAATGCTAAATGACAGGCCTAAAGTGCTTTCAAACATCTTGCATGTGTATACATCAATCAGGTAGTGTAATTAAGGTACTGCTTCACACTGACACACCAAACTCACCGTGTAACGCACCGCAAACAGCTGTTTGTGTAGTGACGGCCGTGCTGGACTGGTGCGCACCATGGCGAGAGTGCAGGTTTTGGTGGCTTTACAGCCCATATGGTCGCCTGGCTGATGTAGCTGAATGACAGAACAGTGACTGTCCAGCTGATCAAATTTGGTCTGACCACAATGAAGCAACGACCTTATTATCTTTTGTGTGCCCCCCGAGACACTCATCTAGGCGCCGGTCATTGCTTCATTGTGATACGCAAGCCCCTTCACCACGGCAAGGTAATGATCACGAAGGGGAATGGGCGCATGTACATGCCTTTTCTTTTGTTGTTGCAGCTGCCCGCAGTGCAGCCAGAAAAATTAGGCAGTCATGTACACGCACCAGAAAAATTATTACAGCGGCCGCTGCTAGCAGCGGCCTAAAAAATTCAGCAATCCGCCTGGAGTCCCGGACCCTGTTGGTGGTGGCGGAGAAGGTAGTCAAGCGGCCTGCAGGCAGACATGCTGTGTGGAGGGACTGGGAGCGACTTAGTCTTCTTGGGGCAGGCCAGGCAGCCAGTCACACGGCGTGCAGGCAGAGATGCTGTGTGTGCGCCGGGGACTGACTTAGTCTTGGGGCGGGCAGCAGCCCTCCGGGATCCATGCCTCATTCATTTTGATAAAGGTGAGGTACTTAACACTTTTGTGACTTAGGTGACTTCTCTTCTCTGTGACAATGCCTCCAGCTGCGCTGAAGGTCCTTTCTGACAGGACGCTTGCGGCAGGGCAGGAGAGAAGTTGGATGGCAAATTGGGACAGCTCTGGCCACAGGTCAAGCCTGCGCACCCAGTAGTTGAAGGGTTCCTCATCGCTGTTCACAGCAGTGTCTACATCCACACTTAAGGCCAGGTAGTCGGCTACCTGCCGTTCCAGGCGTTGGTGGAGGGTGGATCCGGAAGGGCTACGGCGATGCGTTGGACTAAAGAACGTCCGCATGTCCGACATCACCATGAGATCGCTGGAGCGTCCTGTCTTTGACTGCGTGGACACGGGAGGAGGATTAGTGGCAGTGGTACCTTGCTGGCGTTGTGCCGTCACATTACCCTTAAAGGCATTGTAAAGCATAGTTGACAGCTGGTTCTGCATGTGCTGCATCCTTTCCGCCTTCCGGTGAGTTGGTAACAGGTCCGCCACTTTGTGCCTGTACCGAGGGTCTAGTAGTGTGGCCACCCAGTACAGGTCATTCCCCTTGAGGTTTTTTATACGGGGGTCCCTCAACAGGCAGGACAGCATAAAAGACGACATCTGCACAAAGTCGGATCCAGTACCCTCCATCTCCTCTTGCTCTTCCTCAGTGACGTCAGGTAAGTCAACCTCCTCCCCCCAGCCGCGAACAATACCACGGGAAGGTTGAGCAGCACAAGCCCCTTGCGATGCCTGCTGAGGTTGTTCTCCTGCCGCTGTCCCCTCCTCCTCCTCCTCCTCCCCCAAAGAAACACCTTGCTCATCATCCTCTGAGTCTGACTCGTCTTCTGCACACGACTTCTCTTCTTCCTCCTCCTCCTCCCCCCTCTGTGCTGCCGCAGGTGTTGAGGAAACAGCTGGGTCTGATGAAAATTGGTCCCATGCCTGTTCCTGCCGTAACGGTTCCTGGTGACGCTCATTCACAGCTTCATCCGCCACTCTACGCACAGCACGCTCCAAGAAGTAAGCGTAGGGAATTAAGTCGCTGATGGTGCCCTCACTGCGGCTCACCAGGTTGGTCACCTCCTCAAACGGCCGCATGAGCCTGCATGCATTTTCCATCAGTGTCCAGTTGTCGGGCCAGAACATCCCCATCTTCCCAGACTGTTTCATTCTACTGAAGTTGTAGAGGTAGTGGGTCACGGCTTTCTTCTGTTCTAGCAGGCGGGAGAACATGAGCAGGGTCGAGTTCCAGCGAGTCGGGCTATCGCAAATGAGGCGTCTCACCGGCATGTTGTTTTTGCGCTGAATTTCCGCAAAGCGTGCCATGGCTGTGTAAGACCGCCTCAAATGCCCACAGAACTTCCTGGCCTGCTTCAGGACATTCGCTAAGCCAGGGTACTTTGCCACAAATCTTTGAACCACTAGATTCATGACATGTGCCATGCAGGGTATGTGTGTCAGCTTCCCCATATGCAAAGCGGCAAGCAGATTGCTGCCGTTGTCGCACACCACGTTGCCTATCTCCAGGTGGTGCGGGGTCAGCCACTCATCCACCTGTTTCTTAAGAGCAGCCAGGAGAGCTGCTCCAGTGTGACTCTCCGCTTTGAGACAAGACATGTCTAAGACGGCGTGACACCGTCTTACCTGGCATGCAGCATAGGCCCTGCGGAGCTGGGGCTGTGTAGCTGGAGAGGAGAACTGCCACTCAGCCAAGGAGGAGGAGGACAGCGAAGAGCATGTAGCAGGAGGAGAGGAGGTGGCAGGAGGCCTGCCTGCAAGCCGTGGAGGTGTCACAATTTGGTCCGCTGCGCCCTGCTTGCCATCGTTCACCACCAGGTTCACCCAATGGGCTGTGTAGGTAATGTAGCAGCCCTGCCCGTGCTTGGCAGACCAGGCATCCGTGGTCAGGTGTACCCTTGACCCAACGCTCTTCGCAAGAGATGACACCACTTGCCTCTCAACTTCACGGTGCAGTTGGGGTATGGCCTTTCTCGAAAAATAAGTGCGGCCTGGCATCTTCCACTGCGGTGTTCCGATGGCCACAAATTTACGGAAGGCCTCAGAGTCCACCAGCCGGTATGGTAACAGCTGCCGAGCTAACAGTTCCGCCACGCCAGCTGTCAGACGCCGGGCAAGAGGGTGACTGGCCGAAATTGGCTTCTTCCGCTCAAACATTTCCTTCACGGACACCTGACTGCTGCTGTGGGCAGAGGAGCAGGAACCGCTCAAGGGCAGAGGCGGAGTGGAGGAGGGTGCCTGTGAAGGTGGAAGGGAGAAAGCGGCAGAAGCAGATAATGCACCTGATGGAGGAGGAAGAGGAGAAGGAGGGTGGCTTTGCTTTTGTGTGCTGCTGCTGCTTTTGCTCAGGTGGCCATCCCATTGCTGTTTGTGCCTTTTCTCCAGGTGCCTTCGTAAGGCACTTGTCCCTACGTGAGTGTTGGCCTTTCCACGGCTCAATTTTTGTTGGCAGAGCGAACAGATGGCTTTGCTCCGATCTGAGGCACACACATGAAAAAATTTCCACACCGCTGAGCCACCCTGGGATGTGGGCACTATGGGGACCTCAGCAGCTGATGCTGAAGGGCAAGTTGGCTGGCTGTACATAGGTGGCGATACATGGTGCCGGACTCTGCCACCAGCTGTTTCTGACGAAGAGCTGCCCCAGCTTCTTTCAGCAACTTCTCTCCTCCTACTACTCTCTGACTCCCCCTCTGAACTGTCCCCCTCTTCATCTCCTCTATTGGGAACATACAGAGGATCCCTATCATCGTCATCATCGTAATCATCCTGCCCAGCTTCGCTTGCCTCAGACAAATCCAAACATGCACCATCAGTAGGTCCTTCATCCTCCTTACACGTTACATCCATAGTGTTGCCGGGTAACTCAAATATATGAGCTGGTGAAAATTCATCTGGCTGTAACAACAATGGCTGTGCATCAGTGATTTCAACACTAAATAATTCTTGCGAAGTGTCAAATGCAGCGGAAGTGGTGCTAGTAGTAGCGCTGGTGGCTGAGCAAGATGAGGTGTTCTGTGTCGCTAAATACTCAACCACGTCCTGACAATCTTGGGAGGTGATGGGACGTGCCTTCTTCCGAGCACTGTACTGTGGGCCAGGTCCACACGAAATTACATTTACACGACCTCGCGCAGACCTGCCGGGTGGCTTTCCTCTGGCTCTGGCACTACCTCTTCCTCTACCTGTTTTGTCCATATCGGGTATGCACGGAGTGGTATATCACACTGCGTGCACTCACGTAGGTAGGTGGGTTCACTTAACTGCACAGGTATGCGCACTGATGCGGTGGGTTCACTAAACAGAACAGGTATACAGTGGCGGGTTCACTGAACAGGTATACAGTGGCGGGTTCACTAAACAGAACAGGTATACAGTGGCGGGTTCACAGAACAGGTATGCAGTGGCAGGTTCACTGAACACAACAGGTATGCAGTGGCGGGTTCACTGAACAGGTATACAGTGGCGGGTCCACTGAACAGAACAGGTATGCAGTGGCGGGTTCACTGAACAGGTATACAGTGGCGGGTTCACTAAACAGAACAGGTATACAGTGGCGGGTTCACTAAACAGAACAGGTATACAGTGGCGGGTTCACTAAACAGAACAGGTATACAGTGGCGGGTTCACAGAACAGGTATGCAGTGGCAGGTTCACTGAACACAACAGGTATGCAGTGGCGGGTTCACTGAACAGGTATACAGTGGCGGGTCCACTGAACAGAACAGGTATGCAGTGGCGGGTTCACTGAACAGGTATACAGTGGCGGGTCCACTAAACAGAACAGGTATACAGTGGCGGGTTCACTAAACAGAACAGGTATACAGTGGCAGGTTCACTGAACACAACAGGTATGCAGTGGCGGGTTCACTGAACAGGTATACAGTGGCGGGTCCACTGAACAGAACAGGTATGCAGTGGCGGGTTCACTGAACAGGTATACAGTGGCGGGTCCACTGAACAGAACAGGTATGCAGTGGCGGGTTCACTGAACAGGTATACAGTGGCGGGTCCACTGAACAGAACAGGTATGCAGTGGCGGGTTCACTAAACAGAACAGGTATACAGTGGCGGGTTCACTAAACAGAACAGGTATACAGTGGCGGGTTCACAGAACAGGTATGCAGTGGCAGGTTCACTGAACACAACAGGTATGCAGTGGCGGGTTCACTGAACAGGTATACAGTGGCGGGTCCACTGAACAGAACAGGTATGCAGTGGCGGGTTCACTAAACAGAACAGGTATACAGTGGCGGGTTCACTAAACAGAACAGGTATACAGTGGCGGGTTCACAGAACAGGTATGCAGTGGCAGGTTCACTGAACACAACAGGTATGCAGTGGCGGGTTCACTGAACAGGTATACAGTGGCGGGTCCACTGAACAGAACAGGTATGCAGTGGCGGGTTCACTGAACAGGTATACAGTGGCGGGTCCACTGAACAGAACAGGTATGCAGTGGCGGGTTCACTGAACAGGTATACAGTGGCGGGTCCACTGAACAGAACAGGTATGCAGTGGCGGGTTCACTAAACAGAACAGGTATACAGTGGCAGGTTCACTAAACAGAACAGGTATACAGTGGCGGGTTCACAGAACAGGTATGCAGTGGCAGGTTCACTGAACACAACAGGTATGCAGTGGCGGGTTCACTGAACAGGTATACAGTGGCGGGTCCACTGAACAGAACAGGTATGCAGTGGCGGGTTCACTAAACAGAACAGGTATACAGTGGCGGGTTCACTAAACAGAACAGGTATACAGTGGCGGGTTCACAGAACAGGTATGCAGTGGCAGGTTCACTGAACACAACAGGTATGCAGTGGCGGGTTCACTGAACAGGTATACAGTGGCGGGTCCACTGAACAGAACAGGTATGCAGTGGTGGGTTCACAGAACAGGTATGCAGTGGTGGGTTCACAGCACAGGTATGCAGTGGTGGGTTCACAGCACAGGTATGCAGTGGTGGGTTCAATGAACAGGTATACAGTGGCGGGTCCACTGAACAGAACAGGTATGCAGTGGCAGGTTCACAGAACAGGTATGCAGTGGTGGGTTCACAGCACAGGTATGCAGTGGTGGGTTCAATGAACAGGTATGTAGTGGTGGGTTCACAGCACAGGTATGCAGTGGTGGGTTCACAGCACAGGTATGCAGTGGTGGGTTCACAGCACAGGTATGCAGTGGTGGGTTCACAGAACAGGTATGCAGTGGTGGGTTCACAGCACAGGTATGCAGTGGTGGGTTCACAGCACAGGTATGCAGTGGTGGGTTCACAGCACAGGTATGCAGTGGTGGGTTCACAGAACAGGTATGCAGCCAGACAGGAACAAGTTAAGTCTAACTAATCTTTCCCTGAGAGACAGTCTGCAGCAGCTCGCCCTACTCTCACTAACGCAGGCAGCACACGAGTGACCGTAATGGCCGCCGCTGCCTGCCTTATATAAGGGGGGGTGGGGCTCCAGGGGCTAGTGTAGCCTAATTGGCTACACTGGGCCTGCTGACTGTGATGTAGAGGGTCAAAGTTGACCCTCCATGTGCATTATGGGGCGAACCGAACTTCCGCAAAGGTTCGCCTGTGGGACGCGAACGCGAACCACTGAAGTTCGCATGGAACCGTTCGCAGGCGAACCGTTCGGCCCAACTCTAGTGCCTGAGGCAGAGGGGAGAGTAGGGACCCAGAGTGCACGGGAGACGGTGCCTGCTGATTTCTCCATCTGTCGTTCCCGTAACCGCCGGTCAATCTGGATTGCCAAATCAATTAAGGCATCGAGGGTAGCTGGTATTCCCACCCGAGCCAGTTCATCTTTCAGGGTTTCGGATAGCCCGAGGCGGTACTGGTGTTTCAATCAGTGCTGGGCCGAAATTACGCATTAGCGTAATTACGCATCGTAATTCACTACAAATGCACCGTAAGCGTTACGTGTAAGGTTACGGTATTACACGTAATTAATTACGCGTAGACCGTAGGTTACGTTATTACGCGTAACAAATTACGCGTAAGACAGTAAACTCCCATTGAAATTACACAGTCTGCCGTAATCGCGTAATATTACGCTCCCGTATAATATAAAAAAGCCGCCGACTTTAAGGGTTAATAGCAAAGCCCCCTTAAGTGCTAAGAGCCTCAAATTTGGAGAATATATTAAGGAGATCAGAAGGAATAAGAGGAAAAATTTTTTTTTCAAAAAGACCTTATAGTTTTTGAGAAAATCGATGTTAAAGTTTCAAAGGAAAAATATATACATTTAAAAACCCGCCGACTTTAACGGTTAATAGCAAAGCCTGCTTAAAATTTAGGAACACCAAATTCACAGGGTATATTAAGGGGATCAGTGGGAATAAGAGGAAATTTTTTTTTTTCAAAAAGACCTTATAGTTTTTGAGAAAATCGATGTTTAAGTTTCAAGGGCAAAAATGTCTTTTAAATGCGGAAAATGTCAGTTTTTTTTGCACAGGTAACAATAGTGTTTTATTTTCATAGATTCCCCCAAGTGGGAAGAGTTTTACTTACTTCGTTCTGAGTGTGGGAAATATAAAAAAAAAACGACGTGGGGTCCCCCCTCCCAGACCTCTTTAACCCCTTGTCCCCCATGCAGACTGGGATAGCCACAATGCGGAGCACCGGCCGCGTGGGGCTCCGCACCCTGACTATACCAGCCCGCATGGTCCATGGATTGGGGGGTCTCGGAAGGGGAGGGGCAGCCAAGCTTTCCCCTCCCCCTCCGAGCCCTTGTCCAATCCAAGGACAAGGGGCTCTTCTCCACCTCCGATGGGCGGTGGAGGTGGAGGCCGCGATTTCCTGGGGGGGGGGGGGGGTTCATGGTGGCATCTGGGAGTCCCCTTTAAAAAGGGGTCCCCCAGATGCCCACCCCCCCTCCCAGGAGAAATGAGTATAGAGGCACTTGTACCCCTTACCCATTTCCTTTAAGAGTTAAAAGTAAATAAACACACAAACACATAGAAAAAGTATTTTAATTGAACAAAAAACATAACCACGAAAAAAGTCCTTTAATATTCTTAATTAACCATTAATACTTACCTGTCCCTTTAAAAGCCAGTTCCCACGCAATATCCTCGGAAATATACTAATAAGTTACAATGTAACAAAGTTGTTACAATGTAACAACTTTGTTACTTTGTAACACCACCGCACCCGACGTCACTCGCCGCTCACCCGCCGGCCGCCGCATACACTTACGCTAAGTCCCCGCCGGCTCCCGCCGTCCACCCCGACCACACGTGTCACCCATATACATGCTGGCACCCATGGGTGCCAGCATGTATATAGGTGACATGTGGGAGAGGCGGCGGGGAGGGCAGCGGAGCCGGCGAGGACTTAGCGTCCTAAACCCGACAGAGCTCTGAGCTATATAGCTCAGAGCTCTCTAAGCATCTTTGTATTTGGGCTCCAAGGAGCCCCATTGGTCCTTAGCAGACCAATGGGGTTCCTTCTGATTTGAAGGAACCCCATTGGTCTGCTAAGGACCAATGGGGCTCCTTGGAGCCAAAATACAAAGATGCTTTAGAGAGCTCTGAGCTATATAGCTCAGAGCTCTGTCGGGTCCGTGCAGCGCAGACGCGTATGCGGCGGCGGCGAGTGACGTCGGGTGCGGCGTAGTTACAATGTAACAAAGTTGTTACATTGTAATAACTTTGTTACATTGTAACTGATAGAACATTTCCGAGGCTATTTCGAGGGATCATTTATTTAAAGGGACAGGTAAGTATTAATGGTTAATTAAGAATATTAAAGGACTTTTTTCGTGGTTATGTTTTTTGTTCAATTAAAATACTTTTTCTATGTGTTTGTGTGTTTATTTACTTTTAACTCTTAAAAGAAATGGGTAAGGGGTACAAGTACCTCTATACTCATTTCTCCTGGGAGGGGGGGTGGGCATCTGGGGGACCCCTTTTTAAAGGGGACTCCCAGATGCCACCATGAACCCCCCCCCAGGAAATTGCGGCCTCCACCTCCACCGCCCATCGGAGGTGGAGAAGAGCCCCTTGTCCTTGGATTGGACAAGGGCTCGGAGGGGGAGGGGAAAGCTTGGCTGCCCCTCCCCTTCCGAGACCCCCCAATCCATGGACCATGCGGGCTGGTATAGTCAGGGTGCGGAGCCCCACGCGGCCGGTGCTCCGCATTCTGGCTATCCCAGTCTGCATGGGGGACAAGGGGTTAAAGAGGTCTGGGAGGGGGGACCCCACGTCGTTTTTTTTTAATATTTCCCACACTCAGAACGAAGTAAGTAAAACTCTTCCCACTTGGGGGAATCTATGAAAATAAAACACTATTGTTACCTGTGCAAAAAAAACTGACATTTTCCGCATTTAAAAGACATTTTTGCCCTTGAAACTTAAAAATCGATTTTCTCAAAAACTATAAGGTCTTTTTTTAAAAAAAAATTTTCCTCTTATTCCCACTGATCCCCTTAATATATCCTGTGAATTTGGTGTTCCTAAATTTTAAGCAGGCTTTGCTATTAACCGTTAAAGTCGGCGGGTTTTTAAATGTATAAATTTTTCCTTTGAAACTTTAACATCGATTTTCTCAAAAACTATAAGGTCTTTTTGAAAAATGTTTTTTTCCTCTTATTCCTTCTGATCTCCTTAATATATTCTCCAAATTTGAGGCTCTTAGCACTTAAGGGGGCTTTGCTATTAACACTTAAAGTCGGCGGCTACCTAACATTGATCCATGCGTCAACTTTTCCGCTTGGCAGCATGACCTTACGCATTAATTGCTAGTAGAATTTTACGCGTAAGCCTATAACGTAACAACCTGAATTACGGTATTCTTACGCGTAATTGCGTAAGGGCTATGCGTAATTACAGACATGTACCGTAATTCAATGTCTACGCCGTAAGCGTAATTCCGTAATGCGTAATAGCGTAAAATTACGCGTAATGATCCGTAAGCGTAGCTTTTTCCATTACGCCCAGCACTGGTTTCAATGCGCCCTCGTTCCAGTCCGTGTCTGCTGACCATCTGCGGAATTCGGAAGTATATTCTTCTACTGGTCTTCGACCCTGGCGTAGCTTGCTTAGTCCTATTTCGGCTGTGGCCTGTCGCTGTGGGTCATCATATAAGACTGCCATATGGGTGAAAAAGGTTTCTGTTGACGCTAAAGCAGGGTGCTTTTGATCCATCAGCCGGTGAGCCCAGGTCTGCGGATCTCCTTGGAGTAATGAAATGACATAACCCACCTTTACCTCTTCATGAGGGAAGGTACGTGGCTGAAGAGAAAAATAAAGCTGGCAGGCGTGTTTAAAGGCTTGGAATTTTGTTCTATCTCCAGAAAACCGTTCTGGCGTGGGGACTCGTGGTTCAGGGGCTAGCAGAGCAGGTGCAGGGGCAAGGTTGCTTGCTGCTGGTAATTGTGCTTGCGGTGCTACGGCAGGGGCAGGCGGCTGACTAGGTGCGGCTGCTGAGAGAGTGTCCATGCGGCCTTCCAGCCGTTGGTGACCCGCTTGGAGCTCCTTCAGGGCGTCTGTCAATGCGGCCATCTGATTGCAGAGGGTGGTTAGTACCGTTGCTACCTCAGCGGTCTCCATTAGTGGCTGTAGTATTATGTCACAAACCTGGTAGCAGAGGAGACCGTTGTGCTGAGGGTAGCAATTCTTGCAGCTTGACACCCAGTACTCCTGGAGTGGGAACAGGAGCACTAAGGTGTGCAGGAGGCAGGAGTGTTCGCAGGATCCGGTGGTGAGCTGAGCAGACTGGAACCGCGGCACTCCCCTGGCCTGAGTCGGGTGGTGCAAGGACTCAACGACCAGTGTGGAAAGTAGCAAGGAAAATCCCAGGACAAGCAGGAGTCGGCAACGGAGCGGTTTCTCAGACGGACAGAGTTCGGCAACAGAGCGGGTGGTCAGGCAAGCAGAGGTCATCAACAGGCGGGCAGTCAGACAAGCCGAGGTCAGGTTTCCGGGAACAAACAAGCAGGCAGACAACAAGTCACGGCGCGGGAGTGCACACTAGCTGCAATACTACAGCAAGGTGGCAATGCACTCTCCAGACTTAAATAGGCATCTTTGGCGCGCACGGCATGACGCGCCGCCCGCGCATGTGCACCGCACAACACGCCGCGCGCGCATGCGCAGATGCAGTCACGTACGCGCACGCACACGCGCACGCCTAGACGCGCACGCGCTCGCCCGCGCAGCGCCCGCACGCGCAAACGCCAGATCAGAGCATACACAGCAGCCATCCCTGTGCACGCAACGCCACACAACGCCTACGCCAGTGCCTCCAGACGCCAACGCCTACGCCGTGCGATGCAGCGCCCACTGGTGAGCATCGACAGGTCGCCCCGCCGAGACCCACCAGGACGACCGCCAGTATCCGTGCGTACTGGCCGCCTCCTCTGAACAGGTAACTGACCGTGACACAGTGGCAGTAAACAATGCTATATAGTCTGGCTGAGCGGTGTACACAGAGTGGCAGTAAACAATGCTATATAGTCTGGCTGAACGGTGTACACAGAGTGGCAGTACACACAATGCTATATAGTCTGGCTGAGCGGTGTACACAGAGTGGCAGTAAACAATGATATATAGTCTGGCTGAGCGGTGTACACAGAGTGGCAGTACACACAATGCTATATAGTCTGGCTGAGCGGTGTACACAGAGTGGCAGTACACACAATGCTATATAGTCTGGCTGAGCCGTGTACACACAGTGGCAGTAAACAATGCTATATAGTCTGGCTGAGCGGTGTACACACAGTGGCAGTACACAATGCTATATAGTCTGGCTGAGCGGTGTACACAGAGTGGCAGTACACACAATGCTATATAGTCTGGCTGAGCGGTGTACACAGAGTGGCAGTACACACAATGCTATATAGTCTGGCTGAGCGGTGTACACAGAGTGGCAGTACACACAATGCTATATAGTCTGGCTGAGCCGTGTACACACAGTGGCAGTAAACAATGCTATATAGTCTGGCTGAGCGGTGTACACAGAGTGGCAGTACACACAATGCTATATAGTCTGGCTGAGCGGTGTACACAGAGTGGCAGTACACACAATGCTATATAGTCTGGCTGAGCGGTGTACACAGAGTGGCAGTAAACAATGCTATATAGTCTGGCTGAGCGGTGTACACAGAGTGGCAGGACACACAATGCTATATAGTCTGGCTGAGCGGTGTACACAGAGTGGCAGTACACACAATGCTATATAGTCTGGCTGAGCGGTGTACACAGAGTGGCAGTAAACAATGCTATATAGTCTGGCTGAGCGGTGTACACAGAGTGGCAGTACACACAATGCTATATAGTCTGGCTGAGCCGTGTACACACAGTGGCAGTAAACAATGCTATATAGTCTGGCTGAGCGGTGTACACAGAGTGGCAGTACACACAATGCTATATAGTCTGGCTGAGCGGTGTACACAGAGTGGCAGTACACACAATGCTATATAGTCTGGCTGAGCGGTGTACACAGAGTGGCAGTAAACAATGCTATATAGTCTGGCTGAGCGGTGTACACAGAGTGGCAGTACACACAATGCTATATAGTCTGGCTGAGCCGTGTACACACAGTGGCAGTAAACAATGCTATATAGTCTGGCTGAGCGGTGTACACAGAGTGGCAGTACACACAATGCTATATAGTCTGGCTGAGCGGTGTACACAGAGTGGCAGTACACACAATGCTATATAGTCTGGCTGAGCGGTGTACACAGAGTGGCAGTAAACAATGATATATAGTCTGGCTGAGCGGTGTACACAGAGTGGCAGTACACACAATGCTATATAGTCTGGCTGAGCGGTGTACACAGAGTGGCAGTACACACAATGCTATATAGTCTGGCTGAGCCGTGTACACACAGTGGCAGTAAACAATGCTATATAGTCTGGCTGAGCGGTGTACACACAGTGGCAGTACACAATGCTATATAGTCTGGCTGAGCGGTGTACACATAGTGGCAGTACACACAATGCTATATAGTCTGGCTGAGCGGTGTACACAGAGTGGCAGTACACACAATGCTATATAGTCTGGCTGAGCGGTGTACACAGAGTGGCAGTACACACAATGCTATATAGTCTGGCTGAGCCGTGTACACACAGTGGCAGTAAACAATGCTATATAGTCTGGCTGAGCGGTGTACACAGAGTGGCAGTACACACAATGCTATATAGTCTGGCTGAGCGGTGTACACAGAGTGGCAGTACACACAATGCTATATAGTCTGGCTGAGCGGTGTACACAGAGTGGCAGTAAACAATGCTATATAGTCTGGCTGAGCGGTGTACACAGAGTGGCAGTACACACAATGCTATATAGTCTGGCTGAGCGGTGTACACAGAGTGGCAGTACACACAATGCTATATAGTCTGGCTGAGCGGTGTACACAGAGTGGCAGTAAACAATGCTATATAGTCTGGCTGAGCGGTGTACACAGAGTGGCAGTACACACAATGCTATATAGTCTGGCTGAGCCGTGTACACACAGTGGCAGTAAACAATGCTATATAGTCTGGCTGAGCGGTGTACACAGAGTGGCAGTACACACAATGCTATATAGTCTGGCTGAGCGGTGTACACAGAGTGGCAGTACACACAATGCTATATAGTCTGGCTGAGCGGTGTACACAGAGTGGCAGTAAACAATGCTATATAGTCTGGCTGAGCGGTGTACACAGAGTGGCAGTAAACAATGCTATATAGTCTGGCTGAGCGGTGTACACAGAGTGGCAGTACACACAATGCTATATAGTCTGGCTGAGCCGTGTACACAGAGTGGCAGTACACACAATGCTATATAGTCTGGCTGAGCCGTGTACACAGAGTGGCAGTAAACAATGCTATATATAGCGTGGCTGAGCGAGGTACACAGTGGCAGTACACACAATGCTATATAGTGTGGCTGAGCGAGCGGTGTACTACTGTTCCCAGCAGCGACACACAATGACTGGGGGGACCCTGGCTAGCGTGGCTGGAGCGCGAACTACCCTGCCTGCCTACCCAAAGCTAAACCCACAAACAAATGGCGGAGATATGACGTGGTTCGGGTATTTATTTACCCGAACCACGTGACCGTTCGGCCAATCAGAGCGCGTTCGGGCCGAACCACGTGACCCGTTCGGCCAATCAGAGCGCGTTCGGGGTCCGAACCACGTGACCCGTTCGGCCAATCACAGCACTAGCCGAACGTTCACGTTCGGCCATGCGCTCTTAGTTCGGCCATGTGGCCGAACGGTTTGGCCGAGCACCATCAGGTGTTCGGCCGAACTCGAACATCACCCGAACAGGGTGATGTTCTGCAGAACCCGAACAGTGGCGAACACTGTTCGCCCAACACTATTAATGACCTCTCCTCTAGCAGAGGAAAAGTAAACAGTTCACTTACAGTTGAGATAATAAAAGTCAGATAACAGCCCTCTCCACCACTAACTTAGTCGGAGAGCTTAATGGCTTGTTTGCATAGAGATAACAACTGGAGTTTCTCAATTCTTCCTGTACTGGAAACAATTAGACTGATGTATCTGATCTTAATGTTTTATTTCTTAGCTGTACTACACATACAAATCATAATATCATCATTTTTTTTTCGCTTCAGTGTCTCTTTAAAGCACTCCCTAAATGCTCAAAAAAGCATTATAGTGGGTTCCAGGCCTCACAGTATGTAAATAGTTCATTTGACAAGTGTAGTGCTATGTGGTGCACAACCCTGTATTACAGCAGTTACAACAGTATTGTTAGTGCTGCATGCATTTCTGCAGCTCATCATTAAAGGACCACAATCATCACTAATTATTGTAAGACTAGTGAAAGTATGCTTCACTGCCACTGTATGTGTGCGCTCCCTGGTTCTCCCATAGCAAGCTGAGCTGTACTTTGTTAGAACACACCGCTCCTCACTATGGGCTTGCGCAAATCAAGGGCGCGCAAATTTACGCACACAATCAAACGCTAGCGCGGCCGTGATATGACTTATCATGGTTTAGTGAATCAAACCCTATATGTGAAAGGCCTATACAGCAATATCATTACATTGCATTGTGATACGATTATGTTGTCCATGGCAACGCAATGCGGCAGACAGCGTGAAAGGGCCCCAAGACTTTAAAGGGAACAAGAGATGAAGCACCCTCATGTATTTACCATATATATCAGTGTGGGAACATTAGAGAAAACACCTACCCTGCTCTCTGTTTCATTCTTCACTGCTCAGCCTGCTTGTTATCAGCCCTGATAAAATCCCAGACTGAGCATTCAGTCTGGCTTTGCTCAGGAATATTTATAGCTCAGTCTGTGTTCTCTGGTGTCTTTCGAAGCCCAAGCCTGCCCCTTGTGGCTCTGCTCAGGAATCATTATAGCTGAGTCATTATAGCAAAGCCAGACTGAATGCTCAGTCTGGGATTTTATCAGGGCTGATTACAAGCAAGCTGAACAGTGATGGACGAAACAGACAACAGGGTAGGTGTTTTCTCTAATGTTCCCACTGATCTATATGGTAAAATATATGAGGGTGCTTCGTCTCTGGTTCACTTTAAGCTTTCTCTGCCGTTCCCATTAGAGCTCAAATCTTCTTCTGATTTCTTTAAGTTTTGAAGAAACTAAAAAAAATAAAAATAAAAGATAAATAAATGAAGAAGATCTCGGCAGGGGGCGATGAATTAACTAAATATAGAAACATCATCATTTTTGCATGACAAAATCTGAAAATAGCCTCGGCGTTTTGGAAGAACAGCAAAAATGCAAAAAAGAAAAAGAGAGAGAAGAAGAAGGAAGAAGTGAGAGTAATGACACGTAGCGATACTCAGTGCATGTTTACTGGTGATGACCCCGACCCGTGTCCCTCCGGTCCCCTCAATCTGTGACACAAAACGCTACTTACCTTCTCCCAGCCCAGAGTGGTGACGAGGTGGTAAGTAACCCCCAGAGGCCTCGCTTGTCATGTCCGCCCGCTATCATGCCTCATCTCCAGGCTTTTATCACTTTGTTGGGATTCTCTATCATATCAATGTGACGCTGACATGCTAAGATTGTTTGGGCCTCTCAGGAGGAATTTTTTTCCCAGCAAGCCTAGCGGCATAGAATACGTATGAACCGCAGCGACGCAACACAGCATACAACGATAATAAAAGGGTTAAACAAACAACATTATGTTTTATGTAACTTTTGTCAGAAAATCAGAAAATGATGCCAAGCAAGCTTTTTTTTTAATCATTATTATTGTATTATCTTGCGTACATATTATTAACGGTGCCGGCCAGTTGGGCGCAGGGCGAGTCACATGACAGCTTACCTTGCTGCCTGCAAAATTCCCGGCAGCGTTAAAAACTATTCCTACTTTGAGTTGTAGCAACTGGGGACGCACACGTCATTTGGGTTCCAGCTCTTGCCGACACCCGCATTGCCGGTACGCGGTCGTGGCCTATAGCATTGCAACTATAGCTGTTCTAATACCAGGCACTACGCGGTGAACCTATCTGGCTGTCTATACAGTGTGGGCAGGGATGTTGCTAGAATCCTGGGAGATCGGGGCACCCTTGTGCACAAGGCTAGGGTTAATCTGCAGTATGGCCATGGCTGGGGTCAAATGCAGGACCGTTTCTTGGACAGTGCGGGCAGGGCGACCACCCTGGGCACAGATCGGCAAGTAGAAGATGGGGGGTGCAGGCAGAAGGATATTAGCACTAGGGAGCTGGTGACGCACGGTGCAGACAAATGGAAGAAGATTACCAGCTCAATCACCTTCCTTGACTCCTCCAGAGCTGCTTGCGTCAGATGTCAAGTCATCATCACGTCACCACCGCGTGATGACACCTGATGTCCTGTAGCGGTACTGCAGGCTTTTAGTGGGCGGCGCCCATGGAGGAGACGGCTCTCCGGGCTCTCTTCGCCTCTGTGTATTCCTGGTCCCTGCTTCCTCCTGGATGAGCAGCTGGTCACTAGTAAGTAGGCAGATCTACTTGTGACCTGTGGCTGTGTGACTGTCCCTAAAGAGTAAGGGTTCACGAGTCCACTGTGTGGGGGGAAGAGGGCACAATTTTTACACCCTCACCCTGGGTGCAGTTTAGCCTAGAAACTGCCCTGGTCAAATATACATAAACTTAGCAAGCAAGATGGGACAATTCAGCAAAATGTTGGCTAAAGTCCTCTACCCTTCCATTAGACAGCGTGCCCCCCAGATAGACATTTCATAAATAGGCAGCATTTCACATAAATAGGCAGTGTTCCCTCTTAACATAACTGATAACAGTGATGCCAGCTGGATGGCCTGGCTGATGGTGATGCTGGCCTAGCTGGAGGAGATGCTGGATTGGCTGGGGGAGATGCTGAGGGGGCTGGCCTAGCTGGGGGAGATGCCGGACTGGCTGATGGTGATGCTGGCCTAGCTGGAGGAGATGCTGGGCGGGCTGGCCTGGCTGGAGAAGATGCTAGACTGGTTGGCTAACCTGGCTGGAGGAGATGCTGGACTGGCTGGAGGAGATGCTGGACTGGCTGGCCTTGCTGGCGAGGATGCTGTCTGTGCTGCTGTGCTGGCTGGTGTGATGGCGATGGCGTGCTCACGGGCCCTCGGGTTAATGAAAAACGCTTTTCCAAATACTGGCAATGTTCCAAAACACTAAAATGTTGCTTCATTACTGCAGGGCACAGACTGGCTGCAATAGTGTAAAACTGATTTACTGCTTCTCCTGTAAAAGATAAAAATGCACTTACAAAATGAAGATGAATATAAAAGCTTATAATAAGATGTAGAGATACGGCTGAATGTCCTCCCCACTTAGCCCACTCTTGGCTACAATACCGGATTGGTCATACACCAAAGGCTAACACATGTGGAACAAATGCCTATCTCCTAATACTGGTTCTGTCAGTCAGAACATGTTTCGGCTGCAGGTCCTGACGAAGGCGTATGTACCGCCGAAACATGTTCTGAGTGAAGAATGCTGTCCACGCCTTCGTCATTGTGTGGCTTGCTAGTGTTGTCTCCTGCCTCTCTGGTTACCCTGCACTGCAGCTCCTCACACTGGCACTGCGGCACGCAAGGACTCCCAACAGCCATCCAGCCTCATGGGGCGTGCTCAGGGCTGGGTATACCATAAGGCACTGTAGGCAAATGCCTACAGGCGCCTAATAGTGGAAGGCGGCTCACTCCCCTCTCCTAGTGCCTCCCTCCCTCCTTCCCTGTGCAGAGTCCCTGTGCAGAGTGTAAATGAGTGGTTACTCACCCGGCTCTCTGCATTCCATTGATGAGATCTCCCATCAGTCAAGGGCACCACTAGCTACTTAATACTGAGAGGACCTTTGGCTACCTAATGCTAAGGGACACCTGTAGCTGACGGGCAAGGGAAGTAAGTAAGAAGTGACAGCTGGGCCAGCAAGCACACTTGCGGTGCAGGTCTGCAGGGGTTTGTAGGTTCATGGAGGGTGAAGTCTAGGATGCCAGGACATCTGTGTCTATAGGCTCCTGTGAGGTAAATCTAGGCCTGGGCGCGCTCTCTTTCCTCTACGACTTCCTAGTCTGCAGCCGAACCCTAGGACCGCGCTAAGCATCCTCCACTCAGGACCGGTTCTAGACTTTTTGCCGCCTGAAGCGATACATTTGACTACAGGGTCCCTTTAAGCTTGACCCGCCTGAATCGCTGGTTTGACAGGAGAATTAAGATGTCTTACATAGAAGAAGAAATAAAGACGTGTAACGGAACCAGTTTTGGAAGCAGACCTCATATCGGCCTGAATTCAGCAAGCATCTAAATCCCCCAAACTAATGTTGTGTTTGTTTGTTTGCAGCTCAGATAAATGATTTGCTTGGTTGGATAAGCCGGGGTGGCGTCTTTCTGATACGCCATTCAGAGCCTGAAATGATAGTTCTTAATACACGACTTACAGATCTTCCTGGACCCCCCGCCGATCTCTGCGCCCATTTCCCTTTCTTCTGCATCGGCCACGGCTTTGGGAGAGATAAGACTAATAATCGCCTTAGAAAAAGAATTTCCCTTTGAAGACAGAGAGAGTTCCGGCATCACAGTCATGGCACAATAAATTCTTATTTCTCTGTAGACAACATTCGCTGTGAACTCCGAGCTAGAGGCCGGAGAGGGTTTACTTTTTTACACCTGCATCTGACCTGCACCAGCTTTTTGGCCTCCTAATGCAGCCATGAAGAGTCTCTTCCATCACTTCTCTCCCACCACCAGGCACTGCAACGCTGTCACCACCCTCTCCCTGCTGACCCCATGAAGTTCGCTTCTGCGGCTATCTATACTTTAAGGGTGAAGCTAATCTGGCTTCCCATACTTGGGGTACCTCTAACTACTTATACAGTGTCTACCTATACTGGTGGTGATCTAATACTGAGAGGTATTTCTAGTAGAGATGGGCCGGCGAACGGTTCCAGGACAACTAAGGTTCCATTACGGTCAACTTTGACCCTCTACATCACAGTCAGCAGGCACATTGTAGCCAATCAGGCTACATTCCCTCTTGGAGCCACTCCCCCCTTATAAAAGGCAGGCAGCGTCAGGCATTGGACTCACTTGTGTGCCTGCATTAATTAGAGAAGGGAATGCTGCTGCAGACTCTCATAGGAAAAGCTTAGTTAGGCTTTTGTAGGCTTCTAAGCTTGCTCCTTGCTGATTCTTATTGCTGAAAAAGCACCCCTCAACAGCTCTTTTGAGAGCTAATCTTGTTCTTGTGATCCAATTTTCTTTTGTGTGTGTGCGCGTCCCACTGACACTTGTGTTGCATAGACAGCCTTGGTAATTCCTATTTTGTGTGCCACTGCCAGGCCCAGCACATTCAGTGACTACTTGTGTGTGTGACAGGTGCACATTGTAATACCCATCACTGCATATACCTACCTGTTGTTCATAGTGCACCCACCTA
Organism: Hyperolius riggenbachi; assembly: GCF_040937935.1. NCBI lineage: Eukaryota > Metazoa > Chordata > Amphibia > Anura > Hyperoliidae > Hyperolius > Hyperolius riggenbachi. Next base: position 437,307,585 of record NC_090650.1, read on the forward strand.
CCTACGTGAGCGCACGCAGTGTCACTGTGCCTGTCCGGTACCTGTCTGTGTGTGACAGGTGCACATTGTAATACCCATCACTGCATATACCTACCTACCTGTTGTTCACAGTGCACCCACCTACCTATGTAAGAGCACGCAGTGTCACTGTGCCTGTCCGGTACCTGTCTGTGTGTGACAGGTGCACATTGTAATACCCATCACTGCATATACCTACCTACCTGTTGTTTACAATGCACCCACCTACCTACATGAGTGCACGCAGTGTGATATACCACTCCGTGCATACCTGTTGACTGCACCTGTGTGACTGCACATTGTATTAGTCAAGTCAGTGCATACCTTTCACTTTATCCCCCCCCCCCCCCCAATATGGACAAAACAAAAGGCAGATGCAGGCCACCTGGCAGGTCTGTTCGAGGTCGCGCTGTCGTGATTTCGTGCGGCCCCCCACCAAAGTACAGTGTTACGCACGGAAGCGTGACATATCTTTCTCCTCCTGCTCTGATTCTGGCACCCCACTTAACACTCAGTCGGCTGCCACCACCAAAGTGCCATCACCCCAGGGCTCAACGGTGTGGACATCTTTTTGTCCACACAGCAATGCCATCTGTACTCTCTGCCACCGAAAATTGAGCCGTGGAAAGACCAAGACCCGCGTAGGGACAACTACCTTACGAAGGCACATGATTACAAAGCACAAACTGCAATGGGATGACCACCTGAGGAAAAGCAGCACACAAAAGCAAAGCCACACACAGCAGTGGAAGATACCAGGCAGCAATTTTTTCTCAAAAAAGATGATACCTAAACTGTACCGTGATGTTGAAAGGCAAGTGGTGACATCTCTGGCACACAGCGTTGGGTCAAGGGTCCATCTGACCACGGATGCCTGGTCTGCCACGCACGCTCAGACCTGCCCAAAGACTAAATCAGTCCCCACACACAGCATCTCTGCCTGCACGCCGTGTGACTGGCTGCCTGCCCCATGACTAAGTCGCTCCCCACACAGCACCTCTGTCCGCAGGCCGCTTGACTGCCTTCTCCGCCACCACCAACAGGGACCAGGACTCCGGGCGGACTCCTGAATTTTTTAGGCCGCTGTACTAATTTTTCTGGTGCGTGTACATGCCTGCCTAATTTTTCTGGCTGCACAGCGGCTGCCATAACAAAACAAAAGGCATGTGCATGTGCCAATTCCCCTTCGTGATCGTTACCTTGCCGCGGTGAAGGGGCTTGCGTATCACAATGAAGCAATGACCGCCGGCTATATGAGTGTCTATAGGGGGGCACACCAAAGATAACAAGGTCGTTGCTTCATTGTGGACAGACCAAATTTGATCAGCTGGACAGTCACTGGTCTGTCATTCAGCTACATCAGCCAGGCGACCATATGGGCTGTAAAGCCACCAAAACCTGCACTCTCGCCATGGTGCGCACCAGTCCAGCACGGCCATCACTACACAAACAGCTGTTTGCGGTGCGTTACACGGTGAGTTTGGTGTGTCAGTGTGAAGCAGTACCTTAATTACACTACCTGATTGATGTATACACATGCAAGATGTTTTAAAGCACTTTAGGCCTGCAATTTAGCATTCAATGTGATTTCTGCCCTTAAAACGCTGCTTTGCGTCACATCCAGATTTTTCCCCGGGACTTTTGGCATGTATCCCACTCCGCCATGCCCCCCTCCAGGTGTTAGACCCCTTGAAACATCTTTTCCATCACTTTTCTGGCCAGCATAAGTGTTTCTAGTTTTCAAAGTTCGCCTTCCCATTGAAGTCTATTGCGGTTCGCTAAAGTTCGCGCGAATCGAAGTTTTGCGGAAGTTCGCGTTGGCGGTTTGCGAACCGAAATTCGGAGGTTCGGGCCATCTCTAATCTCTAGCTCCCTATACTGGGGGGCTACCTGGGGTAAAAACGTTCCTTATAATATGCAGAAAAAAAATTGGCGGGCATGTATGCTTCTTTTGCAGCAGACAATTACGTATCAATAGAAGTCAATGGAAGAGCAGAAAAATTGCATTTGTTATACAAAAATCACATCTGATTTTGAAGTTAATTCGATACGTCATGTAAATTAACTTCATTGATATAAACAGAAAAAAAGGCATTACGATAAATAAATAAAAAAAAGGATTTGAACTGCAAGAACAAAAAAATGTAGGATTAAGTAAGGCCGTCTTACTGAAGTAAGCAGTGGATACTAATTACATTGGAGGGTTAAAGGGAAGAGGCAAGAAAAAAAATTCTACTTACCCAGGGCTTCCACCAGCTCTGGCAGCCAATATGTCCCTCGCCGCAACTCCGGAGTCCCGGGTCCACTCCGTTGCCAGGTTGGCATCTACTGCACCTGCACAGAACACTCCAGGCCACATGAGCCTGATTGCGACCAGCGCGGCCTCGCTCTCACACAGACGCAGAAGATGCCGACCATATCGGCTGCCAGGGGCCTGGAGGAAGCCCTGGGTAAGTAGAACTTTTTTGTTTTTTACCTCAGATCTTCCCTTTAAAGAGTTCTACCATTTGGCCCCACCTACTCATTTTATGACACTCCTTTTATGACAAGCTGCTGTCCTCTGCAGTGGTGCAAAGCCTGGACCATGCCATTACTGTATGAGTGAGAGGGGGGAAAGGGGAGGTGCCTGACCTCACTTCCACTGCCAGGAACTACAAATGAAAACAGGATCCCCTGAGACTTTCAGCCATTTTATTTGAGCAAATAACCATAAAGGGTAGACCAGTAAGTGAGCAACTAATGCAATTTTCTAAAATAAAAAGTTAATTGACTTCAAGTCCACTTTATAGCGGAATGCCATAATTGATGAAAAAAATGCAGTGTCTTTCAGTCCAGCCTTATAGATAGGAAGTATCAATGGCAACAGAGTTTCCCTTTGCTAACTTTAATTTCAGATACACAAATAAACCCACTAATTATGCGCATGGCAAGCTGGAAGGGGCGGGGCCGTCAATAGTCTAAATCTAGTAGTGTTGTTGTGGCTGCAGAGAAGTACAGTTTGATCTTACTGGAACTTCTGGAAATTTCCAGCTGATCTAAATGGAAAGGTCATTTTTAAATTACAAACTTTTGCTGATCTAAGTTCATTGTGAAAATTCCATTAAGGTGCCCGTACACTTATCGGTTTTCCTGTTCAATCCCTTGCAGATCAGATTCTTCTGCAGGGAAACGATCCCCCAAAATGACAGGTGGATCGAGTTTTGATCTATTTTGACAAGAAAATGATCTTAAAGTGGACCCAAACTAAAAATACAAGATTTCAGAAATAAAATCTATTTTCTAAATTATAATAATAAATAGCACCCTTTTTTCAGCTGCATGATGACAAATATAAAATATTTACATTTACTGGAGGAACCCCTCCCTTCCTTTCATATTGCCGGGACAGAATCCTGCAGACTGGTGGAGTAGGTGGTATCCAGCAAAGGAGGAATTGCTAATGGCTGCCACCTGTATAACCCTAGTTATGCAAAGAGAAGGGTGAAAAGCATGCACTGAAATGCTCATAGGCCTGAAGGAGTGTTTATTTATCTTTGTATATGTCAGAGTGGTGCAACTAAATATTTTGTATTAAAAAAATGTTTGGTTTGGGTCCGCTTTAAAGGGAACCAGAGAGAACAGAAATAAAAAAGATTTATACATACTTCGGGCTTCCTCCAGCCCCATCCACACCGATCGCTCCCACGCCGCCATCCTCTGCTGCCCGCAGGTATGCGAACTGGCTCCCGTCACTGCCGTCATTGGCATAACAAAACAAAAGGGCCCAGGAGTTTGTTTGTTAACTGGGAGCTTCTTTTCCCTTATTGTGTTAGGCCTCGTTCCAATCGCACAGCCATCTGCGCTAAATGATGTGAACGCAACGTGTCCGATCGCACGCCATCTGCGCTACTATGCAGATCCCATTCATTACAGTGAATGGGTCAGTGCTGCGATTCCCAAAAATGCATTCAGCACGCGATAGTGCAATCGTACTGCTGCACAGCGCATATGATGAGAATGGCAGAAGGGCTGTCTATGCCCTTCTACTGTTCTTGCGCGTCGCACACTATATGCGCTGCCAAAATGCGCACGGCAGCTCGTATAGTCTGAACGAGCCCTTAAGAATCAATCGGACAGAATGGAAAATATAGGGGGCAGGAGCAATACTCAGTGGTGGGCCGAAATTTTGCATCAAAATTTGCATTTACGCATCGTAATCGTAATGTGAAATTTCAGGGAAAATCATAATTTCATATGTAATAGTAGCATTTCATAATTTCGTGTAATTTTTCACGTAATTTTCGCTAAATTTTGTGCTGACTTTGGCGGTTAATAGCAAGGCCCTCATATATAGCACTGCATTGCATCGAATAGTGCAACACTAGGATTCGACGAGTGGCACATGAGTGACATCACGCGGCGGGTGGGAGGGCGGTGCAAACAATGGGATCGGTGGTTGGATCAGCAGGGCTAGGGGCGGATCTCTTGTGGATTGGGGGCTGCTGTACACACACCTGATTATCTGCTGAGGAGGTTGTAATCGTCCATCTAATCCAACTCAAAGGAAACCCGAGGTCAGAGGTATACGGGGGCTGCCATATTTATTTCCTTTTAAACATTACCAGTTGCCTGGCAGTCCTCCTCCTGATCTTAGCTTTAGACCCTGAACAAGCATGCAGCAGATGAAGTACTCTGACTCAGCTGACTTTAGTTTTAGTGGATAAGCCATATGCTTTTTCCAGGGTTTTGACTTTTGACACTACTTACGCCAGAAGATCAACAGGGCTGCCAGGTAACTGGTATTGTTTATAATCAAATAAATATGGCAGCATCCATATCCCTCTCACCTCGGGTTCCCTTTAAGTCAGGCGTATGTACTGGCCTTTAGCAATAGGAGGATAGATACAATTGTTAAAGTGAACCTAAAGTCACTTAAAAAAAAACGAGATTAACTCACCTGGGGCTTCCCTCAGCCCCCTGCAGACGATCGGTGCCCTCGCAGCTCCGCTCCGATGTCCCAGGACCCGCCGGCGAGCACTTCCGGTTTGGCCGTCACCGGCCGACAGGGATGGGAACGCGAGTGATTGTTTGCGTTCCCAGCCTGTATATCGCCCCCTATGCTGCTATTGCGACCTCCTGGCCGTCACCAGCATAGGGGGCGATATACAGGCTGGGAACGCGAACAATCACTCGCGTTCCCATCCCTGTCGTCCGGTGACGGCCAAACCGGAAGTGCTCGCCGGCGGGTCCTGGGACATCGGAGCGGAGCTGCGAGGGCACCGATCGTCTGCAGGGGGCTGAGGGAAGCCCCAGGTGAGTTCATCTCGTTTTTTTTAAGTGACTTTAGGTTCACTTTAATCTAAACAGTTTGTTTTCCTTTTAAGCAGACTTCTTCTAGATATCAGAACAGTTGAGTTAATATATAAACACGTTTGTCCTTTTTTGTTCTGACCCTGTGGAGCTTATTATTATGTTTCCGGCATTATGTTTGTTTGAGTGTTTGGAAGTAATACAATTCCAGGAAAACAGTTCATGACACCAGATAACTAGTACTGTACTTATTATGCTTACCTTTTAAGCGCCTTGTAGGTGCGATATGAAAAAAAGGCCTGACAAACATTTCACGGCAGGGCTTTCAATCGAGGACACAATGGTTCAGCAGAAAACCGGTTGCTGTGTGATTAGCCCAAGTGTACAAAGCAATGCACGCCGATCGGGTAATTTTGGCTTTGACAGCTCCGCCGCCGTTCATTTCTGTACTGAATATCGCGCTGCAGTGCCGTGTGTTGTCGGCAAATAGGGACAATTAGCTTTACCCTCCCCCAACATATGATGCTATTCCAATGCAATGTAGAGAGCTAGGATCTGAGCACAATTGGTGCCTATAAATTGACCTTTATTGGTTCTTAAAATCCATCTCAGTTGTGTGAGAAAAGCTCAAGATGGTCCATCCCAGTGGCCCAGGATCATGGCCGGATTTGAGGCAAGGCCGCAATGGCCATGGCCCAGGGCACCAGCAGGCAGGGGGCGGGCAGCGGGCTGGTACAATAAGGCAGTTAAAATGCCACGGCATTCACAAACCCAGTCCATGGTAACCCTGCTTTCGCAGGGGTGAGCAATTGAGCACTGGTCTTGTGCTCCCCCCACTCTGCTCCTTCCAAGCACAGCACAGAATGGGAGGAGCACGGGACCAGGAACGTACACAGGATGGGGGGGGGGACACAAGACGAGAGCATAGGACCAGGGGGACAGGAACAGCACACAGGACGGGGTGGTTGGGGTGGGTTGGGCAGTAAAATGTCCAAATCCGGCCCTGCCCAGGATATATAAGTATAAGGTGGTAAGGGACCGATGCATGTTTTACAAGTCGGTCTTGATGAAGTAGGATAGCGCATGCGAAACGCACGTTGGCCCTTATCTCCTCACTCACCTGCCTTGGGCCACTGTCTGATCATCCTGTGCTTTTGTCATACAACTGGGATGCATTTTAAAGTGGATCAGAGATAAACTTTTAATCATTGCATAATTGTGTTCCTTTCATATAGTTTATAGGACATTCCTCAAGCCAAATACTTTTTGGGTTGTGTTTTAATACTCTAATTCAATATAAACTAAACAAGCCTCGCCCACCACTTCTCCAGAGTGCCTTGGCACTCAGTCCCATGTAGAAAGGGCTTAAAGGATACCCCAACTGAAATGTGACATAATGAGATAGACATGTGTATGTACAGTGCCTAGCACACAGATAACTATGCTGTGTTCCTTTTTTTATTTTTCTGCCTGAAAGAGTTAAATATAAGGTATGCAAGTGGCTGACTCAGTCCTGACTCAGACAGGAAGTGACTACAGTGTGACCCTCACTGATAAGAAATTCCAACTATAAAACACTTTCCTAGCAGATAATGGCTTCTGAGAGCAAGAAAGTGGTAAAAAAGGGGGATTTCTTATCAGTGAGGGCCACACTGTAGTCACTTCCTGTCTGAGTCAGGACTGAGTCAGCCACTTACATACCTGATATTTAACTCTTTCAGGCAGAGAAAGAAAAAAAGGAACACAGCATAGTTATTTGTGTGCTAGGCACTGTACATAGACATGTCTATCTCATTATGTCACATTTCAGTTGGGGTATCCTTTAAGGGAGCTCAGTCTGGGCAGGAGGAGGTTACTAGCCAGAGATTTCCAAGGCAGAGGGGAGGAGGGAGGAGGGGAGATAAGGTTTCACAGGCTGGAGATGCTATCAGCTTGCCTGTGTGTAATGTGACAAACAGAACATGGCTGCCCTCATTGTATCACAGGAATAAGTAATCATAAACTGTTGAAGCTGTTTGCAGCTACTGTAGATTTGCTGTGTAAAGTATCTAGACTTTAGATAAGATATATAGACGAGTTACTTGTTATAGATAGTTTTTCATCTCGGATCCGCTTTGAGAGGTTATTAAAAGTTAGGTTTTATAGCCGCTACGTGTGCTCTGCTCCATTGGATATGGGGATACTGAGCACGTAAGCTCCTCCCTGTATGTGGCGTTAACCATGTGGTGGCTCTGGGAATTGCTGGTGTGTACTCGGCTACTTCTATACAAAAGTGTTGAATATCATGCTATTTATTCTCCATGTTGCTCCATTCACTCCGTACCCCGCCCTAACCTATTCTCACTTTATAGCCCGGCGACCCTACCAACATGTAAATGCCAACATAAAGATGCCCATATATCAGACAGTGTATGGGCAGATCCACCAAGAGACAGATCTTTCTGTGATCGAATCTGATTGGAGAGAGATCTGTTGGCTGCCCATACACCGCAAACCGATTCCCGATCAATTTCATGCTGAAATCAATCCTAAATTGGCCTTGTGACGCCGCATACACCGCCACACCAGCCCGACACTGTTCCCTCTAATGGTTAACGTGCCCCTGGTGCCCAGTGCACTAAAGAGTACCCGTCCCCATCCATCGCTTGTCCACTGCTGCTTCCAGGCTGGGTACATTCATTTGCCGGGGTAACGTGAGTGTGTGATGTCACATATGCATCCACGTGTACGGCGGCAACCACATGGGGCGCGTGTATGGACGAAGGACAGATCCCGGAGCCAGCAGCGGACAAGCGGTGGACTCCAACAGGTAATGTATAGTGTACTGGGCATTGGGGAGGTACATTAAAGGGAAGGTTCAGGGCCGATAAAATAAAAATAAAAATCCAAATCCACTTACCTGGGGCTTCCTCCAGCCCGTGGTAGGCAGGAGGTGCCCTCAGCGCGTCTCCGCAAGCTCCCGGTGGTCTCCGGTGGCCGACCCGACCTGGCCAGGATGGCGGCCAGGTCGGGCTTCTTCTGCGCTCCATTCTGCGTTTCACGCCGGCGCGCTGATATCATCGGACGTCCTCCGGGCTGTACTGCGCAGTAGTAGCAGTAGTTCTGAGCCTGCGCAGTACAGCCCGGAGGACGTCCGATGACATAAGCACGCCGGCGTGAAACGCAGAATGGAGCGCAGAAGAAGCCCGAACTGGCCGCCGGCCTGGCCAGGTCGGGTCAGCCACCGGGAGCTTGCGGAGCGGCGCTGAGGGCACCTCCTGCCTACCACGGGCTGGAGAAAGCCCTAGGTAAGTGGATTTGGATTTTTTTTTTTTATCGTCCCTGAACCTTCCCTTTAACCATTAGGGAGGCAGCGTCGGGGGTTTCGCCGCTGTCCCAATATTGCTCACCGTTTCTGCTGCGCACCTGACCAACCATGACGGCCCGACATCTTGCTGAATGTCCAACTGATTCATGCAACTAATTTTATTCAATGCGTTATTTTAACTACAGGTACTCTTTAAATTAAAGCAAATGATGTGAGGAGTTCTTTTAGGGCTGATGCGCACCAAGAGCGATTCTGAGCGCTTTTAAAATCGCCAGTGCTTTGAATAGCTCTTGGCTAATGTATTAGAATGGGATGGATCACACCAGAGCGATGTGATTTTCTCCCAAATGCAAACGCGGGTCCTGCAGCATTTCTGCTCTTTTCTGAGGTGATTCAGCCTCAATGTTAAAGGGGCACTATGGCAAAAAATTGTAAAATTTAAAATACGTGCAGAAATAGACAAATCAGAAGTATGTTTTTTCCAGAGTAAAATGAGCCATAAATTACTTTCCTCCTATGTTGCTGTCACTTACAGTAGATAGTAGAAATCTGACAGCAGCGACAGGTTTTGGACTAGTCCATCTCTTCATGGGGGATTCTCACCAAGGCTTTTATTCTTTATAAAGATATTACCTAAAAAGGATTTAAAGGGAACCAGAGACGAAGCCTGGGTAAAAAATGAGAAAAGATGTTATACATACCTGGGGCTTCCTCCAGCCCCATAAGCCTGGATCGCTCCCACACCGCCATCCTCCACTGCCTCTAACGCCGGTACTGGGTCCCGTCACTTCTGCTGGACGCGACCAGTCTTCCGCATGCCCAGGGGCTCCCTCCGGCTTTGTACACATGCGCCTGCGCAGTGCGGAGGGAGCGCACTGCGCTTGCGTCGACTGGCCGAATTGACGGTACACGGTACCAGCGTACAGAGGCAGCGGTAGATGGCGGCGTGTGAGTGATCCAGGCTTATGGGGCTAGAAGCCCCAGGTATGTATAAATAGGATATTTATTTGTCTCTGGTTCTCTTTAAACAATGATACTGGCCAACGTCCCTGCTCACTACACAGTTTTTTGGCAGTTGGACAGAGCAACTGCCATTCACTAAGTGCTTTTGAAAATAAATAAATCCCTGAGAATCCCCTATGAAGAGATGGACTAGTCCAAAACCTGTCGCTTCTGTCAGATTTCTACTACCTACTGTAAGTGTCAGCAACATAAGAGAAAAGTAATTTATGGCTCATTTTACTCTGGAAAAAACATACTTCTTATTTGTTTATGTTTGCACATATTTTAAATGCTCCAGTTTTTCGCCATAGTGCCCCTTTAAGTGGAAAATCGCTCTGAAAAGCGTTAGATCAGAGCGATTTTCCAAGCGTTTTTTTGTTACAGAAGCTGTTCAGTTACAGATGTACTGTAACAAAATATAAAAAAACGCTACTCCAAAAATCGCTAGGCATGTTTAGGCACATGCCTAGAATCGCTCTGAAAAATCACTGCAAAAAGCGCTGAGCGTTTGCGATTACACTAGTGCTTTTTGGTGTGCATTGGGCCTACATGCTGTCAGTGAAAAGCCGTTGTGTGTAAGATCTTTACAGTTCAGATGATGGGTGAATATGATGATGTGATGTTTGATTGGGCCACGCCTCTGTAGCCCCTCCCCTCATCCAGCTTGGTTAAGTACCTCAGGGAGAGTGCTTCTCTTTTTCTGCCCCCGTTCATCCTTTTAAACAATGCCTTTCCTGTTAGCGCATAAAGAGATGGCATTAGCAGTAGTTAATGAAATCGTCTCTGAAGTCGGTATGATAAACTACCCCGGCAATTGCCTTTTTACGGCAAAAACAATAAGACGGTTTGCGAACAAGAATCATGGGAGACAAAAACACGGAATAAAGAATGCAGATCCTAATTATAGATGTGCTTTACATTTTTATGCCGGAATCTATAGCGGCTGAGATTACCGGGATTTTATTGGTGCGGTGTGACTCTGGTGAGAATGAGCGAGATGTCGGAATATCGAGGATCTTCTCATTTTTTTATATTTTTATTTTTCGGTCTCAGAACAGAGATGAGGAAGACGAACAGCCAGACGCTTATTTCTGCTCCAGAGTTTCTGGCCGTAAATGGAGAAAAAGCATATTTTGCTTTCCTAAAAGAGGAACTGTCGCAAAAATCTTAAAATGTAAAACACATACAAATAAAAAGTGCGTTTCTTCCTGAGTAAAATGAGCCATAAATGACTTGTCTCCTATGTTGCTGTCACTCACAGTAGGTAGTAGACATCTCACATTACTGACAGGTTTTGGGCTAGCCCATCTCCTTATTCACAGGGATTTCTTTATTTTCAAAATGCACTTAGTAAATGGCAGTTACTCCGTCCAACTGCCAAAAAAGTGTACGATAAGCAGGGAGGCGGGCCAGCATCTTTGTATAAATCTTTTTCAGGAAATGTTTTTTTTTCAACATATCACTTTGGCCATACATGGTACAATTTTTCATTTTTTTTCGATTAGATAATTTAGTTCGATTAAATCTTATATATATATAAAAGTGTGTGTGTGTGTGTGTGTGTGTGTGTGTGTGTGTGTGTGTGTGTGTGTGTGTGTGTGTGTGTGTGTGTGTGTGTGTGTGTGTGTGTGTGTGTGTGTGTGTGTGTGTGTGTGTGTGTGTGTGTGTATCTGTGTGTGTGTGTGTGTGTGTGTGGTGTGTGTGTATCTGTGTGTGTGTGTGTGTGTGTGTGTGTGTGTGTGTGTGTGTGTGTGTGTGTGTGTGTGTGTATCTGTGTGTGTGTGTGTGTGTGTGTGGTGTGTGTGTATCTGTGTGTGTGTGTGTGTGTGTGTGTGTGTGTGTGTGCCGCGATCACGCGAAAACGGCTTGACCGATTTGAACGAATAATTGGTATACAGATCCCTTACTACCTGGGATGATATGTTCTGGGGGTCTCGCGGCCCCCCTGCATACGTGGGCGGAGCTACAAACAGCAAATCAGATTTCATCCATTCAAGTCAATGGAAAAAATGTAAAAGCCTGCCATTCTCACAGTAATCAAGCCAGAGTCCCCACACTTGGCACAGTTGGTCACTTGGTGACCGAGGTTACAAATCCAGGAAAAGGGGGCGGAGCATAAAACAGCCAATCAAATTTCAGCCGTTCATTTTAAATGGGAAAATGTAAACTGCAGCCATTCTTAGACTGTTAATCGCAGGGTTCTCAAACTTGGCACACTTGGTCACTGGGTGAATGCGATTAAGATTCAAGAAAATGGGTGGAGCCTACAACATCCAATCAAAATTCACCTATTGATTTTCAAGGGGGAATATTGAAACTACTGCTATTCATACACTTTTAATGGCAGAGGCTTCAAACTTGCTACAGTCGGTCATTGGGTGACTGGGGTCCAAAATTACTAAAGGGGCGGGGCCACATATAGCCAATCAGATTTCCTTGGTGGATAATCTGCTTCCATTCACACATTTTTGATGCCAGGAACCTGAAAGCTCACAAACTTGGTCATTGAGTGACTGGGTGTCAAGGTTACAAAAAGTGGGCGGAGCCAAAACAACTTTCACTGGGAAAATATAAACTGCAGCCATTCTTACACCGTTAATGGCAGAGTTCTCAAACTTTGCACAGTTGGTCATTGGGTGACTGAGATTAAGATTTTGGAAGGTGGGTGGAGCCTACAACAGCCAATAAAAAATCACCTTTTGATTTTCAAAGGGAATATTTAGGCTGCTACCATTCTCTTATACTGTTAAAAGCAGATGCCTCAAACCTGGTACAGTTGGTCACTGGGTGACTAGGGTCCGAATTCAGAAAGGGGACAGAGCCACAAACAGCCAGATTTGTTTATTTTTCAATGGGAATATACAAAGTATTGATACCAAGGACCCCAAAGCTGATAAACTTGATAATTGAGTGACTGCATGTCAAAGGTAGAAAAAGTGGGTGGTGCCAACAGCTACATTTTTTACATGGCAGGGTTCCCAAACTTTACACAATTGGCCACTCTGTGACTGGGATGAATATTCAGAAAAGTGGGTGGAGCCTACAACAGCCAATCAAAATTTACCTATTGATTTTCAAGGGAAATATTCACATTGCTACCATTCTTACACTGTTATTAGCAGAGGCCTCAAACCTGATACAGTCAGTCATTGGGTGACTGGGGTACAAATTCATTAAAGGGGTGGAGCCACAAACAGCCAATCAGATTTGTTAGATTGATTTCAGCCATTCTGTTATTGGCAGGGTTCTCAAACTTGACACAGTTGGCCACTGGGTGACTGTGAGTAATATTCAGAAAAGTGTGTGGAGCCTACAGCAGCCAATCAAAATTCACCTTTTGATTTTCAAGGGGAATGTTTACATTGCTGCCATTCATACACTCTTAATGGCAGAGGCCTCAAATCTGGTACAGTCAGTCACTGGGAGACTGGGGTTTAAATTCTGAAGGGAGTGGGCCAAAAACAGCCAATCAGATTTGTTTAATTTCAATGGTAAAATGCAACTTATTGATGCCACAGACCCCAAAGCTCATAAACTTGGTCATTAAGTGACTGTATGTCAAGGTTAGAAATAGTGGGCGGAGCCAAAAACAACTAACTTTTTACATGGGGAAATGTAAACTGCAGCTATTCTTACACTGTTAATGGCAGGGTTCTCAAACTTGCCACAGTTGGTCACTGATGGACTAGGATTAATATTCGGAAAAGTGGGTGGAGCCTACAAGAGCCAATCAAAATTCACCTATTGATTTTCAAGGGGAATATTGAAACTGCAGCCATTCTTACACTGTTAATAGCAGAGGCCTCAAACCTGCTACAGTCAGTCGTTAAGTGTCTGCAGTTCAAATTCAGTAAATCACATGTAGCTTTTCAAGGAGAATATTAAAATTGCTGTCATTCTTGCACTGTTAATGGCACAAGCCTCAAACCTGGTACAGTTGGTCATTGGGTCACTGGGGTTCAAATTCGGAAAAGGGGACAGAGCCACAAACAGTGAATCAGATTTGTTTCATTTTATGGGAAAATACAAATTATTGATGCCAAGGACCCCAAAGCTCACAAACTTGAGCATTGAGTAGTGACTTTGTGTCCAGATTTCAAAAAGTGGGTGGAGCCAAAAACAAATTTCACTGGGAATGTGTAAACTGCAGCCCTTCTTACACTGTTTATGGCAGGGTTCCCAAACTTTGCCCAGATGGTCACTGAGTGACTGAGATTAATATTCAGGGAAGTGGGTGGAGCCTATAATAGCCAATCAAAATTCACCTGTTGATTTTGAAGCGGAATATTTAAATTGCTGCCATTTTTACACTGCAGGTGCCTCAAACCTGCTACAGTTGGTCATTGGGTGACTGAGGTTCAAATGCTGGAGAGGGGGTGAAGCCACAAACAGCCAATCTGATTTGTTTAATTTCTATGGGAATATACAAATTATTGTTGCCAAGGACCCCACAGCTCACAAACTTGGTCATTGAGTGTTTGTGTGTTAGGGTTAAAAAGTGGGCGGAGGCAACACCAGTCAAATGCATACACAGGCAACGCCGGGTCATCGGTGGGTGGAGACAAATACAAATTTCACTGGGAAAATGTAAACTGCAGCCATTCCTACAGTGTTAATGGCAGGGTTTTTAAACTTGTTGCACAGTTGGTCACTGGGTGACTGGGATTAATATTCAGAAAAGTGGGTGGAGCCTACAAAAGTGGATCAAACTTCACCTATTGCTTTTCAAGAGGAATATTTAATTGCTACCATTCTTGAACTGTTAATGGCACAGGCCTCAAACCTGGTACAATTGGTTATTGGGTGACTGGGGTTCAAATTCAGAAAAGGGGTGGAGCCACAAACAGTCAATCAGTTTTTTTTCATTTCAATGCAAATTATTGATACCAAAGACGGCAAAGCTCACAAACTTGGTCATTGAGTAATTGTGTGTTAGGGTTAGAAAAAGTAGGTGGAGCCGACATCAGCCAGATACATACCCGGGCAACGCCGGGCAATCAGCTAGTTGAATATAAAGATGTTTCCAGCATGTGCAATCTGATTTTCCTCGAAAAAACGGGATAATCGTTCGAATTTCTTGATAAAAAAAAAATATTTTCTACTTTCATTCGATTTGATCATTTAGATCGAATAAACGGGATAAACAAACGTTTTTATTGTACCATGTATGGCCACCATAATGGTGCCTATACGCGATACAATAAAAACGTTCAATTTTCCCGTTTATTCAATCTAAATGATCAAATCGAATGAAAGTCGAAAATGTTTTTTTCGATCAAGAAATTCAAACGATTATCCTGTTTTTTCGAGAAAAATTTGATCGGACATGCTGGAAAAATCTTTATATTCGATCTAATGGAATAATCGAACTAAATTATCGAATCGAAAAAAAATGAAAAATTGTACCATGTACCTTTAAGCTCATATCCTAAAGCCAGGAGCTACGCATGGTGATGGATTGGCTTCATGGTGCCATGGTAACCCAGCAGCAGGAGAGTGGCAGTGACACACTGACAGTGAACTATGGCACACTGTACCTGGCTGGAGGCTCCAGCTCTCTGTAACCTAGCTGTGGCTCCACCAAAATGAACAGGAAATGATGTCATCTGTGGCCACTATGCAAATGTGCTTTTTTAGGCCCAGTTCAGTGGATGGATCTAAAACTGGTCCGTATAAAAACTGATCCATGAAATGGATCAGTTTTCTTTGTTATAACAGATCCATTCTAACCAGAGCCAGAATTTCAGCTCAGGAGCCGGTAGGCATAGGCGTTCTGGCACCCTAACTCCACCCCTTAACTCAGGCCAAACCCCCATATTAGGAAGGTATCACTCCTCCCCTTACTAGGTAGCTAGATAATCTCATTAATTTAGGTAGTAGATGTGTCCCCCTCCCAAAGTGTAGGGAGCCAGATGTGCCCCCACCCCAGTATTAAGTAGCACCCACAATAGGTAGGGGGACATTTGGATAGGGGAGCTCAGTCTCCTACATAAGGCGCCTGTAGGCACGAGCCTACAGTGCCTTATGGTAAATCCGGCCCTGATTCTAACTGAGCAATTTGAACAGATCCATTGGTTAACATTGGGTCCGTTAGGATCCGTTTTGGTACGTTCTGCTTAGCAGACCATTTTGTTTGTCAATGTGAACTGGGCCTTAGGCCTGGAACCTATTAGGAATCACTGCAGCTCTTTTAAATCGTGTCTGCGCTGTGCGCAGTGATTCCTAGGGCGATTGCGATCACGTTACGCTCCGATTTCTTTTTTTTTTTTTTTTTTGATAAACTTTATTATACTTACTAGGTGTCCTGATGCCCGGCCTACGTTCGTAGCCCCGCCCCTAAAGGAAGAGGACCAATCAGAGAAGTGACTTTTTCTGTTAGGGGCGGGGCTACGGACGGAAGCTGGAAATCGGGACACCCGGTAAGTATAAATAACTTTATTTAAATTTTCAAACTCTTGCCCCCAAATCGTTGCAGCTTTTCAAAGGGATTTTGTAGCACTTCTATACTCCGTAGTGATAATCGTACGCAAAATTTCCCGTACATTTTTGCAATTACAGTCATACGTAATTACGATTTAGCCATTCAACTAATTTTTACTACTTTATAGAGCCAAATTAATCCATGCCATGCACTGATGAGGATCAACCAGTATGAAACAGTCTGTATGCATGTTAAATTATTGTGGCTCTGTACAAATTAACAAGCTGACACATCATTGCATTCCAGCGGTTCTGGAGGTGTGTTTAGCTTCTAACGGTAACAATGGTTGCATATATTCAGCAGTGATGCACTGGGAGACATCTCAAGCTCACTCCAACCTGAATTATTGCAAATTCTTTCTGTTTTAAGAAAGCAAACTTTTGTTTTCCAACTAATTTTGTGTAGTCCATTTA
Organism: Hyperolius riggenbachi; assembly: GCF_040937935.1. Taxonomy (NCBI): domain Eukaryota; kingdom Metazoa; phylum Chordata; class Amphibia; order Anura; family Hyperoliidae; genus Hyperolius; species Hyperolius riggenbachi. The sequence goes on from NC_090650.1 coordinate 437,324,095, forward strand.
TAATTTCACATAATTTTTGCATAATTTCATGCCGACTTGTTAATAGCAAAGTCCCCAGACATGCTATCGCCACTAAAGTTGCTATGGATGTTAAGGATGTTAAGGAGAAGGGTGTGAACAAAGCAAAAAAATAATTTTTCGAAAACACCTTGAAGTTTACATTTTTAAAAATCGATTTTCTCAAAAACTACAAGGTCTCTTTGAAAAATCCTACCCTTCTGCTTAACCTCCATAGCAATTTTGGTGATGATAGCATGTACCCTCCTTTCCCTAGTGTAATCTACATGATCATGTACTCTTGTCCTATGACAGCCTGTACTTGTATTACTGGGCCTACCTAACTAGCCCATATCGCATGATCATGAATTTTGTACAATTTGCATGTATAACTTTGTTCTATGTGTATAACCCTATGTCTGTCATCCTTGTATCATTGTATATATTTATTGTCCAGCGCTGCGTAATATGTTGGCGCTTTATAAATACAATAAATAATAATAATAATGTATGTGGATTTGCTCTTAATTGCTAAATTCAGCACAAAGTTACGCGAAAATTATGCAAAATTGCAAAATGATATTTCCTGATTACTTTTACAAAGGTAATTAATTATGATTTTACCTGAAATTTCACATTACAATTTCGTTGCAAAATTACGTTTGTGCGAAATTTGTGCTCACCACTAGTTTTTAAACGCACAGAAAGGCCTCGTTCACACTATACATGTTGTTGTGCATATTTCGTCAAAGCGTATGGTGTGCTGACACATAAGGGGCTTGATTCACAAAGCGGCGCTAACCTACTTAGCACGTCTAAAGTCTTTAGACGCGCTAACCATGGTGCTAAGTAGCTTAGCACCGGATTTCTCAATCAGATCGCGCGCTAACTTTGCGCGCGCAAAGTTTTAAGCGCGCTAAGTCCCATAGGCTTTAATGGGCACTTCGCGCGGAGCGCCCTGTGCTCTGTGCAGTACGCGCGTAAAGTTTTGCGCGCGTAAAGTTTTATGAGCGAAAAGCTTGTTTAGACGTGCTAAGGGGGTTTTCACAGGCGTGCTAACAGTTAGCACCGCTTTGTGAATCAAGCCTAAGTGTGTTAACTTTGATAAGGTGTGTTAACTTTGATAAGGTGTAATCTCTTTGATATGGTGTGGTATCTTTTCATAAGGTGTGATATCTTTTGATAAGGTGTGATATATTTTCAGAAGGTGTGATATGTTTGATAAGGTGTGATATTTGAGTTATCACGGTTTAGTGAATGAAGCGCTGGGCAGCAGATCGATACTCTGGCGCATTCCTGCATGCAATTTTCGGCAAAGTGCTGCACTGACTCATACACTGTAGTGAATGGAATCAGTATGGTGACGCAAATGGCGTGCAAATGCACGTGTTGCACACCGATCACCAGGCCATCTGCATTTCACAATGTGAACGAGGCCAAAAACAGACAAGTGTGAATCAAAGCTTAGAACATTTACGGGGTGCAAAAAACCCCACAAAACAAATAATAAAAAATAAAGACAAAAAGACAGACTACGATCTGTCAAGTACTTATAATTGTAGATCACATCTGTAAACACATCTAATGTAACACTATCCTGATTTTCCTGTCATTTTGTGGCAAGTATTTTTGAGAGTTTGTCGGTTCAGTATTGGTGCCACGTTGGTAACGTTACAGTCTATCGAGCCTGGTTGAATTCTGTTGATGCGCCACGTCGGCGGCGGCAGCTGGGGGCTTCAATCCGTTCTCGTCTCGTGAAAAGATATCAGGAGATTTAAACCTTGGCAAGGAAAAGTCAGATGCCAGTATGAAAGCTCGTGATTAAAAGCTTGGCCTTCCTAACGCGGCCCGTCTTCTGCGCTGAAGCGCACCGAATACTTGGACGCGCACCAGTCTATCCGGGTACAGAGGACACGCTACAAAAGAGCTGCTTGAAATGCAATGTTTTGCACGCGGCCTTTGCTTTCTTGCACTCTCTTGCTGGGCGTAATTTGATACAATCTATGAAACGCGTCGACCATGCCCAGGAATGTATGGAAAAAACACGGTGTTTGTTGTTTTTTTTCCCCCCTTTGTAGTCTTTTAAGCTGAAATCTGCAGGATTTTTTTCATCACAGTCGTGAATGTAATCTAGGCGGCCTTTTTCGGAAGCCACTGCTGAAAAGTAACGTAATAACGGTGGCCGAACATGAATCGCGAGCGGGCCATTGTGTGTGGACAAAGGGAAAACACAATGGGCTGGTTTATTAAGGCTTCCCGAAGGGATTGCATAATTGAGTTGCCAAAACCTGGACTGTATTAATTAATGTCTGCAGTTACGTCCCGACCAAATGCAATAGTGAAGGAGGCAAACCCTAATAGCAATGAGGAAGATAAGTGAATATAAAGAGTTAACAGTGGCGTAGCTAAGGAGCTGTGGGCCCCGATGCAAGTTTTACATTGGGCCCCCCCAAACACTCTATATATTGTATAACAATTGATACGGCGCACCAAAACCTGCCAATGGCAACTACATTGTCAGAGGTGCAAGAATCTATAGAAGGGATTATTATGAGCACAGGACCAATAGAAAGCTAATACTGTAGTTGAGGGAGGGCCCCTCTGGCCCAAGGACCCGATGTGGTCGCTGCCTCTGCACCCCCTATTGGTAGCTATACATCAGGTGACTTGGGGGCCAATCAACCATCAGATTAGATTATTATCGCGAACATTCTGCAGCTTCTCTGCCGCATCGCGTTGCACCGGGGATACCGTGGCTTGCCTCATGGAGACTAATGGCCACTGCGATGAGCTGCGGTGAGGATGAGTACCGCGACGTGACATGTCTGAAAGGGGCATCAAGTGTACCTGTGAGAAACAAAACGATAAAGATAGATACTAACCTCAGTAGAAGGAAACCTCAGGATAGTCCAGTAAATTCAACCTTCCTCCTCAACCCCACCGATCTAACATAGTGCCCCCCTGAACATATCTGACAATACCGTGTTGGATATGTTCTAATGGTTGTGCTACCCTCCCCGTCTGAGCGAGTTCACACTGCACAGGTGCATGTTTGGCCCACGCCTGTGCAGTAGCACAGCTGGAGGACCAAACATGGCAACTCCCCTAACTATGGCAGTAGATAGTTACGCTGCCATTAGTCCTAAACGCTGGCATGGATCTGGCCCTCCAGGCCTGGAGTTGGACACATGTGGTCTAGTCCATTGTAGAGATGATCAATGAGAATCAAATAATTCCAGCTTGATTTCAAATTTAATGCAGCCTGGAAATGGGCCAAACAAGTGCACATCTAGCCATTTTTGATTGGCCCGATTTCAAGGTGAATGCAATTTGCCTTAGATTTGCATGCAACCCAGAATCATTTACATCTAATTTTAAGTGTTCTAAAATTACAATGAACATATTGTGTCGCTATGTAAGCATTTCCCTTTTTATGTTAAATATAGGAGGCAAAAGCTGTAATTCCTTGTGTGTAGGTTTTAGTTGCATTGGACTGATTTAGGAGTTTTGCTTTGTGAGAACTCGGTTGAACTCGATGGACATATGTCTTTTTTCAACCAAAATAACTATGTAACTATGTATAGTAGCGTTCTTCGAGCATACCTCCCAACCTTTTGAGATAAGAAAGAGGGACAATTTAAAGAAGAGCTGTCAGCCATACTATCTCAGAAAAAAACCCACATATATAAGTAGATAAATACTTGCTCTACTTACATAACACATGTATTGCACTGTTCACATTTTGATTTTAGTGATTTTTCTACAGTAAAAAAAGAGAAAATCCTTCCTAGCATTTCCCATTTTAACTGTGGCTATTTTAAAGCCAATCCTGATGTCATTTCCTCCCTTACTCTCCTCTGCCTGATTGTGTATGCATTGCCCGCCCTCCACTATAGAAAGTGCATTGTCTCAGCATGAGAAATACTGGCCAATCAGAGAGGAACAGAGGTGTGGGAGGGGAAAACAGGAGGGAAAGAGGCTTCAGCCAATCAGGCTGCATTAGTTAAGTCTGCATGCCCTGCAACTTCCTTTTTGCATATCAAATTTGTGTGTACCAAATAAGAGTCAGGTAAACCGGGAATTATCATTTATCAACAAGAAAAGTAATAGTGATTTTAACTTTTGGATTGCCTGGTTAGCATCCTTATTACTTGTTTACCAGATAAAAATGAAGAATTGATTTTTGATTTTATGCCCGACAGTTACACTTTAAGACTCGCCCCTGCCACACCTCCAACCATGCCCCCACCACACCCCTTGTCACACACATCCCAAAGAATTCAGAAGCAAAATATATAGTTTTATCATTCACACTACACTGGTCCTCTCTATCATCATTAGTTTTCTTTCATTTTAACATTTCAAAATATGAAATATATCAATTTAATTGATGGGATTCATGGGATTAATAAAGTTTAGAGTATATTAAAGGAATACTTAAGTCTAAAAAAAAAATGAGATTTACTCACCCGGGGCATCCCTCAGCCCCCTGAAGCTGTATGGTGCCCTCGCAGCCCCGCTCCGATCGTCCTGTCCCCGCCGGCGGCTACTTCCGGGTTCGGCGACAGCCGCTGACAGGCTGGGAAAGCGAGTGATTTTCCGCGTTCCCAGCCGCTATACCACCCTCTATGCTGCTATAGCGTATAACATTTACGCTATAGCAGCACAGAGGGTGATATAGCGGCTGGGAACGCGGAAAATCACTCGCGTTCCCAGCCTGTCAGCGGCTGTCGCCGAACCCGGAAGTAGCCGCCGGCGGGGACAGGACGATCGGAGCGGGGCTGCGAGGGCACCATACAGCTTCAGGGGGCTGAGGGATGCCCCGGGTGAGTAAATCTCATTTTTTTTTTTAGACTCAAGTATTCCTTTAAAGAGAACCCGAGGTGGGTTTGAAGAATATTATCTGCATACAGAGGCTGGATCTGCCTATACAGCCCAGCCTCTGTTGTTATCCCAAACCCCCCTAAGGTCCCCCTGCACTCTGCAATCCCTCATAAATCACAGCCACGCTGCTGACAAACAGCTTGTCAGAGCTGGCTGTGTTTATCTCTATAGTGTCAGTCTGCTGCTCTCCCCGCCTCCTGCAGAACTCCAGTCCCCGCCTGCATCCCTTCCCTCCCTGCTGATTGGAGGGAAGGGACGGGGGCAGGGACCGGAGCTATGCAGGAGGCGGGGGAGCAGCTGAGACTGACACTACAGATGTAAACACAGCCTCACAGCATGGCTGTGATTTATGAGGGATTGCAGAGTGCAGGGGGACCTTAGTGGGGTTTGGGATAGCAACAGAGGCTGGGCTGTATAGGCAGATCCAGCCTCTGTATGCAGATAACATTCTTTAAACACACCTCGGGTTCTCTTTAAAGACATTTTTCAGTAGAAAAATACATATATTAACACAAATCTGTACATCATTCCTGAAAGATGGACACATGAGGAAGAAATGGGGATATTTGGCTCCCAAAGAGGGACTGTCCTTCCGATAAAGGGACAGTTGGGCGAAGCAGGTGGGGTGGTTTTGGCGCTCAGGGTGCGCGTCGAAACTAAGCGCCGCTATAGCAGTAATTCTATAGTGTGCGGCACGTGTAAAGGGTCAGGGTTCTGTCGATCGCCGGACACCAAATTACTTTTCCCTTCGAGTTGCGACAACTCGGAGGGGGAATAGTATAGAACGCCGCCGGCGATTTGAGCGTCAGCCGGGAGAGCCGCCATTTGGTTTACCCTGTGCCCAGCTCACCGGTGGCCTACTAATACGTACGCACAGTCAGGGCCGGGCCGAGGCATAGGCTGGAGAGGCTCCAGCCTCAGGGCGCAGTGTAGGAGGGGGCGCACAATTCATTTAGCTGTCATTCCTAATTGTGTATGAAGCAGAAAGAAATAAGAAAAGGGGATACATAGCAGTGACTGCAAGCCAGATAACTAGATATTAAGGTATTGGGGAGGTTGTGGGCCCTGTGGCCCTCTTAGTCTAATAGCAATCCGTGTGTGACAGCTGAGGTGGGAGGGATGGAGGGGCGCACTTTGGTGTCTCAGCCTTGGGTGCTGGAGAACCTTGTCCCTGCTCTGCGCACAGTTGGGAGCTATGCTTGAGGGAGGTTGAGGTCAGTATCTGGGTAATACAGCAGCTATGGCAAATACTGACATTGTGCCTCCCTCCTCTTCAGATAAATGAATCAACTAGTCACATGCCCCCAGTTAATTCAAAAGTAGTCACGTGGCCCCCAATAAAAATATTTAGTAGTTACAAGCATTCAGATAAAATAATTTAGTAGTCACACCTCCAGGTAAAATAATCAAGTAGCTCGGTGCCTCACGATAAACAAATTAAATAGCCAGGTGCACACTAGGGACCTGATTCACAAAAGCGTGATAACGGCTATCACGGCACCCCTCTAGATTAGAGATGGCCCGAACAGCGAACATTTGGTGTGTTCGATTCACCCCCTATACATCATCATTGAGCTAAATTGTGACCCCTTACCTCACAGTCAGCAGACACATGGCAGCCAATCAGCTAGCGCCCCTTCCTGGACCCCCCACCCCCCTATCAAAAAGCAGTAGCAGTGGCCATATTGGATTAATTCTCTGCTGGCTGCTGACTGTTAGTGAGAGCAGGGACAGACTTGCTGCAGATAAGTAGGGAAAGCGTTAGCTAGGCCTGTGTTCTTGTTCCTCACTTGCTGTGAAAGCATTCTAAACAGCCCTATTGAGGGCTAGCACATCGGTCACCTGTGTTTTTTTGTGTGTGACACTCCACAGCCCACTGACACCCAGAGCTGTGTGCACACATTAAGTTGCAGGCACAGAACCCCTCCAGTGCATTATTATGTCTCTGTATTCTGATAGTACTAGTGCATTTCTCTGTGTGAGACACCCCACAGCCCACTGACACCCACAGCTGTGCATAATGTGAGTTCTGCCCTTTAGGGATTAAAACCAGACTTTGCGTCAACTCTGTAATGTTTGGTTGGACTTTTGCCATGGATCCCCCCTCCGGCATGCCCCAGTCCAGGTGTTAGACCCCTTGAAACAACTTTTCCATCACTTTTGTGGCCAGAAACAGTCTTTGAAGGTTTTAAAATGTGCCTGCCCATTGAAAGCTATGGTGGTTCGCATGTTGGCGAACATTGGCGGAAGTTTGCATTCGCCGGAATATTTGATGTTGGAAAACATCTCTACTCTAGATACGCCACTAGTGGAGGTTAATGTCCCCCTCTTTCCCCTACCCATAGGCATCCACAATTATATTTATGTTTAAGAAGAAAATTTCCGTGTCTTTTCCACTTTTCCAACAAGCATCTAATTCCGTGTTTCATTAAGTCCTTTTATGTTTCGGGGATAGAGCCGCCCGTTCAGATAAATGAAAATGACTCGCTAGCAATAACACAATCTCGCGTTGCACCATTTTAGTGAAATGAAGTTGAATGTTTCGGTTGGGCAGGCAGTAAAGCAGCATTGAATTGATAATGCTTGGTGTCATTGTCAGGCCTTCCCGGTATGATTAAGCAGAACGTACAGCATGGATATCTCCGGCAGCAGAAGATTCGCAGGTATGCGCTCCACATTCATCACGCATTAACGCTTTAATAGGACCGAATGATCCACGGTGTACAGCGCTGAGCTGATAGAGAGTTAATGGAGGCGAAGCGACGGGGTGCGGGATGGGGGAGCGTCCGGGATAACATAATACTTACCTTATAGACAGGGCATAATATCATACAGGGCAAATATGCTGCTTATCACAAGATGGGTCCATAGGTGCCCAAAATTGGATCCTTAATGCCATTAACCAGGGGCGTAGCAGCAATAAGGGTTGCAGAGGTTGCGACCCCGTCGGGGCCCTTGAGCCAGAGGGGCCCCAAACGGCCCTCCCTCAACTACAGTATGCGCTCTCTATTGGTCCTGTGCTCATAATAATCACTTCTACATTCAATAGTAATAATCATTAGCAAACTGTTCCCCATCCCCCTCTTCCACCTCTGACACTTTAGTTGCCATTGGCAGGTTTTGGTACGCCATATCCATTGTTATGTATAGAGTGCTTAGGGGGCCCCATTGTAAAACTTGCATTGGAGCCCACAGCTCCTTATCTACGCCTCTGCCATTAACGATCCACTTTTCCAAGCTATCACCCATCCAATACAATTGTTGCAATCAATAATGATTGCGAATCGACGGCTCACCAACAGAGGGAAAATGATAAGCAATCTGATTGGACAGGACTCATTAAGTCAGGAGAATAGGTGCCTTAAGGTGGCCATACATCTGGGTGGCCTATCGACCAAGAGACAGATCTGTCTCTGATCGAATCTTATAGGAGTGAGATCTGTTGGCCGCCATAAATCCCAGGCTGATTCCTGATCGATTTCAGCATTAAATCTTGTGGGAATTGGCCTTGCGATGCCGCCACGCCGTCGCACCACCCTCGGTTGCTGTGCAGTTACACTTTACCTGCTGCCGCTCGCGCTGCCGCTATTCATTGTACTTACGCATTGGCGCCCCCACATGGTTGCTGGAGTTAAAGCATGTGGGTCACTTGTATGGCTGATATTGTGGTGAAACCCCTCCCACAGTGAGTTGTCAGGACCATGGTCCTGATAGTTTCCTGTATGTGAGCCTTGTTGCATTGTGGGAAATACGGATGTTTACAGCTGTTTCCAACTGTCAAAAAAGCAAGCAGAAGCTACTTCCAGTGGCATCACCTGCCAGCAGTAAAAATGTCACCATGTGATAAATGTCAGAATGTAAATCAGGGAGAGGAAAGATTTTACAGTGGGCAAACACTGACTAAATCATTTATACAGAATTATTGTAAAAATGAAGCACTTTTTTATTACACTATTTTCACTGCAGTTCCTCGTTAAGGTGAAAAATAAGTAACCTTTCAGAATCAACCCCCACACCTCCTGTGATAAATATAATTTTACAATTTTACAACACTACTGAGCATGTGCAAGCAGTCTAACGCGGCTTAGCCGCGCATAACGCACAGCATTCATCACTTTCAACTTACGTGCTGCGTTACAATGTAACGCAACGTGGGCACTGTGAACAACAGCCCATTGATTAATCATTGCTGTGAGTTGGGCTGAGTTACAGGCTGCACTAACGTGCGCCTGTAACGTCTAACTGTGAAAGCGGCCTAAATGTAACTTCATCTGAGCTGCTTTACTGAAAATGTTGGTAGACATTTGTTTGTTCTGTTTGTATGTAATTGTGCTCTGATCATTTTATAGCAAGTTTCCCCACCTCATTTTGCCTCATTTGATATATTTCCTTGACTTTGTACCATCTGGTCTGCACAGTCGGTGGAGATGAGGTCAGGGTTGGATTTTAGCGTTTTTATAATGTTTTGTGAATATCCGCAATATATCATAGGTTGAGTAAAGATAAGATTGTTGACGTAGTAGGAGAATTCTGTCTTTTAATTCATTGGTTTTCAGCTTCTAGATGTGAATGGGTTAAGAAGCAAATAGTCCCGGTACATGGAAATTAGTCATGTGATTTGTTCCTTTTCATCAACCTTGCCATTATCAGTAATAATAGCATTTATCTTGTCTTATAGCATCATTTAATTAATTCAGCTCTTGAACTCAAAGACATCTTAATATCTTGCGTTCCAGTTTACCGAGGTATACATTCTAGCAGCTAAAGCTGGGACTGGTCAAGTAGGTTTGTGGACTTGATATTTTATATATTCTGTGGTTGGGTAATAGCTTATTTAAATCTTTAAAGAAAGCATAGGAGTCATTTAAACTGGACCTGAACTCTTGCACAGGACATAAGGAAATAGAGATTTTAGCCTGTCTAATTGCCCCTTATCTGTGACTAATCACAACTGTAATTTGATATCTCAGCTGTGTCAGCTCAGGAATTTTCTCTGCCACAGCAGAGCTGCAAATCTGTAAAGATAGGATGTTAACCTTACGTCTCCTTCCATGAAAGCAGGAAGTAGATACACTGCAGGATTTATTGCAGGATTTGTATCAGCTGTAGCAAGGAAATCTCTTTAAAGGTTGTTATGCTGTTGCAGAGAGGAAGTCCTGAGATCAGGTCCGCTTTAAAAGGCCACTACAGCAAAAATGAGACATTTTGCTACCCATATAGACTGTCATGGAATAGCAGAAGAAGAAAATCCAAGAATGTTGCCACGTGTTTGCACACAGTTTCTGACCTCTCAGCTATTGCAGTGAAGTAATGGCTGTTAGAATTCCATTTTCAGCAGCCCCCTCCCATGTGATGTTCAGCAGCCCTCTCCCATTCCCTTTGCAGCAACCCTCTCCCACTCCCTTTGCAGCAACCCTCTCCCACTCCCTTTGCAGCAACCTTCTCCCACTCCCTTTGCAGCAACCCTCTCCCATTCCCTTTGCAGCAACCCTCTCCCATTCCCTTTACAGCAACCCTCTCCCATTCCCTTTGCAGCAGTCCTCTCCCATTCCCTTTGCAGCAACCCTCTCCCATTCCCTTTGCAGCAGCCCTCTCCCATTCCCTTTGCAGCAGCCCTCTCCCATTCCCTTTGCAGCAACCCTCTCCCACTCCCTTTACAGCAACCCTCTCCCACTCCCTTTGCAGCAGCCCTCTCCCATTCCCTTTGCAGCAGCCCTCTCCCATTCCCTTTACAGCAACCCTCTCCCACTCCCTTTACAGCAACCCTCTCCCATTCCCTTTACAGCAACCCTCTCCCACTCCCTTTACAGCAGCCCTCTCCCATTCCCTTTGCAGCAGCCCTCTCCCATTCCCTTTGCAGCAACCCTCTCCCACTCCCTTTACAGCAACCCTCTCTCACTCCCTTTGCAGCAGCCCTCTCCCATTCCCTTTGCAGCAGCCCTCTCCCACTCCCTTTACAGCAACCCTCTCCCATTCCCTTTACAGCAACCCTCTCCCACTCCCTTTACAGCAGCCCTCTCCCATTCCATTTGCAGCAACCCTCTCCCACTCCCTTTACAGCAACCCTCTCCCACTCCCTTTGCAGCAACCCTCTCCCACTCCCTTTGCAGCAACCCTCTCCCATTCCCTTTACAGCAGCCCTTTCCCACTCCCTTTACAGCAACCCTCTCCCACTCCCTTTACAGCAACCCTCTCCCATTCCCTTTACAGCAACCCTCTCCCACTCCCTTTACAGCAGCCCTCTCCGATTCCATTTGCAGCAACCCTCTCCCACTCCCTTTACAGCAACCCTCTCCCACTCCCTTTGCAGCAGCCCTCTCCCATTCCCTTTGCAGCAACCCTCTCCCATTCCCTTTGCAGCAACCCTATCCCATTCCCTTTACAGCAGCCCTCTCCCACTCCCTTTGCAGCAACCCTCTCCCACTCCCTTTACAGCAGCCCTCTCCCATTCCCTTTACAGCAACCCTCTCCCACTCCCTTTACAGCAACCCTCTCCCACTCCCTTTACAGCAGCCCTCTCCCATTCCCTTTACAGCAACCCTCTCCCACTCCCTTTACAGCAGCCCTCTCCCATTCCCTTTACAGCAACCCTCTCCCATTCCCTTTGCAGCAACCCTCTCCCATCCCCTTTGCAGCAGCCCTCTCCCATTCCCTTTACAGCAACCCTCTCCCACTCCCTTTACAGCAACCCTCTCCCATCCCCTTTGCAGCAGCCCTCTCCCATTCCCTTTACAGCAACCCTCTCTCATTCCCTTTACAGCAGCTCGCTCCCATTCCCTTTACAGCAACCCTCTCCCATTCCCTTTACAGCAACCCTCTCCCACTCCCTTTACAGCAGCCCTCTCCCACTCCCTTTACAGCAGCCCTCTCCCATTCCCTTTACAGCAACCTCTCCCATTCCCTTTACAGCAGCCCTCTCCCATTCCCTTTACAGCAACCCTCTCCCATTCCCTTTACAGCAACCCTCTCCCATTCCCTTTACAGCAGCCCTCTCCCATTCCCTTACAGCAACCCTCTCCCATTCCCTTTACAGCAACCCTCTCCCATTCCCTTTACAGCAACCCTCTCCCACTCCCTTTACAGCAGCCCTCTCCCACTCCCTTTACAGCAGCCCTCTCCCATTCCCTTTACAGCAACCTCTCCCATTCCATTTACAGCAGCCCTCTCCCACTCCCTTTACAGCAGCCCTCTCCCACTCCCTTTACAGCAGCCCTCTCCCATTCCCTTTACAGCAACCTCTCCCACTCCCTTTACAGCAGCCCTCTCCCATTCCCTTTACAGCAACCCTCTCCCATTCCCTTTACAGCAGCCCTCTCCCATTCCCTTTACAGCAACCCTCTCCCATTCCCTTTACAGCAACCCTCTCCCATTCCCTTTACAGCAGCCCTCTCCCATTCCCTTACAGCAACCATCTCCCATTCCCTTTACAGCAGCCCTCTCCCACTCCCTTTACAGCAGCCCTCTCCCATTCCCTTTACAGCAACCCTCTCCCATCCCTTTGCAGCAGCCCTCTCCCACTCCCTTTACAGCAGCCCTCTCCCACTTCCTTTACAGCAACCCTCTCTCATTCCCTTTACAGCAGCCCTCTCCCATTCCCTTTACAGCAACCCTCTCCCACTCCCTTTACAGCAGCCCTCTCCCATTCCCTTTACAGCAACCCTCTCCCACTCCCTTTACAGCAGCCCTCTCCCATTCCCTTTACAGCAACCCTCTCCCATTCCCTTTGCAGCAACCCTCTCCCATCCCCTTTGCAGCAGCCCTCTCCCATTCCCTTTACAGCAACCCTCTCCCACTCCCTTTACAGCAACCCTCTCCCATCCCCTTTGCAGCAGCCCTCTCCCATTCCCTTTACAGCAACCCTCTCCCATTCCCTTTACAGCAGCCCTCTCCCACTCCCTTTACAGCAGCCCTCTCCCATTCCCTTTACAGCAACCCTCTCCCATCCCTTTGCAGCAGCCCTCTCCCACTCCCTTTACAGCAGCCCTCTCCCACTTCCTTTACAGCAACCCTCTCTCATTCCCTTTACAGCAGCCCTCTCCCATTCCCTTTACAGCAACCCTCTCCCACTCCCTTTACAGCAGCCCTCTCCCATTCCCTTTACAGCAACCCTCTCCCACTCCCTTTACAGCAGCCCTCTCCCATTCCCTTTACAGCAACCCTCTCCCATTCCCTTTGCAGCAACCCTCTCCCATCCCCTTTGCAGCAGCCCTCTCCCATTCCCTTTACAGCAACCCTCTCCCACTCCCTTTACAGCAACCCTCTCCCATCCCCTTTGCAGCAACCCTCTCCCATTCCCTTTACAGCAACCCTCTCTCATTCCCTTTACAGCAGCTCGCTCCCATTCCCTTTACAGCAACCCTCTCCCATTCCCTTTACAGCAACCCTCTCCCACTCCCTTTACAGCAGCCCTCTCCCACTCCCTTTACAGCAGCCCTCTCCCATTCCCTTTACAGCAACCTCTCCCATTCCCTTTACAGCAGCCCTCTCCCATTCCCTTTACAGCAACCCTCTCCCATTCCCTTTACAGCAACCCTCTCCCATTCCCTTTACAGCAGCCCTCTCCCATTCCCTTACAGCAACCCTCTCCCATTCCCTTTACAGCAACCCTCTCCCATTCCCTTTACAGCAACCCTCTCCCACTCCCTTTACAGCAGCCCTCTCCCACTCCCTTTACAGCAGCCCTCTCCCATTCCCTTTACAGCAACCTCTCCCATTCCCTTTACAGCAGCCCTCTCCCACTCCCTTTACAGCAGCCCTCTCCCACTCCCTTTACAGCAGCCCTCTCCCATTCCCTTTACAGCAACCTCTCCCACTCCCTTTACAGCAGCCCTCTCCCATTCCCTTTACAGCAACCCTCTCCCATTCCCTTTACAGCAGCCCTCTCCCATTCCCTTTACAGCAACCCTCTCCCATTCCCTTTACAGCAACCCTCTCCCATTCCCTTTACAGCAGCCCTCTCCCATTCCCTTACAGCAACCATCTCCCATTCCCTTTACAGCAGCCCTCTCCCACTCCCTTTACAGCAGCCCTCTCCCATTCCCTTTACAGCAACCCTCTCCCATCCCTTTGCAGCAGCCCTCTCCCACTCCCTTTACAGCAGCCCTCTCCCACTTCCTTTACAGCAACCCTCTCTCATTCCCTTTACAGCAGCCCTCTCCCATTCCCTTTACAGCAACCCTCTCCCACTCCCTTTACAACAGCCCTCTCCCACTCCCTTTACAGCAGCCCTCTCCCACTCCCTTTACAGCAACCCTCTCTCATTCCCTTTACAGCAGCCCTCTCCCATTCCCTTTACAGCAACCCTCTCCCACTCCCTTTACAGCAGCCTCCCTTCATATGTAGCCCCTCTTCCATGTACAGCAGCCCCTCTCTTCCATGCAGTTGTTCAGCAGCTCGCTTCTTCAGTGTGTCGTTCCACATTTGCAGCCTCTGTTTTCCTTATGCAGCCTCATCTTCCTTATGCAGCATCCCCTCTTCAATGTCTAGCCGTCCCCTTGGGGAGCAGCCGCCCTAGGCCCGAACCCGTGTGGCTTTTCCAGAAATCTGTCCCTGAGTACCTGCACTAGTGAATTACATGTGCCCAGAGGCATAACTAGACTTAATAGGCCCCCCCCCCTGCAAAAATGATAGCATAGGTCACCCTTGGTCTTGAACCCCATGTGGGTCACATGATTGGGAGCCAGCGAATGGCAGCAGAGCAGGTTCTGCTGTGAAGCAGCATCTGGAAGCAGGAGAGAATTACAAACGCTCCCTCTACTGTCTACTCTGCATGGTGGGAGAAGGTGTTAGGGATGATTTTTGTGAGTTATTACTGGAAGGGTGGAGGCACCCCAAGATGTGATGTGTGGAAGGAATAATGTCAGCTGAATAAAACATAAATAAATAGGCTTACCTATAAAAGAAGGGGGTAGCCCAAATAAGTAATACAAATTTTAATAGAAACCAGACACCTGAATGACAACGCGTTTCGTGGATCGCAGTCCGCTTCCTCAGATCAAATAACAAAAAGTGTCTTAATACTAGCGTTTTGCAAGCAGGGAGTGTCTCTATCACAGCAGCAGAGGAATGTGTGCATCAAACACCAAGTTAAAACCTGATATATCTGGCTTTGCAAATTTGGCCTAATTGGCTTAATCACGAGGCATTGCTGATGCAAGTTTGCATTTGCTTTCGCATGCAAGAATATGCAGGGTCTAAAACTAATTTACCACAAAGCGGTTGCCCTGCGGGGATTAGTTCCTGCAACATTTAGCACTATCCAGGGGCACCACAGGGAGGCTCCCCATGCCCCCATCAACCGGGAGCCACAGAGCTCCAAGCCCTCTCACTGCTCGGAAACCCTGTAGCAGCACCCTGGAGGGGGAGGCTGGGAAGTGCAGGTGACCCCTTCAAGCGTGGGCGCTCGCACCCGCCTCCCAAAAGACAGACCCCTACCTTACAATTTCCATGTGTGTCATCACATTCTGCCATATGAGCACGACTTGGGAGCAACACATGAAAGGGGAATATAGCATGGGCCACCCCAAGCTTGTGGGGCTCAGAGGGGGCTCTCACACAACACACCCTGGGTGTGGGCGGAGGACAGGCGCAGACAACTCACTCCAGGGCTCACACCACCCAGAGAAAGCCATCTACCACCTGCCTCCTAAGGAAAGAAAGATAGTAGCACAGCAGCAGAGGAATGTGTGCATCAAACACCAAGTTAAAACCTGATATATCTGGCTTTGCAAATTTGACCTAATTGCCTTAAAGGGACACTTAAGTCAAACAAAAAAAATGAGTTTTACTCACCTAGGGCTTCCAATAGCCCCCTGCAGCTGTCCGGTACCCTCACCGTCTCCCTCCGATCCTCCTGGCCCCGCCAGCAGCCACTTCCTGTTTCGGTGACAGGAGCTGACAGACTGGGGACGCGAGTGATTTTTTGCGTTCCCAGACACATTAGCACCCTCTATGCTGCTATATGGTAAATGATATATGCTATAGCAGCTTAGATGGCGCTATTGTGGCCAGTAACGCGAAGAATCACTCGCGTCCCCAGCCTGTCAGCTCCTGTCACCGAAACAGGAAGTGGCTGCCGGCGGGGCCAGGAGGATCAGAGGGAGACGGTGAGGGTACCGGACAGCTGCAGGGGGCTATTGGAAGCCCTAGTTGAGTAAAACTAATTTTTTTTGTTTGACTTAAGTGTCCCTTTAATCACGAGGCATTGCTCATGCAAATTTGCATTTGCTTTCGCATGCCATAGTATGCAGGGTCTAAAACTAATTTACCACAAAGTGGTTGCCCTGCAGGGATTAGTTCCTGCAACATTTAGCACTATCCAGGGGTGTCACAGGGAGGCTTCCCATGCGGAGTGTCTCTATGTTTATGATTTTTGTGAGTAAACGGGGAGTTTTTTTGTTAATTGACTGCACTTGTGGTTGGGGAGGGGGAAAAGGGGTGGGGGCCCAAAGCCTCCGAGCCCCCCCACAATGGCAGGGCCCACAGGGGTGATTGTTATGCCCATGCATTTGTCTTCCATAGAGTCATCCCGTTATTTCTGCTCAGCCCTTCTCTAGCTCTGCCCGTTTATGGCCACTTCTCATTGACATGCATACCTGCTGCTCCATGGTAATTTCATTAGCATGCCTCAATATGCCTCGCTCCTCGTAGCCTTTCCTTTTGCCTGTCGTCAATTAATCCCATTTTTTATAAATTTCATTTACAGTCTGTCAAAGGTTCTGTCAATAAACGTGAATTACGGCAAAACCGCTAATTTTGCCAGAGAGAGTAAATAAAGAAGAAGAAAGACAATTAAGCGCAAATTTCGGGAGAAGAAAAACAGTTGGAATCACCCGGGATCCTCGACTTATTCTCTCCCAAAACAAAGTGTTTATCTTCCATCAACACAAAGACCATCTGCTGCAAATTGTACATTAACAAACTTCATTTCCCTTTTGGTGGCTGAGACCGCGGCGCAGAATGAAATTTCTATTATTTTAGCCGCGTGCGAGTGTGAGAGTGAATAAATGATTAGACGCCTTCCGTGAAAAGTCAACACGGCGTCCAAATTTAGGGCCTATTATCTCCCTATCATATATTCTGTTTGCAAAGCAGATATTTTTAGCCCTGAGATGTTTGCACCTAGGAGTTCTGCAGGGAGGGGGGGTTTGGTAAGGTGCTATACAGGTGGGGAGTATGCTATGGTCCAACATCCACCCTACAGAAAGCCTACTTCCCATAGTCAGGAAAAAACATAATCGCTTGATAATAAAATGCAGATATCATTACAATAAATGAATAGTAATGTGTTATGTTTCTGTGTTATATACCGGAAGTGCCTCGGCGGCCATCTTTGTGGAACGCAGCGTGACCAAGCGTCCTGGTGGACGCGAAACGGCCGTCACCGACCCTTATGCAGCCCTGAGCACCCACCTCCACCCCGCACAGATATCGCCATGACATACAGGTGATGTGTTTTTGATGTCCTGTGTTGCACATGTCCTGTGTTGCACATACAATAAATGAGCTGAATGACGGATGGTGCCCGTACCTATCTCTTGTTGATAAAGTTCTTAAAGAGAAGCTGTCAGCCATACTATCATTTCCTCCCTTAATTTCCTCTGCCTGATTGTGTATGCATTGCCCGCCCTTCACTATAGAAAGGGCATTGTCTCAGCATGAGAAATATTGGCCAATCAGAGTGGAACAGAGGCGTGGGAGGGGAAAACAGAAGGGAAAGAGGCTTCAGCCAATCAGGCTGCTTTAGTTAAGTCTGAGGGGAAGTAGAGAAGCAAAATAGGAAAACCCAGCATGCCCTGCAACTTCCTTTTTGTGTACCAAATAAGAATCATGTAAACTGGGGAATGATCATTTATCAACAAGAAAACAAAAGTTTGCTTTCTTAAAACAGAAAGAATTAGCGATAATTCAGGTTGGAGTGAGCTTGAGATGTCTCCCAGTGCATCACTGCTGAATATATGCAAATTAACCATTGTTGCCCTTAGAACCTAAACACACCTCCAGCTTGTTAATTTGCATATTCAGCAGTGATGCACTGGGAGACATCTCAAGCTCACTCCAACCTGAATTATCGCAAATTCTTTCTGTTTTAAGAAAGCAAACTTTTTTTTCCATAGCATTTTAGTAAGGGGGCTTTTAGGACCGTTGTTGCCCCTCACACACTCCAATGAGTTCTGGTTTGCAGCCAACAAGAAAAGTAATAGTAATAGTAATAGTGATTTTAACTTTTGGATTGCCTGGTTAGCATATTATTACTTGTTCACCAGATAAAAATAAAGAATTGATTTTTGATTTTATGCCCGACAATTACACTTTAAAGTGTAACCAAGGTAAACCTTGGGTCAAAAATCATATTCCGTATTTTTCGGCATATAAGACGCACTTTTTCTCCCCCCAAAATGGAGAGAAAAGGTCACTGCATCTTATATGCCAAAGTCAGAGAGTCCCTGACTTAGGAATGCCTGCCAATATGAACCGACTATCTGCAATGTCGGGGACTCCGTGTATTGTCCCCATGTCTCTTCTGCTCCCCCCTTGTGTCTTCCTTCACTCCCCCTGAATAAACGAATGCAGTGACAGCATGGCTCACCGAATCCATCAGAGCCCACGGTGATCAGAGACCTCTCCCCTCTTTCACTGTTCCTCTAGTGCCAGCTTCTGCTGATCATGTCATCACTAGACAGACACTAGAGGAAAAGTGAGGAAGAGGAGAGGTCTCTGATCGCCGTGGGCTCTGATTAAGGAGGAGGAGGACATAGGGGAACGGGGGACACATGGGGACAAAAGGTGACACATGTGGGACAGAATGGGACACAGGAGGACACAGAAGGACACATGGGGCATAGGACACATGAGGTACAAGAGGAACACAATCATCGAGGGGAACATCTACAAGAAGCTCCTGGATCATAGACGCTCCAGGTTTAGTATATTTTTTCCCCTGGATTGTGCCCTCTAAACCTAGATGCGTCTTATAGCCCGGAGCATCTTATATGCCAAAAAATACAGTACTTACCTTTTTCTATAAAATAATACAGTACTTTCCTAAGAAGAGGGAAGCCTCTGGATCCTGTAGAGGCTTTCCACGCCATCCACTGATCTCCCGTGGCTGAGCACAAAACTTTCGACAAGGGCTTGTCGGCAAGAGGATCGGATCTGCGCTCTTTTTCAGGCACAAACGTGGCCGTATTGCGCCAGTGCAAGCATGGCCGTACCAGCACAGTAAGCCGAAGTCGCTCGTATACATACTACTGCGCAAGCGTGGCCATGGACGGTGGACGGTGTGAGAAAACTCGGATCCGGTGGCTCTTCTCTCCTTATGTAAGTATTTGCTTTTTTACCCGAGGTTCACCTCTGGGTCGCTTTAAGGCTGAATTCCAGACTGAGAATCCAAATTAAACTGCAGGCAAGAAGTAAATACTCACTACAAGAAAATGTATGCGTGCTCAACACCAAGCTTAACCCTTACAAGTCTGGCTGTGCAAATCTGGCTAAATTGGCTTATCATGAGGCATTGCTCATGCAAAAATGCATTTGCTTTCGCATGCCAAACTTTGCAGGGTCAAAAACTAATACCGCGAAGCGGTTGCCCTGCGGGAATTAGTTCATGCTACATAGCACTATCCAGGAGCGCCACGGGGAGGCTTCCCAATGCCCCCAAACAACGCTTGGTGTTGAGCACGCATAAATTTTCTTGTAGTAAGCAAGAAGTAAATACTTACCTCTCCCAGAAAGACCCCTCCCTCGACTCTGTTCCTCCTCATTTCTCTCCTGCGGGTGTCTTCTTCCTGTCACAACAAGAGATTGTCAGTGAGATGTGAGATGCTAACAATTCTGGTTCACATGCAAATATAATGCAAACTGTATGTGAACTGGAATTGGGCCAATGATTTCTTAAGGGTAAAAAATTTAACTATTATCCTTTTATTCTACATGCTGCTAAAAGTTCATATAAATATGACTCGCCCTCCTGGCAGGCTAGTTATCCCAGGAATTAATAGTCTTACAGCTCCCTGCTGTTCTATTATTGATTTCTTCTCACAGCTACATGTCACCTCTTTCAATTCATATTTGTGTGACAGCATGGAACTTTTTGTCTTGATTGCAGGATTTGATGGTCCCAAGAGGTACGTTATGGGTCACCTGTGACATTGAATCACTTTATCCTAACATGTCACATGGACTTTTCGTACAGTCAAATAGTTTCTTGACACGTAAAATAGACAACATCATGATCTGCACACTGTGTTTTGCTTCAATTCCCAGATTTTTTGATTAATCACAATTTTTTTATCATTGAGTGGCATCTTTTTGCAAACAAATTTGTGGCATGGCCATGGGCGCAAAGTGCACACTGACCATAACTAACCTTTTTCTCGGTTTTCGGGATTGGGAAATAGTCTTCAGTGATAGCCTTGAAACGTACTACTCCTACTCATATTTGGGCGCTATCTAGTGATGACCACAAATTTTGCATAATCCTAATTTAGCATCATAATTCGCAATTATGATGCAAAAGTGTAATGCAAAATTTAGGGTAAAATTGTAATTCATTTTGTTTGTAAAGGTAATCAGAAATCGTAATTTTGCATACATTTTGCATAATTTTATCCCAACTTTAGCGGTTATTAGCCAAGCCCTCATACATGCTATCATCACCAATTTTGCATTTTAAAAATGGAAAGAAAGGGGATTTTAAATTGTCATTTTTCTGGGGTTAAAAAAAAAATTCTTTTCATTTTTTAAAATCGATTTTCTGAAAAACAACAAGATTTATTTGAAAAAAATTATGTTTCTGCCTTGTTCCCACCCTTCCCTTTAATATAGGTAGCAATTTTGGTGCATGAGTCAGAAGTATTCGGGGACTGCAAAAAATGCCCCCCCCCCCCTCCCCAACAAAACAAAACAAAACAAAACAAAAAAGACTCCTCAAAACACAGAAATCTGAACATTTTTGACCTTCTGTATTAACCATTTCAGCCCGCGGGTTATTTTCACCTTATGCACAAGAGGAAATTTTACATTTCAACGCTCCTCTGTTTCATTCCCCAATAACTTTATCATTCCTTATCACAACAAAATGATCTATACCTTATGCTGCGTACACACTTGCGATAACTATCGTTTGTAAGGAACGATAGTTACCAGACGAACGATATTGGAAAGATTGGAATGCAACGATGGGATGCAGCGATCATCATACACATTGTAACGATCGTTCTCGCAGAAAAGAACGATCAGAAGGAAATGTTGCGTACTGATTTATTAAAAATTAAAAAAAAAAACACTAACATGGAGTTACAATAGATACAAATATATGATTGTTAACTTGAAAACAAAGCTTCATTGAAATGAGCAATGTAACAATTTTTACGGGCCGTGCTACACAGGAAGTACTGAAGCTGGGCAGAATCCAACGCAGGCGCATTGGCCCTTGTAACCATCGTTCTCGGCCGATGTCTGTACACACTATAGTTTTCCAACGATTGTCGGTAGATACGATCCGTCAGGTTGGATATCTTCATCTTCCCGATGTCGTTCTTTTGTCGTTCGTGTTAATGATCGTTGGGTAAAATTCTTTCCCCGATTGTCGGCGGAACGATCGTTAATGAGCTGTTTCAAACGACCGTAGTCGCCAGTGTGTACGCAGCATTAGTTTTTTTTGCCACCAATTAGGCTTTCTTTGGGTGGTACTTTTTGCTAATAATTATTTTATGCTAATTGCATTTTAATGGTGATAATAAGAAAAAAAAATGTATTATTTCCCGGTTTTTAACCACTATAGTTTTAAAATAAAATCTTCTATTGTGGATAAAACTAACACATTTTACTTGCCCATTTGTTCCAGTTATTGCAACATTAAAATTATATCCCTAGTACAATGTTTGACGACAATATTTTATGTGGAAATAAAGGTGCATTTTTTCAGTTATATGTCCATCACTAACTACATGCCCATAATTTAAACTCTTAAGGACTGCGGTGTTAACCCCCCTCTGGGGACCAGACCATTTTTTACACTGCAGCTTTAAGGCCTTGCTGCATGGCCGTACAACTCAGCGCACAGATATTCCTCCCCCCCCCCCCTCCTTTTTTGCCCATTGGTGGGCAATGATCTCTCCCAGGATGTTTTTTTTTTTAAATAAATATTTATTGTAATTTTTTTAAAATAAATAGCGCTATACATATATATATATATTTTTGTAATCCCCGCTAGCCAATCAGTGTGATCGGCTGTCACAGGCTTCAGGGGGTGTCACACGGCTGTCCCCCGTACAGCGTTGCGGTAGATCGCCGCGCTGTACATAGTAAATAGATGGCGGTTTCACCGTCTAACAGTCTCTTAGCGGCGATCGCCACTGGGAGACTGATGGCGGAGTGGAGATGCGCGGGCATCGGCTGTGTTCCCATTCATTGATCTCCGGGCAAATGGGAGACGGCACAGAAGCGCACAGGCTCGCACGCTATCGGCCACAGGAGCACGCAGCAGCCTTTTGGACGTAGCAGCCCCGTCCAAAAGGCTTAAATAGTTAATTAGTGCAGGTGCTGAAAATAACACAGCCTCCTGCTGAGTGAGAGGGGTGTGCTTGCAGCAGCTATGCAGGCTGTGGTTTGTCGTTTGAGAACATAGCAGGGCCTGTTTCCACTAGAGCGAATCTGCATACGTTTCCTGCATGCAGATTCGCATAGACAATACAAGTGGATGGGACTGTTTCCACTTGTCAGGATTTCTGAGCGTTTTTCTGTGCAGAAAAAAATCTGCATGGCAGAGCCATCATATTTCGCATACCACATACCGCTATGCAATTCGCATACAATGTATTTAATAGGAAATTTGCATGCGGTTTTGGTATGCGAATTTTCATGCAAATTCGCATACGATTTCGCATAGAAACAATGGAAAAGCACACAGGCACTGCCATGGTTAAATTTGCATACATAGTCATCCATGCGAAATCGTATGCAAATTTTTTCCGCGGCGATTCCCACCGCACAAGTGGAAACGGGCCCTGAGAGAGGTCTGTGGTGTATTTCTGACTGCCATTACAGGATTTAATTTAATCAGCTTCAGGTAATAATAATGTCAGAAATCATCCCAGTTCCACCCACAGCCGTACGGACGCATTTCTGTAGCCGGTGACATCGTTTATTGACAGTTTGCGCACGTAAGCATGTAGACATGCGCTCACACGAGGTGCGTACACAGCTCGTTCCATGCACATATCACAGAGAGAAGTCTCCGTCTCCCATCTACTCATCCCTGTATAGTTAGGTGGTAATGTGTTCCAGAATTTACATAGGTAGATGTTGCCCTGACAACCTGACTTTTTTGTTGCCCCCCCAGGCACAGAACTGTCCAACCCTGGCACAGGCAGATGTCTGAGCGTCTTTGCCATCTGTCCTCATCACATCGCCTTTGCGCTGGTTTTTTATAACCGACACTTTCCTTCTATTGTTGTAGTCCTCGAAGAACATTTATAACTAACTCGACGCAAACCTTGTGACAGTCTTTTTCATCCTCTTCTTGTAGAGTTAAGCCTTAAAGCAAACCTGAACTGAAAATTAAAAGTCAAAATAACCATACACAGGTGACAGGTCATACTTACCTCCTGCGTAGTCTACTCATCAATCTCTTTCTCCTCTCCTGTGTCCTGTTTGTCCCCTGTGATCAATGGAATTCTCAGTCCTCCTTTTTGAAAATGGCCATTACCCCATAACAGCTTCCTGGTCACACTGTTACACTGTAATATCGCCTACATGAGCCATAGGGAAACATGGACATTAAACATAAGGAAATATGCCCTATTAATGGACCAATGGACGTATTAAAATGCCCAGTGTTTAAAACGCTCGTGTGCACGCACAGGCGTGTGCGCGCGCACGAGGACCCGTGAGTGCACTCTCATCTGCACGTGCACGAGCACGCGCAAACTAACGTGCACTAATGTGGACTTTAAAAGTAACAACCTGGTCGGCATCTTCTGTGCCTGTGTAAGCATGTGGCCGCGCTGCTTGCGATCGTGCAGGCACAGTACTCCTGCGCAACATGCTCCAGGCCACGTGGGCGTGATCACGAGCGTCCCGTCCAAGCGCTCAGAAGAACTGCGGCGAGGGACAGATAGGTTGCCAGGGGCTGGAGGAAGCCCCAGGTAAATCGATCTTTTTTTACCTCGCACCTGTTCGTTAAGGCAGGGCACACACTTGCAGGGCCGTTTTCCCTGCAATTCCTGACTCTCCGTCGGATTTTGCGTTCGTGCTTAATGTGTACGTTTTTCCAGGAATGTTTCCACATTTCTGGCGGCATGTACATTATGCGAATGTGCACGTCGTGTGGAAAAAACCAGAAAGTTGTGCAATTCAACAATGCGTGGAAAAACGCAAAATGTATCGCGTCACACGTTTTCCGCACGAGGCTATTCATTTCAATAGCCTGTAGAACCGTGTGTGTTTTGCTGTCCATGAGAAAATGCACACGAACTTGTCTAGCGTGTTCCCTACCTAAAGGGAACCTTAACTTCCGCACGTTTTTAAATCGCATCAGCTTTCTGCTTTTTTCCATTCGACGGACGTTGGCATACAGTACATGCTGCCGCAAAAGTGCAGAAATGTTTATGGAAAAACCTTTGCGTTCAACACAAGCAAAACAGCCGGCAAAGACCCGGAAATCGCAGGGGAAAACAACCCTGCAAGTGTGTTATCTGCCTTAAAGAGGAACTCCAGTGAAAATAATGTAGTAAAAAAAAGTGCTTCATTTTGTACCATAATTATGTATAAATGATTTAGTCAGTGTTTGCTCATTGTAAAATCTTTCCTCTCCCAGATTAACATTCTGACATGTATTACATGGTTATGTAGCTGCTCCTAGCTGTTTTGGCTGTTAGAGACAGCTGTAAACAGCTAATTCCTGTCTGTGAACCTTGTTACATTGTGGCAGTTTGCCCAGAGTACTGCGGTACTCAGAGCTTCTTGTAGGAGAGGTTTCAGCACAAAATCAGTCATACAGCGCCCCCTGATGGTCTGTTTGTGAAAATCATTATATTTCTTATGTAAAAGGGGGTATCAGCTACTGATTGGGATAAAGTTCAATTCTAGGTTGGAGTTTCTCTTTAAAGTGCACATGCCGGGTGCCGGGTGCCGGGTGCATGTGCACATGCGAATGTACGTGCGTGGTGTGCATTGTAGAATCGTGCACGTTTTGCAGTCCATGGCAAAATGCGCACAAACGTGTCTAATGTGTTCACTGCCTAAAGCGAATCATAACTTTAGGCAGTGTCTGGATAGTGTAATGGTTAAGGGCTCTGCCTCTGACACAGGAGACCTGGGTTTAAATCTTGGCTCTGCCTGTTCAGTAAGCCAGCACCTATTCAGTAAGGAATGTTTGGGCAAGTCTCCCTAACACTGCTACTGCCTACTGAGTGTGCTCTAGTGGCTGCCTTGCAAGCGCTTTGAGTCTGACAGGAGAAAGGCGCTATGCAAATACTGCAATTATTATAACGTCAGTGCGTTTTTGAATTGCACAGCTTTCTGCTTTTTTCTGCACGACGCACACATTTGCATACAGTACATGAAGCCCCAAATGCGAAAAATGCGTAAACGTTCACATAAAAATGTTAAACATTAACGCAAAAGCTGACGGGGGCCCAGAAATCGCAGGAGTAAATGGCACTACAAGTGTGTTCCCTGCCTTAAAGAGCAGGAGCGTGCTGAAGCAGGTGCGTGTGCACTGTAGAATGGTGCGCGTTTTGCCATCCGTGGTAAAATGAGCACAAACGCGTCTAGTGTGTTTCCTGCCTAAAGGGAACCTTAACTAAACATTAAAAAGAGTTTCACTTACCTGGGGCTTCTACCAGCCCTCTGCAGTCGCCCTGTACCTGCGACGTCCTGGAACGATCCTCTGGTCCCCCGCAGTGGCTTAGTTTTGATTCCAGTGACAGAGCCACTCTCCGCAACCGCGCCTCCACGGTCCTGGCTGCGCGTCCTCGATCATGCTCCTGCCTCCGGGAGTGTCTTGCGCATGCGCAGTAGGAGAAAATATCATATTGCGCATGTGCAAAATGCTCCCGGGGGGTGATCCCATTCTAGTTTTCAGAATAGTAACACTAATGACATGTATCAAATCATGTTCTGTCACTCCAGGGCCTTTGATAAGAAAGAATGACGTTACATTTGGTGAAAAAGGGCCTTTAGTTCTACTGGTAGTTTACAGTCTGCCATGTGCCCAAAAACCTAACTGATTATCTATATAGATTATGATTTTAGCCATGACAAGCAAGAGAATAGAATTTTGGGTTTTTGAGAGATGAGGCCAATGTAATTTAATTTTTTTTTTTATCCCAGTGTGAAAAAAAAAAATGTAAAATAATACTATTTTCAAAGTTATGGTAAAATTGCAGCAAAACCACATAAGTACAAAAGTTAAAAAATATGTATATCTGAGTAGGCCTGGGTCTCTATTTTTCAGAATGGTGACATTTATGACTTTTCTTCTTGACTGATCAGACAGTCTAGGGGCTTTGCTAAGAAATAATCAATCGTTGCTGCTCATGGTTAACAGTGTATTGCATGGCCAAAAAGCTATCTGATTGTGTACATAGGGTATAATTTTAATCGTGACAGGCGAGAGAATAGAATTTGGGGTGTTTGAGATCTGAGGCCTATGACATTTGACATTGTTTTAGCTGCAAACTGAATGAGAAGCAATAAAATTGTTATTTTCATATATTTCGTACCAAAATAAAACACTTGAAAAAAAACCCTGAAGTGACAAAATTGAAAATAGAATGCAAAAATACCTACTTTAGGGCCTCAGTCTTTTAAATATGTATGCCGTGAGGGTGTATTACTGTTATTTTTGCTAATAAGGGCTTGTAATCATTGGTAGTGTGCAATGAGAAAACGAAAACTGCAACATAGAAAAAAATACACCTTTATTTCCAAATAAAATATTGTCAATATACTTTGCACTAGGGACATCATTCAAACCTTATGATAACCAGGACAAATAGGCAGATATAACGTGTGCATTTTATGTATGGTAGCTTTGTTTATTCTAAAACTGTAGGGGATGGAATTGCAGAAAGTGTGTATTTTTTCATTGTTTTCATTGTTTTTCCCTTTAAAATGCATAGAAAGTAAAGTAATTACTAAAAACAAATATCACCCACAAAAAGCCTAATTTGTGGTGGAAAATAAAAAGTATAGATCATGTTGTTGTGATAAGTATTGAAAAAGTTATTGGCAAATGAATGGGGAGAGCATTGACAGGTGAAAATTGCTCTGGTCGGTCAGGGTAAAAACCCTTGGGGGTAAAGCATTAGGCCCCATTCACACTTAAAAGCGCAAAACACCGGAAATTACCGCTGGCGTTTTGCGTGAATGATTTTTCCGCGATTACACGTGCAAAAAAATCACTGGACACTGTGACGATTTTCCCCCCATCACGTTTAGCACTTCTATAGCACTGAAGCACGATCGCTGGGAAATCGCCTGAAAATGGTGCAGGCTATGCGTTTGGCGTTTTGTGGTAATCGCCGGCAATTAACGCAAAACGCCCAAGTAAGAACAGGCCCATAGGGTATTATAACACTAGCGCTTTAAAAAACTCTAGCGCTTGAGCGTTTTGCCAAAATCGCCGGCAAAACACTCTAGTGTGAATGGACCCTTACTGTTGCACGATGTGGAATGTTTCTTGCTGTTGTGATTGTCTCCTCACTTCCAACTGTTATCAAATGTCGCTGGCTGTCTTTTGGAACGAATGTGTTTACATGATTAAACCGTAATCCCAGGAAAGGGCAGCAGATCTGTAGTCGCTGGCCCTGCGCCATTGCGATCTGACAAAAACCCGCGCTTCTGTTCCTGAGAGACACACGGCACAACTTTCTGATATATCGTGCCGGGGAAATGTTTACTTTTATGAATGCAGATAAATCTCTTCAAAATATGTATTTAAGCCGCTTAAGCTGCTGCCTGTAAATTTTTAATACATTGTGTATTTTTTACGGTGATTGTAAAGATGTTCCATTTTGAGGTGTTTTCTAATAAAGAGCAATAAAATGCATATATATGACAAGTCATAAATAATACACAGTCAAGAAATTGCGGCAGTTCATAAAGAGATCTGTCAGTCAATCTCATCTTGTTTATATGAAAATATATGTATAGATTTGTCAGACTTTCCATGTAAACTACTATGTCATATCGTACCATTATGATTATTATGCATTTATATAGTACTGACCTCTTCTGCAGCACTGTACAGAGTACATAGTCATGTCACTTACTGTCCTCAGAGAAGCTCACAATCTAATCCTGCGATAGTCATAGTCTAATGTCCTACCATATTATTATTATTATGTATTTATATAGCACTGACATCTTCTGCAGTACATTACAGAGTACATAGTCATGTCACTGACTGTCCTCAGAAAAGCTCACAATCTAATCCTTATCATAGTATACTGTCCTACCATAATATTATGTATTTATATAGCACTGACCTCTCCTGCAGCACTTTACAGAGTACATAGTCATGTCACTGACCGTCCTCAGAACAGCTCATACTCTCATCCTACCATAGTCATGGTCTAATGTCCTTCCATATTATTATTATGTATTTTTATAGCACTGACATCTCTGCAGCACTTTACAGAGTACATAGTCATGTCACTGAGTGTCCTCAGAGGAGCTCACAATCTCTAATCCTACCATAGTCATAGTCTAATGTCCTACCATATTATTATTATGTATTTATATAGCACTGACATCTTCTGCAGTGCTTTACAGAGTACATAGCCATGTCACTGACTGCCTTCAGAGGAGCTCACAGTCTAATCCTACCATAGTCATAGTCTAATGTCCTACTATATTATTATTATTATGTATTTATATAGCACTGACATCTTCTGCAGCACATTACAGAGTACATAGTCATGTCACTGACTGTCCTCAGAGGAGCTCACACTCTAATTTTACCATAGTCATAGTCTAATGTCCTACCATATTATTATTAATATTATGTCTAATGTCCCACCATATTATTATTATTATTATTATATAATAATAATAATAATAATAATAATAATAATAATAATAATAATAATAATAATAATAATAATAATTATTATTATTATTATTATTATGTGTTTATATAGCACTGACATCTTCTGCAGCACATTACACAGTACATAGTCATGTCACTGACTGTCCTCAGAGGAGCTCACACTCTAATCCTACCATAGTCATAGTCTAATGTCCTACCATATTATTATTATGTATTTATATAGCACTGACACCTTCTGCAGTACATTACAGAGTACATAGTCATGTCACTGACTGTCCTCAGAGGATCTTACAATCTAATCCTACCATAATCATAGTCTAAGGTCCTATCATATTATTATTATGTATTTATATAGCACTGACATCTTCTGCAGCACATTACACAGTACATAGTCATGTCACTGACTGTCCTCAGAGGAGCTCACACTCTAATCCTACCATAGCCATAGTCTAATGTCCTACCATATTATTATTATTATTATGTATTTATATAGCACTGACATCTTCTGCAGCACATTACAGAGTACATAGTCATGTCACTGACTGTCCCCAGAGGAGCTCACAATCTAATCCTACCACAGTCACAGTCTAATGTCCTACTATATTATCATTATTATGTATTTATATAGCACTGACATCTTCTGCAGCACATTACAGAGTACATAGTCATGTTACTGACTCTCCTCAGAGGAGCTCACAATCTAATCCTACCATAGTCATAGTGCACTATCCTACCATATTATTATTATGTATTTATATAGCACTGACATCTCCTGCAGCACTTTACAGAGTACATAGTCATGTCACTGACTGTCCTCAGAGGAGCTCACACTCTAATCTTAGGGCCTGTTCACACTGCACGCGTTTCCAGCCGCGTTTTGGAAACGCGTGCAGGTGGCCAAAACGCACGACATCAGACATTGCATAGAGTGCAATGTCTAATGTTCACACTGCATGCGTTCCGGACCTGTGCGGTCCGGGAACGCATGCTGCACGCATATTTTGCAAAAACGCGTGGCTGTCCCATTCACTTTTCAGTGATGGGATCAGCCACGCAACGCACACAAACGCGGATGGCCATGCGTTCGTACGCTTTGCGGTCCGCACGCGTTCCGCACGCATGGCCATCCGCATTTCTGATCTGAACCATAGTCATAGTCTAATGTCCTACCATATTATTATTATTATTATTATTATTATTATTATTATTATTATTATTATTATTATTATTATTATGTGTTTATATAGCACTGACATCTTCTGCAGCACATTACACAGTACATAGTCATGTCACTGACTGTCCTCAGAGGATCTTACAATCTAATCCTACCATAATCATAGTCTAATGTCCTATCATATTATTATTATGTATTTATATACCACTGACATCTTCTTCAGCACATTACAGAGTACATGGTCATGTCACTGACTGTCCTCAGAGGAGCTCACAATCTAATCCTACCACAGTCACAGTCTAATGTCCTACCATATTATTATTATGTATTTATATAGCACTGACATCTTCTGCAGCACTTTACAGAGTACATAGTCATGTCACTGACTGTCCTCAGAGGAGCTCACAATCTAATCCTACCATAGTCTAACGTCCAACCA
The DNA here is from genome assembly GCF_040937935.1 of Hyperolius riggenbachi. Lineage (NCBI taxonomy): Eukaryota > Metazoa > Chordata > Amphibia > Anura > Hyperoliidae > Hyperolius > Hyperolius riggenbachi. The sequence goes on from NC_090650.1 coordinate 437,354,647, forward strand.
TATTATTATTATCCAATTATATAGCACTGACATCTTCTGCAGCACATTACAGAGTACATGGTCATGTCACTGACTGTCCTCAGAGGAGCTCACAATCTAATCCTACCATAGTCATAGTCTAATGTCCTACCATATTATTATTATGTATTTATATAGCTCTGACATCTTCTGCAGCACATTACAGAGTACACAGTCATGTCACTGACTGTCCTCAGAGGAGTTCACAATCTAATCCTACCACAGTCACAGTCTAATGTCCTACCATATTATTATTATGTATTTATATAGCAGTGATATCTTCTGCAGCACTGTACAGAGTACATAGTCATGTCACTGACTGTCCTCAGAGGAGCTCACAGTCTAATCCTACCATAGTCATAGTCTAATGTCCTATCATTATTATTATTATTATTATGTATTTATATAGCACTGACATCTTCTGCAGCACATTAAAGAGTACACAGTCATGTCACAGACTGTCCTCAGAGGAGCTCACAATCTAATCCTACCATAGTCCTAGTCTAATGTCCTACCATATTATTATTATGTGTTTATATAGCACTGACATCTTCTGCAGCACTTTACATAGTACATAGTCATGTCACTGACTGTCCTCAGAGGAGCTCACAATCTAATCCTACCATAGTCATAGTCTAATGTCCTACCATATTATTATTAATATTATGTCTAATGTCCTGCCATATTATTATTATTATGCATTTATATAGCACTGACATCTTCTGCAGCACATTACAGAGTACATAGTCATGTCACTGACTGTCCTCAGAGGAGCTCACACTCTCACACTAGTCATAGTCTAATGTCCTACCATATGTTTATTATGTATTTATATAGCACTGACATCTTCTGCAGCACATTACAGAGTACATAGTCTTACAATGTAAATGTTATACAACCCACCTCTAAATTATTTTATTTCTCATTTGCATATGTTGTTATGATGTTAGAGCAGTCATTAAACAGTGCGCCAATGTTATGTTAAAACTGGAAATATGTGTTTATTAATCATAGTCGGAATGACTCGGGTTGCGCTGCGATCGTGACTGGAGATGTGACAGGATCGTGACTTCTGCCAAAACATTTCTGCTCTAAAAAGTTTCTGTATTTCTTGGTCTTGAAAAAGACAAGATGCATCTATCCATCTATCTATCTATCTATCTATCTATCTATCTATCTATCTATCTATCTATCTATCTATAAGCCTGATGCATCTGTCTAGATCAGTGGTCCTCAAACTAAGGCCCGCGGGCCGAATGTGGCCCCCTGAGTCTTTTTTACCGGCCCTCCACACACAAAATGTATTACTTATAGATGCAGTCAGCTACATCTTTAAATATTGGTGGTCTGCATATAGAATAGCAGTGCTTGCACCACCCATCCACATGGAAGCCAGACAGCAGTAATTTATGGTTTCCATTTAAATACAACATCAGGTGACACTGCTGTCCAATTGGACTGCAGGTTGTCACCTGGGTATGCTCCACTGTCTGGCCCGCAAAGACTTCTACATCATTTTATGTACACTCCGGCCCCCCAAGCCGTCTGAAGTATGTTGACCTGGCCCTTGACCCAAAACGTTTGGGGACCCCTGGTCTAGATGATTCAGACACTTTGTCTCATTGTCTGTCCTTATCAGTTTATATAACCGAAAATTGTATTCTTACCTAATGGTAATTTTTCTTTCCTGGTACATCTCCATGGCAACCTACTAATGGGTTAACTCCGCCCCTTAACCCTAATAGGACCATGACTATAAAAGTTTTTACCTGACCTGATCGGCCATTCTTTTGAATATTATCTCTCCACGAGGGAGGGAATGTATGTTGCCATGGAGATGCACCAGGAAAGGAAAATTACCATTAGGTAAGTATACAATTTTCCGTCTTCCCTGGTGCCTACATGGCAACATACTAATGGGCTGTAGTGATGCTCAAATACCCCTTTTCAAAATTCGAGTTAGGTCGAATTCGAATAGTAAATTATTCGAGGTCAGTCGAATATTCGAGTCGAATAATTTTTACTATTCGATTCGACCTCGGACTTCGAGCTCACTATTCGAGTCGGTATTCGAGCTCACTATTCGAGCTGACTATTCGAATTGGCCTTAAATAGCTTCCAACACTTGTTTTGAGGGTGAATGATGCAAGAAACATCTTTTTTTCCAAGTAACAACAGCAAGTGATTATGTGGGGATGTTCCTTTAAAAAAAAATGTGGAAAGAGAAGTTGTGTCCTTAATTTTGTTCAGTAGTGTTACTGTATATACTTGTTCTTCTTCTTCTTTATCTTTCTTCTTCTTCTTCTAGATCTTCTTCTTCTATATCTTCTTCTTCTTCTTCTTCTATATTGTCTTCTTCATCATCTTCTTCTTCTTCATCATCTTCTTCTTCATCATCTTCTTCTTCATCTTCATCTTCTTCATCTTCTTCTTCTTCTTCATCTTCATCTTCTTCATCTTCTTCTTCTTCATCTTCTTCTTCTTCTTCATCATCTTCTTCTTCTTCTTCTTCTTCATCTTCTTCTTCTTCTTCTTCATCTTCTTCTTCTTCTTCTTCATCTTCTTCATCATCTTCTTCATCTTCTTCTTCTTCTTCTTCATCTTCTTCTTCTTCATCTTCTTCTTCTTCATCTTCTTCATCTTCTTCATCTTCTTCTTCTTTTTCATCTTCTTCTTCATCATCTTCTTCATCTTCTTCTTCATCTTCTTCTTCATCTTCATCTTCTCCTTCTTTTTCAATATCGTCTTCTTCTTCTTCACGTATTTCTCTTTTCAATTTTTTTTAAAGAAATGCAGCTATTTTTGAGCGTAACAAATAGCTGGTGGGCGCACGCATGTTGGAAGCGCCATTGTATGTGCTCCCTGGCAGTGGAAACACAAAGACAGCAGGAGGTAAATTCAGCAGCAGGAGGAGGAGGATGAGTGTGTGGCAGCAGGCAGTCAATGAGGCAGGCAGCTCGCCGTGACATAATAGCCCTGGTACCTAGCGGTGATACCAGGGCTGTAAATAAACACAACAGGAGGTCCCAGACAGCGGTCGTGCAGCCCACATTGTGTCCAATACACATCTGGGACAACACAGTTTTCAACCCGGGCACCTCAGAAAAATTAAACCTTTTTTTTTTTTTTTAATGGTTTGTTTGGTTTTGGTTTTGCAACCAATATAGCTATTGTTTGACGTAATAGCTGGTGGCAGAGTGGCAGCAGAAGGTAATTCTGTGTACCCTGGCAGTGGGAAACACAGACAGACAGCAACAGCAGCAGGAGGAATGGAGGAGTAATGTGAGCAGCTATTGTTTGACGTAATAGCTGGTGGCAGAGTGGCAGCAGAAGGTAAATCATCTGTGTAGTGTACCCTGGCAGTGGGAAACACAGACAGACAGCAGCAGCAGCAGCAGGAGGAGGTATGGAGGAGTAGTGTGAGTGTGGCAGCAGGTAGGCAGCGTGACATAATAGCCCTGGTACCTAGCGGTGATACCAGGGCTGTAAATAAACACAACAGGAGGTCCCAGACAGCGGTCGTGCAGCCCACATTGTGTCCAATACACAACTGGGACAACACAGTTTTCAACCCGGGCACCTCAGAAAAATTAAACCTTTTTTTTTTTTTAATGGTTTGTTTGGTTTTGGTTTTGCAACCAATATAGCTATTGTTTGACGTAATAGCTGGTGGCAGAGTGGCAGCAGAAGGTAATTCTGTGTACCCTGGCAGTGGGAAACACAGACAGACAGCAGCAGCAGGAGGAGGAATGGAGGAGTAGGCGAGCAGCTATTGTTTGACGTAATAGCTGGTGGCAGAGTGGCAGCAGAAGAAGGTAAATCATCTGTGTACCCTGGCAGTGGGAAACACAGACAGACAGCAGCAGCAGCAGCAGCAGGAGGAGGTATGGAGGAGCAGTGTGAGTGTGGCAGCAGGTAGGCAGCGTGGCATAATAGCCCTGGTACCTAGCGGTGATACCAGGGCTGTAAATAAACACAACAGGAGCTCCCAGACAGCTGTCGTGCAGCCCACATTGTGTTCAATACACAACTGGGACAACACAGTTTTCAACACGGGCACCTCAGAAAAATTAAACCTTTTTTTTTTTTAATGGTTTGTTTGGTTTTGGTTTTGCAACCAATATAGCTATTGTTTGACGTAATAGCTGGTGGCAGAGTGGCAGCAGAAGAAGGTAATTCTGTGTACCCTGGCAGTGGGAAACACAGACAGACAGCAGCAGCAGGAGGAGGAATGGAGGAGTAGGCGAGCAGCTATTGTTTGACGTAATAGCTGGTGGCAGAGTGGCAGCAGAAGAAGGTAAATCATCTGTGTACCCTGGCAGTGGGAAACACAGACAGACAGCAGCAGCAGCAGCAGCAGGAGGAGGTATGGAGGAGCAGTGTGAGTGTGGCAGCAGGTAGGCAGCGTGACATAATAGCCCTGGTACCTAGCGGTGATACCAGGGCTGTAAATAAACACAACAGGAGGTCCCAGACAGCGGTCGTGCAGCCCACATTGTGTCCAATACACAACTGGGACAACACAGTTTTCAACCCGGGCACCTCAGAAAAATTAAACCTTTTTTTTTTTTAATGGTTTGTTTGGTTTTGGTTTTGCAACCAATATAGCTATTGTTTGACGTAATAGCTGGTGGCAGAGTGGCAGCAGAAGAAGGTAATTCTGTGTACCCTGGCAGTGGGAAACACAGACAGACAGCAGCAGCAGGAGGAGGAATGGAGGAGTAGGTGAGCAGCTATTGTTTGACGTAATAGCTGGTGGCAGAGTGGCAGCAGAAGAAGGTAAATCATCTGTGTACCCTGGCAGTGGGAAACACAGACAGACAGCAGCAGCAGCAGCAGCAGGAGGAGGTATGGAGGAGCAGTGTGAGTGTGGCAGCAGGTAGGCAGCGTGACATAATAGCCCTGGTACCTAGCGGTGATACCAGGGCTGTAAATAAACACAACAGGAGGTCCCAGACAGCTGTCGTGCAGCCCACATTGTGTTCAATACACAACTGGGACAACACAGTTTTCAACCCGGGCACCTCAGAAAAATTAAACCTTTTTTTTTTTTAATGGTTTGTTTGGTTTTGGTTTTGCAACCAATATAGCTATTGTTTGACGTAATAGCTGGTGGCAGAGTGGCAGCAGAAGAAGGTAATTCTGTGTACCCTGGCAGTGGGAAACACAGACAGACAGCAGCAGCAGGAGGAGGAATGGAGGAGTAGGCGAGCAGCTATTGTTTGACGTAATAGCTGGTGGCAGAGTGGCAGCAGAAGAAGGTAAATCATCTGTGTACCCTGGCAGTGGGAAACACAGACAGACAGCAGCAGCAGCAGCAGCAGGAGGAGGTATGGAGGAGCAGTGTGAGTGTGGCAGCAGGTAGGCAGCGTGACATAATAGCCCTGGTACCTAGCGGTGATACCAGGGCTGTAAATAAACACAACAGGAGGTCCCAGACAGCGGTCGTGCAGCCCACATTGTGTCCAATACACAACTGGGACAACACAGTTTTCAACCCGGGCACCTCAGAAAAATTAAACCTTTTTTTTTTTTAATGGTTTGTTTGGTTTTGGTTTTGCAACCAATATAGCTATTGTTTGACGTAATAGCTGGTGGCAGAGTGGCAGCAGAAGAAGGTAATTCTGTGTACCCTGGCAGTGGGAAACACAGACAGACAGCAGAAGGGCAGTACACAGCAGCCCACTGTAGGTGTAAAATGTGTGGCTGCAGGCGACGTAATAGTCAAAGTGAACCAGGCTGGCTTAGTGAGCAGGAGCCAGGAGGTGGTAAAGGGTGGTAAGGCACATTAACGATGGTTCCGGCAGCCAGTTCATGTCCCCCTCTCGCCGACAACAGGGGCCAGGAACTCGCCTTCCACCCACGCCTGGTTCATCTTGAGAAACGTCAGTCTGTCCACAGACTTGTGAGACAGACGTGAGCGTTTCTCGGTGACCACGCCACCAGCTGCACTGAAGCAGCGCTCGGACAGCACGCTGGAAGGGGGGCAGGACAGCACTTCCAGGGCGTACTGCGCCAGCTCGCTCCAGATCTCCATGCGCTTGACCCAATACTCCATGGGATCAACAGGGGCATCGCTGTCAAGCCCGCTGTACGACCCCATGTAGTCAGCCACCATGCGGGTCAGGCGCTGGCTGTGACCGGAGGAGGATGCTGCTGCATGCATCTCCTCTCTAGTCACTGCTGCCGGAGCCTCTACAGTCCTGTAGAGCTCGTGGCTGAGAGACAGCAGGTCTGTGGGGCGCTTGCTGCTGCTGGATGCAGGCACCTGCTGCTGCCTCTGTGCTGGCTGCTGGACAGTGGGGGTGGAAGGCTGGGGGAAGGCTTCCTCCAAGCGCTCAACAAGGGCCTGCTGCAAGCTCCTTATTTGTTGCGCTGGGTCTCCTCCTGCAGGCGGCAGGAACTGGCTCAACTTCCCCTTGAGGCGTGGGTCCAACATCATGCTGATCCAGATGTCCTCCCTCTGCTTCATCTGGATCACCCTGGGGTCCCTGCGCAGGCACGTCAGCATGTGCGCTGCCATTGGGAAGAGGCGGGCCACGTCTGCTGGCACATCGACGTCAGTGCTGTCCTCATCCTCCTCCTCTGCCGCCTCATCCTCTCTCCACCCCCGCACCAACTCAGCTGCGCTGTGCTGATCCCCCTCATCAGCAGCCAGGTCAGGGACCTCCACCAAGTCCTCCTCCTCCTCCCCCTCAGAGGTGGACTGCGCAGCTGGTTGCCGCTCCTGCTGGTCCAAGGCTGCCGCTCCCTGTTCCAGCAAAGCATCGAGGGCCCTGTTCAGCAGAGAAACCAGGGGCACCCACTCGCAGACCATAGCATGGTCCCTGCTCACCATGTTTGTGGCCTGCAGGAAGGGAGCCAGCACAAAGCACACCTGCTGCATGTGCCTCCAGTCATCATCGGGGACGATGGACGGGATGTTGCTGGTCTTGTCCCTTCTCTGAGCGGCGGAAACAGTGGCCAGGGCAAGGTACTGGTTGACAGCGTGCTTCTGTTCAACCAGACGCTCCAACATCGCCAGGGTGGAGTTCCAGCGAGTCGGAACGTCAAGGATCAGCCGATGGCGTGGCAGATCCAGCTCCTTTTGCACGTCTTCCAGGCTCGCACAGGCTGCAGCCGAGCGCCGGAAGTGACGCACAACATTCCTTGCCGTTTCCAGCAGTTCGCCCATCCCCTGGTAGGTGCGCAGGAACTTCTGCACCACCAGGTTCAGCACGTGGGCAAGACAGGGGATGTGGGTCAGGTTTCCCCTGTCTATTGCGGCAACCAGATTGGCCCCATTGTCGGCCACCACCTCTCCGACTCTGAGGCCTCTGGGGGTCAGCCAAATCCTCTCCTGCTCCTGGAGTTTGGCCAACACATGGGTTGCCGTCAGCTTGGTCTTCCCAAGGCTGACCAAGTGCAGCAGCGCTTGGCAGTGGCGGGCCTTCACGCTGCTGCTGAGGCGGGGGGTTTGGCCAGGTGTGCCAGAGGATGGCAGAGGATCGGAGGAACCTGCTGCAGTTCCCCTGACCCTGCGGGGTGGCACCACCCACTGTGTTGCTGCTGCTGCTGTGCCCGCTGCTGCTCTCCCATCCTCACCCCCTTCCACCAAGCTGACCCAGTGGACAGTGAAGGACAGGTAGCGGCCTGTCCCGAAGCGGCTGCTCCAGGAGTCCATGGTGACGTGGACCCTTTCACCAACCGCGTGCTCCAGCCCTCGCTCCACATTGGCCATCACAAAGCGGTGCAGTGCAGGAATGGCCTTGCGGGCAAAGAAGTGTCTGCTGGGGAGCTGCCAGTCTGGGGCTGCGCAAGCAAGCAGCGCACGAATGTCGCTCCCCTCCTGCACGAGCGTGTACGGCAGGAGTTGGGAGCACATGGCCCGTGCCAGCAAGCCGTTCAGCTGCCGCACGCGACGGCTGCTGGGAGGCAGAGCCCTAACCACCCCCTGGAAGGACTCGCTCAAAAGGCTCTGGCGTGGCCTTTTGCTGACACGGGAATCAGCAGACACAGCAGAGGAGGCCACTGAGGACTGGCTGCCAGAACAGGCCTCAGTGTCGGCGGCAGGAGTTGCAGAGGGGGGAGGAGCAGTGCGTTTCCGCACTCCTGCTGGTGCTGCTGGAGGAGCAGGAGGGCGGGTGGCTGCTGTTGCTGCTGCTGCTGCTGAAGGCTGTGCAGTGATGGGTGTGGTGCCACTGCCAGCACCAGATGCCTTCAGCCTCTGGAACTCCTCATGCTGGTGGAAATGTTTAGCCGCAAGGTGGTTGATGAGCGAGCTGGTGCAGAACTTTAAGGGGTCTGCACCTCTGCTCAACTTCCGCTGACAGTGGTTGCAAGTGGCGTACTTGCTGTACACAGTGGGCATGGTGAAATATCGCCAGATTGGTGACTTAAACATCCCCCTACGGCATGGAAGCGCTGCTGCCTGTCTCCCTGTGGTGGTTGGGGGGGGGGGGCTTGGGGGGCTTGGGTGCGGCTGGTGGTGGTACTGGCAGATGCTGCTGCTGCTGAGCCTGAGACACCAGCAGGCTGTGGGACCTGCCTACTGCTGCTGCCAATGCTTGCAATGATGCGCCTCCTTGCAAGGCCCACAAGAGCATCCTCCTCCTCCTCCTCAGAGCTGCTGAGGACGACATCCCCTGGAGGTGGTGGCACCCAGTCTCTGTCTGTCACCGGGTCATCATCATCCTCCCCCTCCTGAAACATGTCCTGCTGGGATGAGGACCCCCCAAACTCCTCTCCTGATGCATGGATGGGCTGCTTGACTGTCGCCACAGTCTTGCTGTCCAATCCCTCATCCCCCAAAGTGCCCATCAGCATCTCCTCCTCAAAATCGCCAACAACAGCAGACAATTGACTCATGATGCCTGGGGTCAAAAGACTGCTGAATGACAGGTCGCCAACTGACGGTGAACTGGCCTCCTCCCCAGGCCCTGCTGGGCGGCTGCTGCGAACAGGGGTGGTGGTGGTGGTGGTGGTGGTGGTGAGGGTGGAGGCCTCGGATGCAGAGCTGATGGCGGGCTGCTCATCCTCCGTCATGAGTTGCACCACAGTGTCTGCATCCTTTTCCTCAATGGGACGTTTCCGACCCGGCTGGAGGAAAATGGGAGCAGGTGCTACACGCTGCTGCTGCTGTGTCTCTGCAGCGTGAGTTGCAGATGCTCCTGCTGGGCGGCGCCCAAGGCGTCCACGGCCAGTGGCTATGGGAGGAATGTTAGCCACTGACGCTGCTGCGGAACTGTGCATGGCGGCGCGCCCGCGGCCGCGGCTTACCACAATGCTGCTCCCTCTCCTCCTGATTCCCTTGCTGCCCTTGCCCTTGCCCAAACCGCGCTGGCTGCCACTTCCAGACATCTTCAATGTTTTGGGCGTATAGACAAAAGTTTTTTAAAAGGGCGGGTGAAAAGTGGGGTACTTTAATGAGGTGAGTTGGTTGGTTGGTGAGGTGACTGAGTGAGTGTCCCCTAGTACAGTAAGTAAGTAGTAACAGTCAGGAAGTACAACTAGCAGTTACAATAATCAGTAGTAATCACAAGTAAATTTAGTGTGTGTACACTCAGACAGTGAGTGCACGCACGCAGGAGCTAGTAGCCTATGAACACAGTGACTGAGTGTCCTAGACTCCTAGTACAGTAAGAGTAAGTAGTAACAGTAAGTACAACTAACTAATTACGATAATCAATCAGCGATCAGAAGGAAATGGAGTGTGGGTGTGTGTACACTCAGACAGTGAGTGCACGCACGCAGGAGCTAGTAGCCTATGAACACAGTGACTGAGTGTCCTAGACTCCTAGTACAGTAAGAGTAAGTAGTAACACTAAGTAGAACTAACTAATTACAATAATCAATCAGCGATCAGAAGGAAATGGAGTGTGGGTGTGTGTACACTCAGACAGTGAGTGCACGCACGCAGGAGCTAGTAGCCTATGAACACAGTGACTGAGTGTCCTAGACTCCTAGTACAGTAAGAGTAAGTAGTAACACTAAGTAGAACTAACTAATTACGATAATCAATCAGCGATCAGAAGGAAATAGAGTGTGGGTGGTGTGTGTACACTCAGACAGTGAGTGCACGCACGCAGGAGCTAGTAGCCTATGAACACAGTGACTGAGTGTCCTAGACTCCTAGTACAGTAAGAGTAAGTAGTAACACTAAGTAGAACTAACTAATTACAATAATCAATCAGCGATCAGAAGGAAATGGAGTGTGGGTGTGTGTACACTCAGACAGTGAGTGCACGCACGCAGGAGCTAGTAGCCTATGAACACAGTGACTGAGTGTCCTAGACTCCTAGTACAGTAAGAGTAAGTAGTAACACTAAGTAGAACTAACTAATTACAATAATCAATCAGCGATCGGAAGGAAATGGAGTGTGGGTGTGTGTACACTCAGACAGTGAGTGCACGCACGCAGGAGCTAGTAGCCTATGAACACAGTGACTGAGTGTCCTAGACTCCTAGTACAGTAAGAGTAAGTAGTAACACTAAGTAGAACTAACTAATTACAATAATCAATCAGCGATCGGAAGGAAATGGAGTGTGGGTGTGTGTACACTCAGACAGTGAGTGCACGCACGCAGGAGCTAGTAGCCTATATGAACAGTGACAGTGAGTGTCCCTACAGGTACAGTAAGAGTAAGTAGTAAGTAAGTACAACTAACTAACAATAATCTATCAGTAATCAGAAGGAAATAGAGTGTGTGTACACACAGACAGTGAGTGAGTGCACACACGCAGGAGCTAGCTAGTAGCCTATAAACAGTGACAGTCAGTGAGTGTCCTACTCCTAGTACAGTATAACTACAATACTATTAGTAAAGGACAGCAGAAATACTGGTATAGATGAGAGAAATAAACAGAGGACAGCTGCCCACAGAGGCAAGGCCCCCCTGAGGCCTAAACCTGTAAGCTTGCAGCAGCTGCCTGTCTCTAATGTAACACACAAGCTACTAACTAAAATACAATGTCTAAATAACTAACAACAATATAGGTGTGTATAGGAGGTGTATGTGAGCAAAAACGCTAGGTAAATGACCACAATAGAGCTCTTGCTAAGCCAAAGCACAAAGGAGCAACTCTCTCTCTGTACAAGTCTCAGGCAAGCACGGAGAAACGTAACATGGCGGCCGCTATTTATAGGGTAGGGGCTGGCCAGGGTCCCCCTCTGTGATTGGCTGCCGTCAGAGGGCCTGGGAGCCCTCTGATTGGCTCTAAGGACATCAATCTGGGCTATGACGCTATTCGAGCTCGGTACCGAGCTCGAATAGCGCCGGGTTGCTCGAATAGCTCGAATAGTGAATGGGCTATTCGAGTGTACTCGGATAGCCCATTCGAATAGCTCCAGCTATTCGGAGCTCGAATACCGAGCTCGAATAGTTGAAAAAGAGCTCGAATATTCGAGCTACTCGAATATTCGAGCTCTGCTGAGCACCACTAATGGGCTGTATATACCAAAATAAGTTCAAACGAGGGTGGGATTTGCTGAAAACAAACAAAAAATATTCAAAAGAATGGCTGAAGGTCGTCAGGTAAACACTTTTATAGTCATGGTCCTATTAGGGTTAAGGGGTGGAGTTAACCCATTAGTATGTTGCCATGGAGGCACCAGGGAAAATGATTTGTCTCCTCAACTGTCTTAAAAACTCCAGTGACAATAATCTAATTAAAACGTGCTTCATTTTTACAATAAATGATTTAGTCAGTGTTTACCCATTGTAAAAGCTTTCCTCTCCCTGATTTACATTCCGACATTTATCACATGGTGACATTTTTACTGTTGGCAGGTGATGTCACTGGAAGGAGATGCTGCTTGCATTTTTTTGGCAGTTGGAAGCAGCTGTAAACAGTAAAACAGCAGTTATATCCCACAATGCAATGAGGTTCACAGACAGGAAACTGCCAGGACTATAGGGTCCTCAGAGTGTCTTGTGGGAAGGGTTTCACCACAATATCAGCCATACAGCGCCCCCTGATGGTCTGTTTGAGAAAAGGAATAGATTTCTCATGTAAAAGGGGGTATCAGCTGCTGATTGGGATGAAGTTCAATTCTTGGCCACGGTTTCTCTTTAACTCACAATTTTTCTCTCCTTGGAGTTGGGTGATATAAACGAAAAGTGTAAAATAAACATTCTGTATCTTATTTATCTGTCTATTATGTATTTATTAATCTATTTATCTGTCTAAAGGTGGCCATACATCAGCCGATCAACCATCTGATTTGATAATTATTATGGAAATCGAATGAAAATCGGTGCCCCTAAGTGCATGCCTGATCGAGGATGAGACCAATTTCAGGCCAAAATTGGTTGAATATATCGGTATGACATGCTACAAGATGTAGGCCTGACTTGGTCGATTGGGTGCGCGTCGGTTATGACATGTGATATTGGGACAAGCGACGAATGCAACGGACTACCCCCCAAGTGCTGTACCTCCTAATGTAAAACGTTCCCCCTCCTGTCGGTGTCTCCGTCTTCTTATACGCGTCCATGTAGTTGTCGTAGTACCGTGAGGGCGTGTGAGGCAGCGGAAGCGGCGTCACAAAACCGAGTCCTGAAAGATTTCATACTGAAATGGATCAGGAATTGGCCTGTGGTGCATAGGCAGGCAACAGATCGCTATCTTATCAAATCCGATCAGAGGGAGATCTGTGTCTTGGTCAATCTGCCCATACATCTTCTGAAGTATGGGCATCTTTAAGGTGGTCACGAACAATACAATTTGCCAAACGATCGCGAATGTTCGATTCTTCGTATGAACGATGGGAAATGATCGTTTGGGACCACTAAATGGACAAAAATCTCCTAGCCACTCCAATCACATTAATGATATCAATCCCATTTTTGGATCGATCCCGTCAATCTGATTAGATTGGTTAAAGGAGAACTGTAGTGAAAGGTATATGGAGGCTACCATAGTGATTTCCTTTTAAGCAATACCAGTTACCTGGCTATCCTGCAGATCCTCTGCCTCCAATACTTTTAGCCCTAGACCCTGAACAAGCATGCAGCAGATCTGGTGTTTGACATTTTTGTAAGATCTGACAAGATTAGCTGCATGCTTGTTTCTGGTGTGATTCACACTACTGCAGCCAAATAGATCAGCAGGGCTGCCAGGCAACTGGTATAGCTTAAAAGGAAATCAACATGGCAGACTCCATATACCTCTCACTACAGTTCTCCTTTAAGAGATTTTTATTCAATTTGTGGTCCCAAATTATCATTTCCGATCGTTGATACGCAGGGACGAATCTAGGGGGGGGGGGGGGGGGGGGCAGGCAGGTCTCTTGCCCCAGGTGCAGTTTGTTGAATTCTTAAAAAGGCTGCAAAATGTGCATGGGAAATGGCAGTTTAGGTGCCAAAACCTGACCATTAGGTGCCAAACTGGATGGGGAATGGCAGTTTAGGCGCCAAAACCTGATCTTTAGGCGCCAAAGCCTGACCTTTAGGCACCAAAACTGGATGGGGAATGGCAGTTAGGTGCCAAAACCTGGACCTTTAGGCACCAAAACTGGATGGGGAATGGCTGTTTAGGCGCCAAAACCTGACCTTTAGGCGCCAAAACTGGATGGAGAATGGCAGTTTAGGCGCCAAAACCTGACCTTGCCCCAGGCGCAACTTGGTCTAGATCCGTCCCTGTTGATACGAATAATCGTTTGTAAACAACGGTTTGGTAAATTTTACCGTTAGCTATCTATCCATTCATCTGTCCATCCATCCCTCTATCTGTTTTCTATTCGCCTTGTCTATCCCCCTCTCTCATATATAAATATATGGTACGTCGCGCGCTCTTCTTATCCATATCCTGTAACGTTTGCTACTTCCTGAATAATCCCAGCTATAACTGTCCTCCTCCTGATTTATAAAAAAAACGAAGCGCGTTGTTTTTCCAGCCCAGCATCAATCGTTATGCTTTTTAGTCTCTTTTCTCTATCTGTAGAAAAACAATAACATTTTATTAGGAGTTACGGCCTTTTTTCTGAAGTCGCCGGGATGTGGAAGCACAAACGGAACTCGCAGTGTTCGCCATAAATTGATAAAAACTCCTTTCCGCGGCGCCATAAAAACGATTCATCCCGTCGCTTTTCATTTTTCTTTCATTTTACTGTGTTAGGAGATGACTTTGTTGGTTTGAATTTAGATGTCTCGGACTCTTCCCTGATTGGTGATGAAGAGTCCTTTCCGATCTGTAATGATAGTTTGATTTCGGAGCGGAACGAGGAAGAACAACATAAGTCTGCGAGGCTCTTTATAATATTCACGGAGATAAACATCCTGAGATATCAGAGAGTCCTTCAGGCAAAACACATCGTTAAGGCCGTACTCCGGAGAAAATGAGGCTGGAGAGACCGCCCCACGCCAGACGCCACATGCTCCGCTGTCCAGACCACCAAGGTGAAAACAGATAACTTTATTCTGTTACAAACAGAGGGCCAATGGATTTTTTATTTAAAAAACAATTCTTCAGAATCAGGATCATAATCATTTATTTCGCCAAGTACAAACGGGGGCTTTTATCTGAAATTGGTTTTGGCTCATACAGGATCTGGAAGGATAAGGGGATAATGTCCGAAAGTCAAGAGCCGAGGCTGCCATACTACGGCGCCACCAGTCACACTTGCCAATCATCTGTCATCTCTAAAGAGACATGGGGCGAGGGGGCCAGAGCGAGGTGAAGGTTCAGCAGTGATGACCCAGTTCTTCATGAAATAAACCTGCTGTGCTGGCTGACACTGCTGAGGGTCCTGATTGCTGGCATCTGGCAGTGCTGGCCGAGGTGTTCCAGTTCAAAAGGTGCAGAAGTGTTTATTTCTGGGGTGGGTCCCGACTCCTGGGCAGCATTCAGCAGGGCTGGTCTAGATAATATGGCTGCCATAGAAGCATCCGGCTGCGGCAGCGCTTACTTCCAGTTTAGTGGCCGGCATCATGGAGGGACCAAACCAGCGGTGTCCCTGCTGCGTTGGAGCAGCAACAGCCGGTGGATGGAGCCGGCATCCAGCAAGGTCAAATGTTTCAGCATGGTGTCCTACCTCAGTGGAGCCCTGATCTCCTGGGGAGCAGCGGTGGACTCCACAAGGCCTGTACCTGCACAGGCAGCTGAGTCTCCTGACCTGAAACCCCCAAAAGAGGGTTCCAGAATACTAAAGCATTACTATGTGTGTGGTGCCTTTAAAACTAAGTATCAAGCTGCTAGAACCAAGACGGCACATGAGAAGGGAAAGTAAGCGGAAGGAAGGTCGCTTGGTCAGTTGCTAGGTGACCACAGTATGCAAAGTAGGGGTATTTGCTGGAACTTTCCAGAGCCCCGCACGGCCTGTCAGAGGGACACGGCGCAGGTGCAGGGGGCAGGATCTAGAAGGGTGTAACTGGAGGGAACTGGTGAGAATCAGAGCAGAGCGGGAGAGAGCATAGAGGAGAGAGGACTTGAAGCAGGAGCGAGCGGTGCGGACAGGGACGGATTTGTACTTCTTACCGCCCAAGGCCGACTATTACCAGCCGCCCCACACACCCACCCACCCAATAATTTTTGGGCCGCTGGTGTCCACTATTGCGGCTAGTGCCGAGGTCTCCTTGGCAACGTGAAGTGAATCAATCACGTCACACGGGGGAACTGGTCAATCAAGCGATCTACAGGTGATGGGCGTGGTGGGAGCTGTCCACCACACACACATAGTCAAAAGTGGCTCACAATTGGACATTGGGTGGGGTCAGCAACGTGTAAAAGTGAGTCCTGTACCCACTGCTGTCTCCAGGGTAACAGCGCTGGCCAATCAATAATTAAGAAATGGGTACTGTGAGAGGCTGCCTTCTGTATTCTGTACTATTTGCTGGTGCTGCCCCTGGTCCTTTCATCCCCCACACCAAGTGCGTGAGACCCGGCCTTCTGTAACTGCCTGCAGCTGCTGCTATGTCATTGGACAAGGTCTGGCTTTTTGCTAGTCACACACTGTTCACAAATGTTTGGTTACTGGACTGCAGCTGCCTGTAGCACAGCACAGGCAGATGCCAGCTGGTACTAATAGTGCAGTTATCCTGACCCTTTTCATTTGTTTGGACACTTGCAAATAATGCCCTGCAAATAATGCCCACTGTCTGCAGGCCGCCCCTTGTTTATCTGGTGCCCTAGGCCATGGCCTATGTGGCCTTGCCAGAAATCCGGCCATGGGTGCGGAACAGGGTGGGAGGCCAGACCAGTGCAGAGAAAGGCCGTAGCAGTCGCCCGGAAGCTAGGGGGACCCGGCAGCCATGCAGTGAAAGACACAGTAAAGCAGTAAGGGCAGCGGCAGTGGGCCGGACACTACCCGGAAGCCGGAGGCGGCAGACCCGGACCAACCCTGACCTAAAGACATTCGCAGTCAGATGAGTACAGGCCTGAGAGCCAAACCTAAGCCATAAAGTGTGTACAGTTAGTAGCCAGTGTCCAGTGTAAGCTTGCTGATGATAGCAATCCAAAACCTGGAGAGGCCCAGATTCTGTCCCTGAGTGGTATTGCTAAAGACTGCCTATGTGAGAGAGCTGTACAGTCACAGAGACTTTGTGCTCAGAATACAGTTGTTTATGCAGAAGAAAGCTGCTGATATAAAGTGAGACAAGTTGCTATTGATTATAAAACGTCCAGGCCCTACTGTCACTGAGAGACATTCCCACAATGGGTTCCCTTTAAGTAAGTCTTTGAGCTTTGCTCCACTGTTACTGATGTGATGTGCTTTGGTGTTGGCTGGACACCATTGTGCCCTGCGTCTGACCTGGATCCCTTTGTCTGCTTCCCTGCTTCTGTGTCTATGAGATGGTACTGTCCCAGGGGTGAGGCTAGTGTTAGGTGTAGGTAGGGGGAGTGCATCATAGAGGGCGCTCGCGCATGCGCAGTACGGAGCGGCCCGTCTTCAGGAGCACTCGGGCTCCCGAAGCATTTCCGAAGCCTCCCTTCGGTGGGGAAACAGCGGTATTTGACCGAAATGGTCGAATACCGCTACAGGGGTGCCAGGACAAAAGCGGGGACTGGGAGAGAAGAGGGAATGCTCTATGGGACCCAGAGCCTCCCTCTCCTTAGGTGAGTATCTGACTTTTTTTTATTTAAAAACGGGTTCCCATTCACTTTAAGTGTAGGTTGAAGGGAGATTAGTGTAAGGAATAGGGTAAAATAAAACAATAGTATAACTAGCCATAACATTACCAATATTCTACTATTGGGAATATCTTGTGTAAAAATCACCTTGCAGCCCTTTTAAATGTATGCTGATTAGACAGAACTACAGTGCTCTGCTCCTCCCCCTTCCCTATCATCACCCCCAAGAAGTAGGGAGTACCTAATTATTCCCCAACTTGTCGCCATTGTATAGAAGTACTGAGATTCGTATACTGTACATGATTTAACCTCTTTTATGAGATGTCTTTGTTTACCGAGAGCAGTAAGCTTCATCATTGCGATTAATTAACTGATTATTGAACTGCTTTTAATATCCATTTGGAAAGGTCAGCATTGAAACCTGCCTTGCTGGAAGATACATTTACATTCTTATTTATAATGCTGGGTATGCATCATTTGGCAGACCTAGCGTATCACTATATAGCTGACAAAACACTAACAGATGGATGGTTCCTGGTCCAGCACGCAGGAATAAGTCACCGCCAGTTTCGTCACTATATTCTGTATTCAAAACAATTCTGCACCAATACACGGCTGACTCAGAGCTATACTATGGCTAAATTGTATTAACTATAAACTGCCAGCAAGAGGTTTTGAATCAGGATGATACTGTTTGTTGGCTAACTTAAAAGAATGTAAAGGTGGCCACTAACGATCCAATTTCTAGCGAAAAATCGTTTGAGTTATCAGAAATTCTGATCGGATTGGTTATAAATAATCTCCATTGATTACGAACGATTATAAAAATAGTCGTCCAATTTGGATTTTCTAGTTGGTTGTTATAGATAGGAAGCAAAGATTGGTTCGTTGATGGTGTAGTGAACGATTTTTCTTCCAATCAGCATTATGTGATGGCTTGAACCATTTTTCGCTACAAATTGGATCATTAGTGGCCGCCTTAAGCTTTCGGCTGTGCAGTCTTCTGCAGACTTCTTCTGTTGCAACGGACAGCTATATACATGGAACACAAAAAGGGATACATAGATTTTCTGCAAGCATAAATACATGTCATTAAAGTGAACCTAAAGGCAACAAAAAAAATGAGATTAACTCACCTGGGGCTTCCCTCAGCCCCCTGCAGCCGATCGGTGCCCTCCTGGCTGCAATAGCAGGATAGGGGGTGGTATACAGGCTGGGAATGCGAACAATCACTCGCGTTCCCATGCCTGTCGGCCGGTGACGGCCAAACCGGAAGTGTTCGCCGGCGGGTCCTGGGCCATCGGAGCGGGGCTGCGAAAGCACCGATCGGCTGCAGGGGGCTGAGGGAAGCCCCAGGTGAGTTCATCTCATTTTTTTTGTTGCCTTTAGGTTCACTTTAAGATGCCTTCAATGAAACAGAACATCTAAATGGAGTCTTGAGAGAATGTTTGCTGATTTATGACTAAAAGATAAGACCCCTTGTTTGCTCATTTGTGTGAACGGACACAGGCACACTATTAACAATCACAAATCTGATCTACCAGTCGCAACACACTTTGGTTCCAACAGACACAGCCTAAATGATCTTCAGGTTACTGCCCTGAATGGTGGCTTCAAATCGCCGAAAGAAAGATTAACAGCAAAGACAACATTTATAATAATAAATTGGTTCAAAGCTGTGGACAAAGGCCTGAATAAGGACAACAATGGTTTATATTGGAATGAGGTGAATTATATTTTATGCCATAATTCTTTCTCAGCCTAGACAAATAATGCAAAAGCTCGGTATACAGAGGCACCAGAGTAGAGTAAAACGTTTTAAAAACCGTTTAAAAGCAGAGGGGGATGTTAGGGTGGACTTACCTCCCTCTTACAAAAAAGAAAACTCACTCGAGTCTCGATAAAACAGAATTAACAAATAATTTATTCAACTCCACAAATGCAACGTGTTTCGCGGGCGTGACCCCGCTTCCTCAGGCAAAAATAGGAGCACAACTCAGTGGGTCAAGCAGTAGGTTTGAGCGCCTCTGTCCCAGAGGCGCTCAAACCTACTGCTTGACCCACTGAGTTGTGCCCCCATTTTGCTGATCTTCTAGTCCACCCTGGGTGGGGGTTGCATCCCCATCTACTATCTACAGAAAGTGAATTCATAACCTGAGTGTGGTCAGGTCCTAATGCTCCCCACCTGCATGTAAAGTGGTTGCCTATGGGTAACCCATGTTTGTGAGTATATACACATAAAATTGTATTGAACTCTTCATTTTACCTGACAATACTGCACCATATTGGGCTCTCGATTCTCTTCTTGTTTTTAAGCATAGACAAATAATGCATCCACTCTGCTTTTAGCTAAAACTTGTGAACTTGGAATTTACGATGCCTCTGGACTGTGACAGTCTGAGTCCCAATTGTGTGAGGATTGAGTAAACAAGGGGTCTTATCTAATAGTCATAAATCAGCTAGCATCCTCTCACCCCATTTAGATGTTCTTTTTCATTTAAAGGGATGCTTAAGTCATGCACAAAAAATGAGTTTTACTAACCTGGGGCTTCTACCAGCCCCCTGCAGCCATCCTGTGCCCTTGTAGTCTCGATCAGATGCTCCTGCCCCCAGCCCCTTCTGTTTTCGGCGACAGGTCCGACAGGTCTGGAAACGCGAGTGATTCTTCACATTCCTGGCCGCAATAGCGCCCTCTATACTGGTATTGCAGCCAGGAACGCGAAGAATCACTCCTGTTCCTAGACCTGTCGGACCTGTCGCCAAAAACGGAAGTGGCTGCCGGCGGGGACAGGAGGATCAGAGTGAGACTGCGTGGGCACTGGACAGCTGCAGGGGGCTGGTGGAAGCCCCAGGTGAGTAAAACTCATTTTTTTGGGATTACTTAAGTGTCCCTTTAAGGCATCTTGATAACAAGTATTTATGCTTGCAAAAAAAGCTATGTGTCCCCTTTTGATGTTGCATGTATATAGCTGTCTGTTCCAATATCTTGTAAGCAAATGGGATTGAGTGTGAACAAGGCTGTATAGCCGGAAGCTTACTCTTATTCTTTTAAGTCAGCCAATAAATAGTATCATTCTGATTAAAAACTTCTTGCTTTTACTGGCTAACATGGTACAACAATCTACTGCTACTTCTATACGGTGACCAGACGTCCCGCTTTACCTGGGACAGGTCTCGGATTCGGGTTCCCCTGTCCCAGGCTGCATGAGGTCCCGGGAAACGTCTCGCCTTTAGCCGCGGGATGTCCCGGCCTCGGGACTCTGGCCACTGTCCATTACATGAACTGTCCGCGGCGTCTAATAGACGCCGCGCCAGTTCATAGCCCGCAGCCCTGCTCCAGCCTGCATAGTCTTCCGCAGGCAGAGCAGGGCTACGGGAAGATGGCGTCTGAAGCTCTGTACTTGTCAGGTTAGTTGAACTCACGTACCTGAATCTTCGGATACCGAGACATGGAGGACAGCTTCTCTTGCAGGTCACTGCCAATTGCCCCTGAGGTTGGAACAGGAAGCGCAAGGCAGCGAATGGCAGGAGAGCCGGAGATGCGGATGATGATCCATGTACTTCAGTGGCTGATGAAGTATATCTCTGATGAAAGAATGGTGGGCAGGCTGAACCAGCACCAGGGAGTCTTAATGATAAATTGGGTGGTCTCCAGCACAGCTCTTGGTCAGTTAGCGTAGCAGGGGTTGACAGCAGATCAGGAACTCGGACACAGCATAGGTCAGTAACAGAGCGGATCCTCAGACAAGCCAAAGTCGGTACCAGAGCGGGAAGTCAGACGGAGCAGAGGTCGGCAACAGATCGGATAGTCATACAAGCTAGGGTCATCAACAGGGTCCAGGAATCAGGGCAGATAGCGATCAGGTCACGAAACAACACAAGCTGCAATACTACAGCAAGTTGTGAGTGCTGCTCCCTGGTTTAAATAGGCCTCTAGGCACCAAAATGGTGTACGCATGCGCGTACGTGCTTCCGCGTCACGCCAACGCACGCGCATAAAGAATCTGCGTCCAAAGCGGACCCCGCGCCGTGCTACACGTCACGCCAGCACACGTGCACAAAGAATCCGCATCCACCCCGGACCCCCGTACGCGTGCGTCAGTGGACGCGACGTGCATCAACACACCCCCCGGAAGGAGAGCATGTCAACACACGCACACACACGCACGCGCTGGGACCCCGTGTGTACCTGCCGCCAAACCAAGGTTAGTGACCGTGACAGTACTGGAGACTATTTGTGTCTCCAGTACAGGGCTTCGGGCGCCATCTTCCCGTAGCCCTGCTATTCAATTCAGCGTGGGAGACTGCAGGAGGAAGATCGTCCGGGGAGCTGCGCGCCAGAGGTCGGGAGAGGGGACTTCTGTTAGGTGAGTAAATTCCTTTTTTTGCAGGTGAAATGTTGCCCATATTGCGTTATGTTCTGCTGAAATGTTGCCCAAATTGCGTTATTTTCTGCTAAAATGTTGCCCACTGCGTTATTTTCTGCTGAAATGTTGCCCACATTGCGTTATTTTCTGCTGAAATGTTGCCCACTGCGTTATTTTCTGCTGAAATGTTGCCCACATTGCGTTATTTTCTGCTGAAATGTTGCCCACTGCGTTATTTTCTGCTGAAATGTTGCCCACATTGCGTTATTTCCTGCTGAAATGTTGCCCACATTGCGTTATTTTCTGCTGAAATGTTGCCCACATTGCGTTATTTTCTGCTGAAATGTTGCCCACTGCGTTATTTTCTGCTGAAATGTTGCCCACATTGCGTTATTTTCTGCTAAAATGTTGCCCACTGCGTTATTTTCTGCTGAAATGTTGCCCACTGCGTTATTTTCTGCTGAAATGTTGCCCACTGCGTTATTTTCTGCTGAAATGTTGCCCACTGCATTATTTTCTGCTAAAATGTTGCCCACTGTGTTATTTTCTGCTGAAATGTTGCCCACATTGCGTTATTTTCTGCTGAAATGTTGCCCACTGCATTATTTTCTGCTGAAATGTTGCCCACATTGCGTTATTTTCTGCTAAAATGTTGCCCACATTGCGTTATTTTCTGCTAAAATGTTGCCCACTGCGTTATTTTCTGCTGAAATGTTGCCCACATTGTGTTATTTTCTGCTGAAATGTTGCCCACGTTGCGTGATTTTCTGCTGAAATGCTGCCCACATTGCATTATTTTCTGGTGAAATGTTGCCCACTGCGTTATTTTCTGCTGAAATGTTGCCCACATTGCGTTACTAAAGGAAATGACATGTGATCACATGACTGATTTGTAATATCCTGACTAGTTGAGATTTTTTTTCATATAATTTTTATTTAATAAGAAAGGAGAAGCATAACAAGATTCATACATGTGTCAGTGATATGAGTCACTACAAATGGTACATTTATAAACCACGGCATTCTGTAAAGAATACGGATCTAAAGCAAGAACCAGATAAAGCTTTCACACTGAAACTATGTAATATCCCTAGCAACGCCCCTGGTACAGATTATGTTCTTAGAGAGAAGTACAGTTTGTGCTTACAGACAGCTGTGGAAGTTCATAGCTGGCTACAGACTGTAATGGAAGGTAATTTTCAATAACATTTACGGTAATTGCAGAAATGCACCCTCTAACGTCACTCCCCTGTTGGCTATGCCACGCCCCTCCATTGTCTGCTGACACCTGTACGGGAGGAACAGCCACACCCTCTACTGCATGCTGACTGGAAGGAATGCTGAGCAATAGCTTGGCATGGGCCTCCCCTCACCCCATCCCTCCTGCCCGGAACCAAGAGAACTAAGAGAACCTGTTTGACTGTCACTGTTGTTTTTAGGGCCCATTCACACTTGAGCGTTTTGCCGACGTTTTCGGCAAAACGCTGAAATGCTAGCGCTTTTTAAAGCGCTAGGGTAATAAAAGTCTATGGGCCCATTCTCATTTGGGTGATTTGCGCTAATTGCAGCAAATCGCCCAAAAACTCTAAACGCAAACGCGTAGCCTGCACCATTTTCAGGTGATTTCCCGGCGATCGCGTTTTAGTACTATAGAAGCGCAAAATACGATTGCGAAAAAATCGCCAGGTGTGAATGGTGATTTTTTTTTGGGGGGGGCGTTAATCGCTAAAAAACGCCAGAGCAAAGCTGATCGCTAGCGTTTTGCGATCAGCAAGTGTGAATGGGGCCTCATACATCCATGGGAACATAAGTGGGAATGGTAGGAGGTAGGTTTGTAAAAAAATAAACTTGGACAGCTGTATTAAAATATCGACAGTTACTCCTCTCACACACACCCCGCACACCCTCTAACTAACTTAAAGAGAACCCGAGGTGTGTTTAAAGAATGTTATCTGCATACAGAGGCTGGATCTGCCTATACAGCCCAGCCTCTGTTGCTATCCCAAACCCCACTAAGGTCCCCCTGCACTCTGCAATCCCTCATAAATCACAGCCGTGCTGTGAGGCTGTGTTTACATCTGTAGTGTCAGTCTCAGCTGCTCCCCCGTCTCCTGCATAGCTCCGGTCCCTGCCCCTTCCCTCCAATCAGCAGGGAGGGAAGGGATGCAGGCGGGGACTGGAGTTCTGCAGGAGGCGGGGAGAGCAGCAGACTGACACTATAGAGATAAACACAGCCAGCTCTGACAAGCTGTTTGTCAGCAGCGTGGCTGTGATTTATGAGGGATTGCAGAGTGCAGGGGGACCTTAGGGGGGTTTGGGATAGCAACAGAGGCTGGGCTGTATAGGCAGATCCAGCCTCTGTATGCAGATAATATTCTTCAAACCCACCTCGGGTTCTCTTTAAAAGAGGTACTCCCTCACCTCTAAATCCTCGAGGGCTCCTGAAAGCTCAGCTCCATCACGTCCTCCTGTTTCTGGAGGTGGTCCAGGGTGACCTCCAGATGAGGAAGGGTACACATGGCTGCTACAACCAAGGAACCTCTTCTTAGTATATCAAGAAGTTGGGTGGCTTTCCTTTAGGGGATGTAAGGGGAGGTGCAACGATGTGGGAGTGACCAGGTTTTTTGGGGGGAATGTGGTGTGGGGCTGCTGTGTGTGGATAGCTGGGGTAGGGATGGATAGCTGAGACAGTACTGAGCTGAATAACTCAGCTCACCTCCATGCAGTGTCATCCCAGACAGTGGGGTCATGTGTCACCAAAGATGAAGATAAGCATAGTGGGGGTTTCGGAGGGTGGATGGGCGCACAGCTATTATATACTCTTTTTATATTGCCTGATGAAGCAGAGTCACACCTGCAAAATGCATTGCACAGTTTACGGAGTACATCAATGAAATGTTTGTGATTGTCAAACCCCGACAGTACTTGTGTCTAGTTGGAGGCGGTAAGGCCACCACTGCCTCCTCTATAGTTTTAGTAAAGTTTTATTCTTCTGGTGCCTCTGTTTGCTATATACATTGTGTTGTTCATGTTTTGATTCCAGATACTTTTATATAGTAATTAAAGAGAAAACTGTTCCAGGCATTTTCCATCTACACTGCCTCTGACTGAAGCCAATCCTGATGTAATTTCCTCCCTTACTATTTTTTTCTCCTAGAAACTGCACTGTCATATCTAGCTTGCTTGGGAAACGAATGTGAGCACAGCAGAGATCGTATTTCAGAAGCTTCTGCAGAGGAGTGAGGTGTATTTTCTTTCTCAGCTAATTGTCACTCTGAACTGCCCTCAGCCAATAAGTAAGAAGCAGGAATGTGGGGGGGGAGGGGGGGAGATAACAAGCTTCCTTCTCCTCAGCAATGTACCAGAATAGAGCTGACTGAGATAATATTCATGACAGCAGAAACATTGATGATTGTAATGCTTGCAATGCAGGGTCAGCTTGCAGGCTGCATAATAAACACAGAGCAGTGGGTAAATGGAATTTGATTCTGTGGCTGACAGCCCCACTTTAAAGTATTGTGTATAGTCAATATTGGTCTAGCCTAGAATTTTACTTTAAATAAAGGCTTGCTTTAAAATTCGAGTTCACAGCAAAAGTTGGGAAACTTTTATAAGGCACAGATGCCGTAAAAATGCTTCCTATTTTAGATGCAAATAAAGCTCTGCGGAGAAGTCTCCCTCCCGGTACTCGGAACGCCAGCCAAGAAGCCCGCGCTATACATGAAAGCAATGTCTGCCTGCAGTGGGACTGCGCCATAAAACGCCTGTCTTCCTGCAATCCATAAGCTTCCCTCCAGTAGCGCCTCGCTTCCACCTTTCCCGGTGTTTAATTGAATCCCCGAAGACGCGGCTAATGTTGACCTCTGTGCCGCCGAGGCCGGTGATGGAAGAAATCCAGGCTTGTTTTATGTGGCACATTTCTCGAGGACAACCTGTGACGGCTGCAGAAATCTCCGCAGTGGTAAATTGAGCCGCTCCTGGGAATATTTGTCTGTATGTTGTCAGGATGAAGCTTTAGACGAGGAGGAGGACAAGGAGGACACTGGACAAAATACTCAGACTATCTCTGTCGGGGCCGGGAGGGGGAGGGGGGTGAGATCCGGGCTGCTGCTGCTGCTGGAGCCGGGACATTGTCATAAAGCAAGACACAAATAGAACAAATAGGAATAATGATATAACAAAAAACAGAAATAATAGTACAGTAAAAATATAAATACTATTATAATAAAAATAGAAATAGTAATACAGGTAGTCTCCTGCAAAACCCAGCTCCAAAAATTCACGCCAATTGGCGTTGAGCAGTCCTGGGGCTGCCGCCGCGTCCACGCCAATTGGCGTGGAGGGGTAATTAAGTTGTTAAAGTGGACCTGAACTCTTGCACAAGACACAAGGAAAACAGAGAAATGCACCCTGTGTGTTTTTAGAGATAAGAGCCTGTCTAATTATCCCTCATCTTAAAGTAATCACAAGTTTAATTCGATCTCTCAGCTGTGTCAATCAAAAAGTTATTTATCAGCCGGCAAATACATTTTTTTTATTTATCTGACCCGCTCGCCCTTCTGCAGAGAAGATTTTCTGTTTCGTAAAGTTCAAATTTATGTTGAGCACACTTTAGGAGCTCTTTAAAAATACTTGTTTAAAAATATTTTTGTTTCGTGGTTTAAAAATATTTTCTCAGGCAGAAATATGAACAGAAGAGTCAAAGGAAACCTGCAATGAAAAAAAGAGTGTCGCAAACGGGTACTTACTTTGGGGAGAGGGAAGCCTAGGAAATCTAAAGGATTCCCCCGTCTTCCTCCACCTCGCCATTCTAGAGTTAAGACCCCCGAAAGCCTATCGCCAAGGGTTTGTCGACAGAGCTCAGCCTCACTATGCAGACGGCTCGAAACCGCGCATTTGCAAACAGGTTTGACTTTTTCTGCCAGGCCCGAGCCTGCGTCCTGTGCCTGCGCTGTGTGGCCGCACTCACTTCTTTTACGGGTGTTTTACCACAAGCTTTGGAGGTCCCAGCACTAGAACAGGCGGAGGGGGGAGGAGGAATCCCGTGGCTTCCTTCTTTTAAGTTAAAGAGACACTGAAGCGGAAAAAAAATAATTATATAATGAATTGGTTGTGTACTATGAATAATTACTAGAAGATTAGCAGCAAAGAAAATATTCTCATATTTTTATTTTCAGGTATATAGTGTTTTTTCTAACATTGCATCATTCTCTAATATGTGCAGATTACACAACACTCAGCATTCAAAATGATTCTTTCAGAGCAGTCTGTGAACTATGCTATGATTAAGGGCGTGTAATGCCCGAAACATGTCAGCATGTGGTGCTGGTTTTAGCCTGTCGTGTGTAATGACCAAATAAAGATATACAGATTCTGCCGACATTGTGCGGATTCCACTTTTGTACAGTCTTGGATTCGAGGTTTTGGCAGCCTGCTTTCCTGCACTGTCGGCAGACGGAGGTTGTGAGCGGAGCTCCACATACATTCAGTCTGTGAACTAATGACCTCTCCTCTGGCAGAGAAAAAGTAAATAGTTCAATAACAGTTGAGATAATAAAAGTCAGAAAACAGCCCTCTCCACGACTTTGAAAGTCGTAGAGCTTAATGGCTTTTTTGCATAGAGATAACAACTGAAGTTTCTTAACTCTTCCTGTACTGGAAACAATTACACTGATGTATCTGATCTTAATGTTTTATTTCTTAGGTGTACTACACATACAAATCATAATATCATCATTTTTTTTTCGCTTCAGTGTCTCTTTAAGTATCTACAGTAAATGTCTCTCTTTTTTATGTTGTAAGAAAATATGTAAGTCTTCTTTTTGCTGTCTAGTTTTTGTGGTCTAATTCAAAAAGTCCAGTAACTGCGGCAGTCCCTGTTGCCTAAAACATTTCCTATGCTCTTTTCAAACCATCTTATGGTCCAGCATAATGGAATTCACTACCTGTCCCCCCAAAAATTTCACATACTCTAATCTAATATTTTGTTGGCCCGCAACTTTAATCATGTCACACATTCGTTGAGGCATAGTTTTGATGAGCTTTTTGGCAATGTCACAATGTTTATTTCTGTCCAAAGCTGTATCCATTTTGTGCCAAGATCTTGTAGAGATGATGGGAGAGTCGGACCGCTGCGTAAATTCTTCTCCAGCACAACCCAAAGACTCTCAGTGGGGTTAAGGTCTGGACTCTTTGGTGGCCAATCCATGTGTGATGATTAGGGCTGCTCAAATCCGGATCCGGGAGACACCCGGATAGTTGCTATCTGGATATCTCCCAGTAAACCTGTGCGAGGTGGGCGGGGGGTAAAGCTTACCTGTCTGACGTTTTCTTCATCCGTCCCTGGCGCCTCCCACGATGCGGTCCACGCACATGACGTGACTACAAACACTTCCTCCCTCAACCCGGAAGGAGGAAGTGTTTGTAGTGCCGTGACGGCCACATGGAACGCATCGTGGGAGGCAACAGGGACAGACGAAGAAGACGTCAGACAGGTAAGCTTGACCCCCTCGCCCCGCCCACCCCGCACAGGTTTACTGGGAGATATCTGGATAGCAACTATTCGGGTGTCTCCCGGATCCGGATTTGAGCAGCCCTAGTGATGATGATGTCACATGCTCCCTCTTTTACAATTTGAGCCCGATGAATCCTGGCATTGTCATCTTGGAACACGCCCGTGCCATCAGCGATGGAGAAGATACTGATGGCATCACCTGGTCATTCAGTTCATTCTGGCAGTCAGCTGACCTCAATGTTTGTGAAACAAACTCATCCATGTAGTAATTGTCCAATGAGAGGCTCTTACCTATTTGCTTTGTTGAATCCAGGTGGTGACTTTTTTGGTCAAGTGGAGTAAAAAGGGGGTTGTTCCCAATATGGTAGTTTGAACCATCCTATCGTTTTTATTCTTTTATAATCTGATATGTCCCAGTTGTGTAAACCTGAAACAATAATTGGTGACCTTTTTTTCAGTCTGAAGTACGTACAACCTTTTCTACACCTCTCAAAACGTAAGGGTCAGACAACCAGCCATCGGTAGTGATGGTCAACGGGATGCAAATCATTTCGAGTTGATGCAGGATTATGAAAACTTTGTATGCAAATTTATGTAGCTTGAAAATGTACCAATTGTGTATTACCTTAACAGGATCAGATTGGTTACTTTTCAATCAGCATAGATTGACCATGCCTAGCCATGGGTGTCACTCGATACTGCAGGGAGCCTCCTGCCTTTCCTCCCCCTACTCTCTCCATCGGACAGAGCATGCGGCCAAGGTACTACTCTCCTGTTTGTTTAGGTGAGCAGGACAATTGTTCTGTTTGGCTACTGTCTATTGTCTTTAGTAAATCAGACTCAGAGAGTGTATTGTTGTGAATAAGCTATACAGGCATAAATGGAGATAGGAGGATCAGTAACGGAGATAAAACATGCAGTAAGACAGCTGTGACTCAGAGCCTTTCATTCCCGCAGCAAACAGCGCTGCCCCCACCCTCGCTGTGCCTTATTGACTCTTTTATGTAACGACTTTGGTTGTAGATTTACTTTAACAAGCAGGTGATATGGCAGCAGGCGTGAGTATGACAATCCCGCTATAGAGGCAGAATCCAGATTCAGATCTCCCCTGAGGAAAGCTGATCCACATAATGACACAGGAGCGAGGAAACAGGACATGGAGGACAGCCCCTCACCTCCACCAAGCAAGCCCTACTTCATGTCACTGAATGTAGATAAGTGCAACCCTTCCACATCTCTGCGCCTCAGCGCCGCGCCCTCCGAGGCCCTAAGTGTGGAAGCAGCGCAAATATTTCCATTTAAATGCTGATTCTGGCTCCCCGGCCTGGCCCCGTGCCTCTGAATCTCTTCTACCGCAGGAGAAGTGGAAGAATAGCGAAGCATTTCCTTCACCTGGGGACAAAGCGCTCTCCCACTTTACCGCTGATATATTTTTCACAGCAGGCCTCTCATTCACTTAATAAAATAAAGGTTTGCTTTTTTTTTGCTTGAGTGAATCAGGCAGCTGAGCAGAAAATGGCCGAGGTAAATTATTCTCTGTACAGAGCGGCAATATTGTCTTATTTAGGGGGGGGGGGGGGGGGGGGGGGGGGTTCTGGTCAGAGCTGAGAAAAAGTGGCCTTGAGAAATTCCAGCACAAGGAGATGATATAAAGGTGAAAAAAGAAAACATTACTCTTACAGGAAATTTATTGAGATTTTTATATAGCTTTCTTCCATATTTTATCTTGCTTTGATTTATTTATTCATTTTGTACTTAAAATAAAATACATACATTAAAAAAAAATTATATATATATACAGTGGCTTGCAAAAGTATTCGGCCCCCTTGAAGTTTTCCACATTTTGTCACATTACTGCCACAGACATGCATCAATTGTATTGGAATTCCACGTGAAAGACCAACACAAAGTGGAGTACACGTGAGATGTGGAATGAAAATGATACATGATTCCAAACATTTCTTACAAATCAATAACTGCAATGTGGGGTGTGCGTAATTATTCGCTCCCCTTTGATCTGAGTGCAGTCAGTTGCCCATAGACATTGCCTGATGAGTGCTAATGACTAAATAGAGTGCACCTGTGTGTAATCTAATGTCAGTACAAATACAGCTGCTCTGTGAGGGCCTCAGATGTTGTCTAAGAGAATATTGGGAGCAACAACCCCCGTGAAGTCTAAAGAACACACCAGACAGGTCAGGGATAAAGTTATTGAGAAATTTAAAGCAGGCTTAGGCTACAAAAAGATTTCCAAAGCCTTGAACATCCCACGGAGCATTGTTCAAGCGATCATTCAGAAATGGAAGGAGTATGGCACAACTGTAAACCTACCAAGACAAGGCCATCCACCTAAACTCACAGGCCGAACAAGGAGTGCGCTGATCAGAAATGCAGTCAAGAGGCCCATGGTGACTCTGGATGAGCTGCAGAGATCTACAGCTCAGGTGGGAGAATCTGTTTATAGGACAACTATTAGTCGTGCACTGCACAAAGTTGGCCTTTATGGAAGAGTGGCAAGAAGAAAGCCATTGTGAACAGAAAAGCATAGGAAATTCCGTTTGCAGTTTGCCACAAGCCATGTGGGGGACACAGCAAACATGTGGAAGAAGGTTAAAAAAAGGTGGGGGGAAAAGGCTGCACGTCCCTAAACACATGTTGCAATTGAATGGTTAATCGCACAGGCATACACCGCCTCTTTCAGACTGAAAAATGCATGCCCTGCATCCTAGACAAGTGCTAACATTAAACTAGGAGGAATTTTAGCTTCCAATATGATTTGCATGCAAAGTATATTATACTAGACACTTGCGCCACGGTGAGGCAAACCTCCGGGCAAGTGACCTAACCTAAATTTAAAACCGTGGAGCAGCTAAGCAAAAAAATGTGTAACTTACATTTTGTTGAGCAGCGAGAACGCCAGCGCATACCACTAAGGCTGCATCTGATATGACCACCAGCTCAGTGTGAAGCACCTAAATAGATTTTCTGCACACTTTGCATTCAATTCAGATGCAAATCATATGCAAATCTGCTAGCAGATTTGCATATGATTTGCATCTGAATTGAATGCAAAGTGTGCGGAAAATCTATTTAGGTGCTTCACACTGAGCTGGTGGTCATTTCAGATGCAGCCTTAGTGGTATGCGCTGGAAGGTGCTCTGGTCAGATGAGACCAAAATTAAACTTTTTGGCCAAAAAGCAAAACACTATGTGTGGCAGAAAACTAACACTGCACATCACTCAGAACACACCGTCCCCACTGTCAACTATGGTGGTGGCAGCATCATGCTCTGGGGGTGCTTCTCTTCAGCAGGGACAGGGAAACTGGTCAAAGTTGATGGGAAGATGTATGGAGCCAAATACAGGGCAATCTTGGAAGAAAACCTCTTGGAGTCTGCAAAAGACTTGAGACTGGGGTGAGGTTCACCTTCCAGCAGGACAACGACCCTAAACATAAAGCCAGGGCAACAATGGAATGGTTTAAAACAAAACATATCCATGTGTTAGAATGGCCCAGTCAAAGTCCAGATCTAAATCCAATCGAGAATCTGTGGCAAGATCTGAAAACTGCTGTTCACAAACGCTGTCCATCTAATCTGACTGAGCTGGAGCTGTTTTGCAAAGAAGAATGGGCAAGGATTTCAGTCTCTAGATGTGCAAAGCTGGTAGAGACACACCCTAAAAGACTGGCAGCTGTAATTGCAGAAAAAGGTGGTTCTACAAAGTATTGACTCAGGGGGGGCTGAATAATTACGCACACCCCACTTTGCAATTATTGATTTGTAAAAAATGTTTGGAATAATGTATGATTTTCGTTCCACTTCTCACGTGTACACCACTTTGTGTTGGTCTTTCACGGGGAATTCCAATAAAATTGATTCATGTTTGTGGCAGTAATGAGACAAAATGTGGAAAACTTCAAGGGGGCCGAATACTTTTGCAAGCCACTGTATACATATACTAACGCTTGCTTTTATGAGCATATGAAATATCACAGATCCTGCTGGTCAGACTGTTGTGTAGGCAAAGATATGAATAAAAATTACAAACATTTTGTTGTATAGCACTTAAAGGGAACCCTTTCATTTCGTAATATTGCGCATACACATTACAGTGACCAAGGCCGCGCAGGCGCATTGCCTCAGGGACTGGCCATTGGCCAATTATCGAAAATGAAACTGAGCCACGGCGGGTGACCGGATGATCGGTGATTGCCGGCGTGGACACAGGACGACTACAAGGGGCTGTTGGAAGCCCCAGGTAAGTGAAACATTTTTTTTTTCTGGCTCAGTTAGGGATCCCTTTCAGGCCCGTACACTAGGGGCTAATTTCCACTAGAGTGAATCTGCATGCATTTTCTGCATGCAGATTCGCATAACCAATACAAGTGGATGGGCCTGTTTCCACTTGTCAGAAATCCTGTGCGGTTTTGTGTGCAGGAAAAATCTGCACGGCAGAGCCATCAGAATTTGCACACCGCCTTGCGGTGTGCGATTAGCATACAGTGTATTTAATAGGAAATTCACATGCGTTTTCGTATGCAAATTTTAGTGCAAATTTTAGTGCAAATTAGCGGGCGTTTTCGCATAAAATCAATGTGAGGCCCCATTCACACTTACAAAACGCCAGCGATTTTTGCTGGCGTTTTGCAGGAGTGATTTTTCCGTGATTTCACACGGAAAAATCACTGAACACTGTGGCGATTTTGCCGCAGTCACGTTTAGCGCTTCTATAGCACTGAAACGCAATCGCCGGGAAATCGCCTGAAAATGGTGCAGGTGACGCGTTTCCTTTCCCGTTTTTGCCCATTTTTGGGTGATTTGCAGCGATTACCGCAAATCGCCCAAGTAAGAACGGTCCCATAGGGTTTCATTATGCTAGCACTTTTAAAAAGCGCTAGCGTTTGAGCATTTTGTCGAAATCTGGTCAGAACGCTCTACTGTGAATGGGGCCTAAAAGCACACAGGCACTGACATTGTTAAATTCGCATACTTACTAACATATGTGAAAACACCCGTGAATTTGCAGTAAAATTCGCATCCGCGTGCGAATTCGTTTTCGTGTTTTCCGCAACTAATTCGCACCGCACAAGTGGAAACAGGCCCTCAGTGAGAAGTGATTATTACAAGCACAGGACCAATAAAGAGCTAATACTGTGCTTGAGGGAGGGCCCTATGGGGTTCCTCTGGCCTAAGGGCCCCAGTGTGGTCGAGCCCTCTGCAACCTCTATTGCTACACTATGGATGGTCGCAAATATCAACGCTTTATTCCGACTGTATTTGGCGGGATAACGACAGTATTCCGCATTCCGCAGATTTACGCTTTTCGACAATTTTTGCGGAAATGTCCACTTACCGCTTACCGCCTTACAAATCCTCATTCTCTGATTGGCTTTTTTATTTCGAATCTTCTGATTGGCTTAAAATTAACAAATGTCGGTAATATGGAATTTCTGCCTATCGCTTACTGCACTACAAATCCTCAATCTCTGGTTGGCTTATTCATTCCGAGTCTTCTGATTGGTTGAAAATGACCGAATATGGGTAAAGCGGAATTTCCGCAGAAATTTTCACCATTTTTGACTAAATCTGCTTACCACACTATGACTTCCGCATTACGATGCGGAAATACAATTTCGGATCCGAAATGCAGAAATTTCAATTCTGCAGAATCGGAAATTTCTACACCACTGCCTCTCTCTGCCATCTAAAGCAGCCCATACACTCAGCCGATTTTCTGGCCGACCGATCGATCCCGATCGATCGATCAATCGATTGCAAATCGGTTGGCCAATCGACCTATCGACGGCCGATTTCGATGGATTTCCATCGAACTTGCAGGGTGGAAAATTTAGGTCGATCTGATGAGATTGCTTATCAGTTTGCATTGGCCTTAATGGAAATCTGATGGCAAAAAAATGCCATCAGATCGAATTTCAATAGATTTCAAACTGAAATCTATTGGAATTCTATCCTGGTAAAAAATGTTCTAAAAACGCATCAGATAGATCATCAGATGCATTTCTTATCTATCTGCTGCCAATCTGACGAGTGTATGGGCACCTTTAGTCTTCCAACTGTCCGTGCAGGGTGTTCCATTTTCATTGCAATCCCCTTGCACCCTCCCCCCTTTCAAACATCAGTCATATTATTCGAGCTCTGTTCCCTGTTTATTGGCTCAATGTGATCTGTACAATCCTCCACGGGCACCTCAGGGGCAAACCCAGGATTTTCAAGGGGGGGTTCCTGAAAGGGGCCCCTCAGCCACGCACAATACAGTATAATAATATGGTAATACATCATGCTAGGTACACATAATGCAATTTCTCATCCAACTGACAGGATCTGACAATTATTTCCTAAATGTTCAATCTGCTCCCGATTGACAACAGTATAGATCAGGAGCAATATGGATACAAATAATAATGAGGACAGCCGACATTGCTAAGGAAGGGGAAAGTGAAGCATTCACCCAGCAGGGCACAGGGCTGTGCTCATACTTGACTCTGAGTTTCCCAGAGCTGCTCCATGCTCTGTACACACACTGCTGCTGCTCAGTGATCTGTATACACACTGCTGCTCAATGCTCTGATCACACGCTGCTGCTCCATGCTCTGTATACACACTGCTGCTCAATGCTCTGATCACACGCTGCTGCTCCATGCTCTGTATACACACTGCTGCTCAATGCTCTGCACACACGCTGCTGCTACATCCAAAGTCAACTGTAGCAGGGAAAGAAAGGGGGCGGTGCTGTGAGCTGCAGGATGCCTGTAGATATTCTGGTTTCTTAACTTATGCCTGTCTCCAGACACTGCACTGGCACTGGTCTGAGGGGGGATTCTGGGCAACTGTAATATCCCCCCCTGCGTTTGCCTATGCACCTGTTTGTTAGTATGCGTAGAAAAAATGGAAGATCGAGTTGGTCTTTAAATTCTCAGCAAACTGCATAAGTACAGCATTTGGGATAAATGCCTTTATTTTAGCAATACAGCATGAATGCTAACTGAAGGTGTATTTGCAAATGTGCATTGGAAATGCAATCATGTGCTGTAAATATGCAACAACAACAAGCATAAAAGGGAGAAAAAAACCTTTTAAAATTTACATTCCCATTTTGTGTGATCCAATCATGACCACATGGACCGGAATATCAAAGGAAAGTTTACCATATTTACCACGGTGGCGTAGTGGTTAGTGCTCTTCGCCTTGCAATGCTAGGTCCCTGGTTCGAATCCCAGCCAGGTCAGTGTCTGTAAGGAGTTTGTATGTACTCCCCGTTTCTGCGTGGGTTTCCTCCTGGTACTCCGGTTTCCTCCCACTTCCCCAAACACATACAGATAAGTTAATTGGCTTACCCCAAAAATTGGCCCTAGACTACAATATATGCACTACACTATATGTACATAGACATATGACTATGGCAGGGATTAGATTGTGAGCCCCTCTGAGGGACAGTCAGTGACAAGACAATATATACTCTGTACAGCGCTGTGGAAGATGTCAGCGCTATATAAATACTAAATAATAATAATCAGAACCACAAACAACTGAACTACAGTATGCTGGTTAGGAAGCTCTCAGAAGCAGGGGCATAACTACAAGTAATGGGGCTCACCTGCAAAACTTTGCTGTAACGATCGGTGTAACACAGAGAGGGTCTGATTACCGGTGAACTGCAGTATCACCGAGAATACAGAATATACCCGATTATTGATGATCTGCAGTATCACCGATAATCAGATATATCTACTAACCTCTGGACACCTGAGATAACAAGTGAGTGTTAAGTGCAACAGCAATACCTTGAGTACTGCACAGAAGTATGTTCCTTCCGTTGGCCTAGACTCTCCCGGGGGAGGAGCTAGGCTGAGAGTAGGAAGGACAGAGTGTGAGTGACACCAGAGAGAGGGTGTCACTAACAGGTCTGGGAACTGCCTCTAACAGTAAGGCCAGTTCTCAGGGTCGGGCAAGCCAGGTCGTTAACACACAGACAGATAAGCTACAGATTCAGGAGACAGATACGGAATCCGATGAACAGGCAGGGTTTGGCAACGGAGTATCAGAATAGCAAGGTACAGAATCAGGAGGCAAATACAGAGTCCAGGAACGAGCAGAGTTTGGCAACAGGGTATCAGAAATAGCAAGGTACAGGATCAGAGTTCAGAGGAATAGTCAGGCAGGCAGAAGGTCATAACAAATAATACAATTCAATATTCCTAATGCTAAGGTGTGAGCTCCTTGATGTCAACACCTTTGGAAACTGAGCTAGAACACAGAAACAGACAAGGCCTGAGTGCTACCACGTAGTGATCGCAACGCCAGACACCAGAGAACTGACCAGCACCCAGTATATATACTATAGCGCTCTCCAGTGCCACCCTTAAGTGCTACACCAATGAAAAGTGGTGGAAATGTCAGCTGACCTTCTTCTGGCTGTCATATAAACTCTGCCTTCCAGCGCGCGCGTGCTTCATTTTGAACCTGTGTGGACTATCAGTCCCAGCCACACCAGTCACACTTTGCAATGTCTCTGCTGGCCTGCACGCGGGGTGAGACGCACCGCTATCTGCAAAAATGTGGAAAGAGAAGTTGTGTCCTTAATTTTGTTCAGTAGTGTTACTGTATATACTTGTTCTTCTTCTTCTTTATCTTTCTTCTTCTTCTTCTAGATCTTCTTCTTCTATATCTTCTTCTTCTTCTTCTTCTATATTGTCTTCTTCTTCTTCTTCTTCTTCTTCTTCTTCTTCATCTTCTTCTTCATCATCTTCTTCTTCTTCTTCTTCATCATCTTCTTCTTCTTCTTCTTCATCATCTTCTTCTTCATCTTCATCTTCTTCATCTTCTTCTTCTTCTTCATCTTCATCTTCTTCATCTTCTTCTTCTTCATCTTCTTCTTCTTCATCTTCTTCT
Organism: Hyperolius riggenbachi; assembly: GCF_040937935.1. Classification (NCBI taxonomy): domain Eukaryota; kingdom Metazoa; phylum Chordata; class Amphibia; order Anura; family Hyperoliidae; genus Hyperolius; species Hyperolius riggenbachi. The sequence continues at coordinate 437,391,507 of NC_090650.1, forward strand.
TCATCTTCTTCTTCTTCTTCTTCTTCATCTTCTTCTTCTTCTTCTTCTTCATCTTCTTCTTCTTCTTCTTCATCATCTTCTTCATCTTCTTCTTCTTCTTCTTCATCTTCTTCTTCTTCATCTTCTTCATCTTCTTCATCTTCTTCTTCTTTTTCATCTTCTTCTTCATCATCTTCTTCATCTTCTTCTTCATCTTCATCTTCTCCTTCTTTTTCAATATCGTCTTCTTCTTCTTCACGTATTTCTCTTTTCAATTTTTTTTTTAAAGAAATGCAGCTATTTTTGAGCGTAACAAATAGCTGGTGGGCGCACGCATGTTGGAAGCGCCATTGTATGTGCTCCCTGGCAGTGGAAACACAAAGACAGCAGGAGGTAAATTCAGCAGCAGGAGGAGGAGGATGAGTGTGTGGCAGCAGGCAGTCAATGAGGCAGGCAGCTCGCCGTGACATAATAGCCCTGGTACCTAGCGGTGATACCAGGGCTGTAAATAAACACAACAGGAGGTCCCAGACAGCGGTCGTGCAGCCCACATTGTGTCCAATACACAACTGGGACAACACAGTTTTCAACCCGGGCACCTCAGAAAAATTAAACCTTTTTTTTTTTTTTTTAATGGTTTGTTTGGTTTTGGTTTTGCAACCAATATAGCTATTGTTTGACGTAATAGCTGGTGGCAGAGTGGCAGCAGAAGGTAATTCTGTGTACCCTGGCAGTGGGAAACACAGACAGACAGCAACAGCAGCAGGAGGAATGGAGGAGTAATGTGAGCAGCTATTGTTTGACGTAATAGCTGGTGGCAGAGTGGCAGCAGAAGGTAAATCATCTGTGTAGTGTACCCTGGCAGTGGGAAACACAGACAGACAGCAGCAGCAGCAGCAGGAGGAGGTATGGAGGAGTAGTGTGAGTGTGGCAGCAGGTAGGCAGCGTGACATAATAGCCCTGGTACCTAGCGGTGATACCAGGGCTGTAAATAAACACAACAGGAGGTCCCAGACAGCGGTCGTGCAGCCCACATTGTGTCCAATACACAACTGGGACAACACAGTTTTCAACCCGGGCACCTCAGAAAAATTAAACCTTTTTTTTTTTTTTAATGGTTTGTTTGGTTTTGGTTTTGCAACCAATATAGCTATTGTTTGACGTAATAGCTGGTGGCAGAGTGGCAGCAGAAGAAGGTAATTCTGTGTACCCTGGCAGTGGGAAACACAGACAGACAGCAGCAGCAGGAGGAGGAATGGAGGAGTAGGCGAGCAGCTATTGTTTGACGTAATAGCTGGTGGCAGAGTGGCAGCAGAAGGTAAATCATCTGTGTACCCTGGCAGTGGGAAACACAGACAGACAGCAGCAGCAGCAGCAGCAGGAGGAGGTATGGAGGAGCAGTGTGAGTGTGGCAGCAGGTAGGCAGCGTGACATAATAACCCTGGTACCTAGCGGTGATACCAGGGCTGTAAATAAACACAACAGGAGGTCCCAGACAGCGGTCGTGCAGCCCACATTGTGTCCAATACACAACTGGGACAACACAGTTTTCAACCCGGGCACCTCAGAAAAATTAAACCTTTTTTTTTTTTAATGGTTTGTTTGGTTTTGGTTTTGCAACCAATATAGCTATTGTTTGACGTAATAGCTGGTGGCAGAGTGGCAGCAGAAGAAGGTAATTCTGTGTACCCTGGCAGTGGGAAACACAGACAGACAGCAGCAGCAGCAGCAGGAGGAGGTATGGAGGAGCAGTGTGAGTGTGGCAGCAGGTAGGCAGCGTGACATAATAGCCCTGGTACCTAGCGGTGATACCAGGGCTGTAAATAAACACAACAGGAGGTCCCAGACAGCGGTCGTGCAGCCCACATTGTGTCCAATACACAACTGGGACAACACAGTTTTCAACCCGGGCACCTCAGAAAAATTAAACCTTTTTTTTTTTAATGGTTTGTTTGGTTTTGGTTTTGCAACCAATATAGCTATTGTTTGACGTAATAGCTGGTGGCAGAGTGGCAGCAGAAGAAGGTAATTCTGTGTACCCTGGCAGTGGGAAACACAGACAGACAGCAGCAGCAGCAGCAGGAGGAGGTATGGAGGAGCAGTGTGAGTGTGGCAGCAGGTAGGCAGCGTGACATAATAGCCCTGGTACCTAGCGGTGATACCAGGGCTGTAAATAAACACAACAGGAGGTCCCAGACAGCGGTCGTGCAGCCCACATTGTGTCCAATACACAACTGGGACAACACAGTTTTCAACCCGGGCACCTCAGAAAAATTAAACCTTTTTTTTTTTTTTTAATGGTTTGTTTGGTTTTGGTTTTGCAACCAATATAGCTATTGTTTGACGTAATAGCTGGTGGCAGAGTGGCAGCAGAAGAAGGTAATTCTGTGTACCCTGGCAGTGGGAAACACAGACAGACAGCAGAAGGGCAGTACACAGCAGCCCACTGTAGGTGTAAAATGTGTGGCTGCAGGCGACGTAATAGTCAAAGTGAACCAGGCTGGCTTAGTGAGCAGGAGCCAGGAGGTGGTAAAGGGTGGTAAGGCACATTAACGATGGTTCCGGCAGCCAGTTCATGTCCCCCTCTCGCCGACAACAGGGGCCAGGAACTCGCCTTCCACCCACGCCTGGTTCATCTTGAGAAACGTCAGTCTGTCCACAGACTTGTGAGACAGACGTGAGCGTTTCTCGGTGACCACGCCACCAGCTGCACTGAAGCAGCGCTCGGACAGCACGCTGGAAGGGGGGCAGGACAGCACTTCCAGGGCGTACTGCGCCAGCTCGCTCCAGATCTCCATGCGCTTGACCCAATACTCCATGGGATCAACAGGGGCATCGCTGTCAAGCCCGCTGTACGACCCCATGTAGTCAGCCACCATGCGGGTCAGGCGCTGGCTGTGACCGGAGGAGGATGCTGCTGCATGCATCTCCTCTCTAGTCACTGCTGCCGGAGCCTCTACAGTCCTGTAGAGCTCGTGGCTGAGAGACAGCAGGTCTGTGGGGCGCTTGCTGCTGCTGGATGCAGGCACCTGCTGCTGCCTCTGTGCTGGCTGCTGGACAGTGGGGGTGGAAGGCTGGGGGAAGGCTTCCTCCAAGCGCTCAACAAGGGCCTGCTGCAAGCTCCTTATTTGTTGCGCTGGGTCTCCTCCTGCAGGCGGCAGGAACTGGCTCAACTTCCCCTTGAGGCGTGGGTCCAACATCATGCTGATCCAGATGTCCTCCCTCTGCTTCATCTGGATCACCCTGGGGTCCCTGCGCAGGCACGTCAGCATGTGCGCTGCCATTGGGAAGAGGCGGGCCACGTCTGCTGGCACATCGACGTCAGTGCTGTCCTCATCCTCCTCCTCTGCCGCCTCATCCTCTCTCCACCCCCGCACCAACTCAGCTGCGCTGTGCTGATCCCCCTCATCAGCAGCCAGGTCAGGGACCTCCACCAAGTCCTCCTCCTCCTCCCCCTCAGAGGTGGACTGCGCAGCTGGTTGCCGCTCCTGCTGGTCCAAGGCTGCCGCTCCCTGTTCCAGCAAAGCATCGAGAGCCCTGTTCAGCAGAGAAACCAGGGGCACCCACTCGCAGACCATAGCATGGTCCCTGCTCACCATGTTTGTGGCCTGCAGGAAGGGAGCCAGCACAAAGCACACCTGCTGCATGTGCCTCCAGTCATCATCGGGGACGATGGACGGGATGTTGCTGGTCTTGTCCCTTCTCTGAGCGGCGGAAACAGTGGCCAGGGCAAGGTACTGGTTGACAGCGTGCTTCTGTTCAACCAGACGCTCCAACATCGCCAGGGTGGAGTTCCAGCGAGTCGGAACGTCAAGGATCAGCCGATGGCGTGGCAGATCCAGCTCCTTTTGCACGTCTTCCAGGCTCGCACAGGCTGCAGCCGAGCGCCGGAAGTGACGCACAACATTCCTTGCCGTTTCCAGCAGTTCGCCCATCCCCTGGTAGGTGCGCAGGAACTTCTGCACCACCAGGTTCAGCACGTGGGCAAGACAGGGGATGTGGGTCAGGTTTCCCCTGTCTATTGCGGCAACCAGATTGGCCCCATTGTCGGCCACCACCTCTCCGCCTCTGAGGCCTCTGGGGGTCAGCCAAATCCTCTCCTGCTCCTGGAGTTTGGCCAACACATGGGTTGCCGTCAGCTTGGTCTTCCCAAGGCTGACCAAGTGCAGCAGCGCTTGGCAGTGGCGTGCCTTCACGCTGCTGCTGAGGCGGGGGGTTTGGCCAGGTGTGCCGGAGGATGGCAGAGGATCGGAGGAACCTGCTGCAGTTCCCCTGACCCTGCGGGGTGGCACCACCCACTGTGTTGCTGCTGCTGCTGTGCCCGCTGCTGCTCTCCCATCCTCACCCCCTTCCACCAAGCTGACCCAGTGGACAGTGAAGGACAGGTAGCGGCCTGTCCCGAAGCGGCTGCTCCAGGAGTCCATGGTGACGTGGACCCTTTCACCAACCGCGTGCTCCAGCCCTCGCTCCACATTGGCCATCACAAAGCGGTGCAGTGCAGGAATGGCCTTGCGGGCAAAGAAGTGTCTGCTGGGGAGCTGCCAGTCTGGGGCTGCGCAAGCAAGCAGCGCACGAATGTCGCTCCCCTCCTGCACGAGCGTGTACGGCAGGAGTTGGGAGCACAGCAACCAGCAAGTGCCAGCAAGCCGTTCAGCTGCCGCACGCGACGGCTGCTGGGAGGCAGAGCCCTAACCACCCCCTGGAAGGACTCGCTCAAAAGGCTCTGGCGTGGCCTTTTGCTGACACGGGAATCAGCAGACACAGCAGAGGAGGCCACTGAGGACTGGCTGCCAGAACAGGCCTCAGTGTCGGCGGCAGGAGTTGCAGAGGGGGGAGGAGCAGTGCGTTTCCGCACTCCTGCTGGTGCTGCTGGAGGAGCAGGAGGGCGGGTGGCTGCTGTTGCTGCTGCTGCTGCTGAAGGCTGTGCAGTGATGGGTGTGGTGCCACTGCCAGCACCAGATGCCTTCAGCCTCTGGAACTCCTCATGCTGGTGGAAATGTCTAGCCGCAAGGTGGTTGATGAGCGAGCTGGTGCAGAACTTTAAGGGGTCTGCACCTCTGCTCAACTTCCGCTGACAGTGGTTGCAAGTGGCGTACTTGCTGTACACAGTGGGCATGGTGAAATATCGCCAGATTGGTGACTTAAACATCCCCCTACGGCATGGAAGCGCTGCTGCCTGTCTCCCTGTGGTGGTTGGGGGGGGGGCTTGGGGGGCTTGGGTGCGGCTGGTGGTGGTACTGGCAGATGCTGCTGCTGCTGCTGCTGAGCCTGAGACACCAGCAGGCTGTGGGACCTGCCTACTGCTGCTGCCAATGCTTGCAATGATGCGCCTCCTTGCAAGGCCCACAAGAGCATCCTCCTCCTCCTCCTCAGAGCTGCTGAGGACGACATCCCCTGGAGGTGGTGGCACCCAGTCTCTGTCTGTCACCGGGTCATCATCATCCTCCCCCTCCTGAAACATGTCCTGCTGGGATGAGGACCCCCCAAACTCCTCTCCTGATGCATGGATGGGCTGCTTGACTGTCGCCACAGTCTTGCTGTCCAATCCCTCATCCCCCAAAGTGCCCATCAGCATCTCCTCCTCAAAATCGCCAACAACAGCAGACAATTGACTCATGATGCCTGGGGTCAAAAGACTGCTGAATGACAGGTCGCCAACTGACGGTGAACTGGCCTCCTCCCCAGGCCCTGCTGGGCGGCTGCTGCGAACAGGGGTGGTGGTGGTGGTGAGGGTGGAGGCCTCGGATGCAGAGCTGATGGCGGGCTGCTCATCCTCCGTCATGAGTTGCACCACAGTGTCTGCATCCTTTTCCTCAATGGGACGTTTCCGACCCGGCTGGAGGAAAATGGGAGCAGGTGCTACACGCTGCTGCTGCTGTGTCTCTGCAGCGTGAGTTGCAGATGCTCCTGCTGGGCGGCGCCCAAGGCGTCCACGGCCAGTGGCTATGGGAGGAATGTTAGCCACTGACGCTGCTGCTGCTGCGGAACTGTGCATGGTGGCGCGCCCGCGGCCGCGGCTTGCCACAATGCTGCTCCCTCTCCTCCTGATTCCCTTGCTGCCCTTGCCCTTGCCCAAACCGCGCTGGCTGCCACTTCCAGACATCTTCAATGTTTTGGGCGTATAGACAAAAGTTTTTTAAAAGGGCGGGTGAAAAGTGGGGTACTTTAATGAGGTGAGTTGGTTGGTTGGTGAGGTGACTGAGTGAGTGTCCCCTAGTACAGTAAGTAAGTAGTAACAGTCAGGAAGTACAACTAGCAGTTACAATAATCAGTAGTAATCACAAGTAAATTTAGTGTGTGTACACTCAGACAGTGAGTGCACGCACGCAGGAGCTAGTAGCCTATGAACACAGTGACTGAGTGTCCTAGACTCCTAGTACAGTAAGAGTAAGTAGTAACAGTAAGTAAGTAGAACTAACTAATTACGATAATCAATCAGCGATCAGAAGGAAATAGAGTGTGTGTTGTGTGTGTACACTCAGACAGTGAGTGCACGCACGCAGGAGCTAGTAGCGTATGGACAGTGACTGAGTGTCCTAGACTCCTAGTACAGTAAGAGTAAGTAGTAACAGTAAGTACAACTAACTAATTACGATAATCAATCAGCGATCAGAAGGAAATGGAGTGTGGGTGTGTGTACACTCAGACAGTGAGTGCACGCACGCAGGAGCTAGTAGCCTATGAACACAGTGACTGAGTGTCCTAGACTCCTAGTACAGTAAGAGTAAGTAGTAACAGTAAGTAAGTACAACTAACTAATTACAATAATCAATCAGCGATCAGAAGGAAATGGAGTGTGGGTGTGTGTACACTCAGACAGTGAGTGACCGCACGCAGGAGCTAGTAGCCTATGAACACAGTGACTGAGTGTCCTAGACTCCTAGTACAGTAAGAGTAAGTAGTAACAGTAAGTAGAACTAACTAATTACGATAATCAATCAGCGATCAGAAGGAAATAGAGTGTGGGTGGTGTGTGTACACTCAGACAGTGAGTGCACGCACGCAGGAGCTAGTAGCCTATGGACAGTGACTGAGTGTCCTAGACTCCTAGTACAGTAAGAGTAAGTAGTAACAGTAAGTACAACTAACTAATTACGATAATCAATCAGCGATCAGAAGGAAATGGAGTGTGGGTGTGTGTACACTCAGACAGTGAGTGCACGCACGCAGGAGCTAGTAGCCTATGAACACAGTGACTGAGTGTCCTAGACTCCTAGTACAGTAAGAGTAAGTAGTAACAGTAAGTAAGTAGAACTAACTAATTACAATAATCAATCAGCGATCAGAAGGAAATGGAGTGTGGGTGTGTGTACACTCAGACAGTGAGTGCACGCACGCAGGAGCTAGTAGCCTATGAACACAGTGACTGAGTGTCCTAGACTCCTAGTACAGTAAGAGTAAGTAGTAACAGTAAGTAGAACTAACTAATTACGATAATCAATCAGCGATCAGAAGGAAATAGAGTGTGGGTGGTGTGTGTACACTCAGACAGTGAGTGCACGCACGCAGGAGCTAGTAGCCTATGGACAGTGACTGAGTGTCCTAGACTCCTAGTACAGTAAGAGTAAGTAGTAACAGTAAGTACAACTAACTAATTACGATAATCAATCAGCGATCAGAAGGAAATGGAGTGTGGGTGTGTGTACACTCAGACAGTGAGTGCACGCACGCAGGAGCTAGTAGCCTATGAACACAGTGACTGAGTGTCCTAGACTCCTAGTACAGTAAGAGTAAGTAGTAACAGTAAGTACAACTAACTAATTACGATAATCAATCAGCGATCAGAAGGAAATAGAGTGTGTGTTGTGTGTGTACACTCAGACAGTGAGTGCAGTGCGCACACGCAGGAGCTAGTAGCCTATATGAACAGTGACAGTGAGTGTCCCTACGGGTACAGTAAGAGTAAGTAGTAAGTAAGTACAACTAACTAACAATAATCTATCAGTAATCAGAAGGAAATAGAGTGTGTGTACACACAGACAGTGAGTGAGTGCACACACGCAGGAGCTAGCTAGTAGCCTATAAACAGTGACAGTCAGTGAGTGTCCTACTCCTAGTACAGTATAACTACAATACTATTAGTAAAGGACAGCAGAAATACTGGTATAGATGAGAGAAATAAACAGAGGACAGCTGCCCACAGAGGCAAGGCCCCCCTGAGGCCTAAACCTGTAAGCTTGCAGCAGCTGCCTGTCTCTAATGTAACACACAAGCTACTAACTAAAATACAATGTCTAAATAACTAACAACAATATAGGTGTATATGGCAGGTGTAGGTGAGCAAAAACGCTAGGTAAATGACCACAATAGAGCTCTTGCTAAGCCAAAGCACAAAGGAGCAACTCTCTCTCTGTACAAGTCTCAGGCAAGCACGGAGAAACGGAACATGGCGGCCGCTATTTATAGGGTAGGGGCTGGCCAGGGTCCCCCTCTGTGATTGGCTGCCGTCAGAGGGCCTGGGAGCCCTCTGATTGGCTCTAAGGACATCAATCTGGGCTATGACGCTATTCGAGCTCGGTACCGAGCTCGAATAGCGCCGGGTTGCTCGAATAGCTCGAATAGTGAATGGGCTATTCGAGTGTACTCGGATAGCCCATTCGAATAGCTCCAGCTATTCGGAGCTCGAATACCGAGCTCGAATAGCTGAAAAAGAGCTCGAATATTCGAGCTACTCGAATATTCGAGCTCTGCTGAGCACCACTGGACAGGGGTGTTCTCCGCAACAGTGGTTGTCTCTGTAATAATCAAGGTTAGTTAAAATCCTATAATTTCCTACTGATATCCTTTGTCCAGACATTCTGCACCATAGGCTCTTGGTATTTGGCTCTTCTGAGGTTGGCGACCTCTCAGCCTTACTCAGTACTACTGCCCAGTCCGGATGTGCTCATCCATGGCCAGGTGAAGAGGCAGCCCACGCTGAAATGATTGGAAGCAACAAGCAGGGCCGGATCTAGATTTTCCTCCCTGAAGCAATACATTGTGAGGATGCCTCGACTGGGACCCCCCCTTTCCTGAGGAGAGACATTCGGCTGTGCATAGCAGGCACTGGCACTGGCACTGGCACTATGCTTACCTCCCTCTGCTTCTTTCGAGACAGCATCTCTTCCCTGCTGGCCCGCAGCATCTGATTACCAGGATGCCGGGTATGTGCTGCACCGCCGACACATCACTCACCCGCTCTTAGCAGATTAGAGATGGGAGCACCAGGCAGCCACACATGAAGTCCCGCTTCCTCTCTGACTACAGCGGCACCTCATGTGTCCCGGTAGCATGTAACAGGTCACATGAGGCACCACTGTAGCCATGGATACAGGACACCGGACAGGCAAATGGAGATCCTATTGCAGGAACACAAAGAGCAGATGAGTGAAGGGTCACCATGCATCTAGGGAGGGGGAGACGGGGAGTGCGAGGAGGGGAACATTTGGGGAGGGGAGCCGCCTCTTGCTGCCCTCTAATTGTTGCCGCCCTGATGCACATAATTCATGTTGCTTCATGTAAGAACTGTCCCTGTCGACAAGAATCCAGGAGGCCTCTGGACCATCCAGAGCATTCCAACTACTGAAGTACGTATGTAACTTTTACCTCCTCCCCACTTAAAATAAACAATAAGAGTGTAGCTATCCTCAGAGAGTTGTTTTTCTATTTTTACCGCCAGAGCAGAGTCGCTCTTTAAGCCCCGGCCGCGTTATCCGTTACACTCCGGCTGGACAGGTAGGCTCTCCCAGTCGTGTCTTGAAGACTCAATTTGCAATTCTGACTGAAGTATTCCTTTATTATTCTTCCTGAATAATGCTTCCTCTTCCCCACAATGTCATTTTTTTTCATTCCGTCCCCACTTAGCATAACAAAAACAGAGAGACTAAGACAAGTGTACTTAAAACGCAGGCAGGATTCCGCTCACATCCCGCGCTGACCCACGCTGCCATTAATTTCACTGGATGTCGCGCATCGCACAATATGATTATTCTCTGTCTGAACCGGAGGGCCGAAATCTGCAAGCCGGGAAGGGAGCGGGATGCAAAATACTTCAGACGATGGAAACATTCCAGGCAAAGTCTCGTCCTCTCCTAATGGCAACAATGAAACGCGAGAGATAACTGGCGAGACGATCGATACACAAGAATGGCCGGGGATCAATAAACCTTCGTTTAATTGTGACTGCTTATTCAAAGCCTCTAAAATATATTATTAATGGGCAATTGCTTTAAAATTGCTCCATTTGAGCAATGTCATTCAAGCCCGACTCGATACGTTGCGAATAAAATGTCAAGAACGCTCTTCATATAACTAATCTGGAGTGGTTAAATCTGCGCTCGGGCTTGGAACAAAGATGGGCTAGATAATAGTGGTTATCTGCGAATAAAGCACGACCTTACAATGTGGTATCGAGCGAAACACGGGGAAATAATTGCAGTATAAATGGGAAAAAGAAAAATATGGAACAGAAGTAATTAGAAGAAAGCTTAAAGTGTGAGTCCATCCATTATCAACTCCATGGTCCTTGTCATCATTTTCAGGCCACTTGCGAGAAGCAGGCTGGGCCTCCTGGCCTTGGCTGCCCTTTGACCCCTGCCGTAGGTTTTCTGGGGAATTCCGAGGTGTTCTCAGGACAACCTAATGTCTTCTTTCAGTTTTTTTATTCCTGAGTTTGTCCTATAGACCCAAGGCCTCCCTTAAAGCCAATCTAAAGTCAAAATTGGAATATCAAACTGCAGTGCTAGTGCTGCAAATGCAACACTGCTCTGCTTGTCTTTTCAAAACAGTCTTTTTCCATAGTATTGTGGGTCAGCTCAGCTCCTCCTGCCTGGCACTCTTCTGGATGTTAAAGTGGGATAAAACTCTGACATAAGATTCAATAAAAATGTGGTTTCCTACTTTTTATTACCGATACAGTTATCATATTTGCTTTTGTGCACAAGTAATATTGTCTACAAATTACAAATTCCCAAAGTGCAATTGATTTGCTCTAAAAGCTGCCATGGCATTTTATTGCATAGCTGCTGTATTTATATATTGAAATCTACCTAGGGATCATTTCTCAGCTCTTTCTGCTTCTCAGCTCAGTACACTTAAAAACAAGAAGAGAATCGAGAGCCCAATATGGTGCAGTATTGTCAGGTAAAATAAAGAGTTCAATACAATTTTATGTGTATATACTCACAAACACGGGTTACCCATAGGCAACCACTTTAAATGCAGGTGGGGAGCATTAGGACCTGACCCCACTCAGGTTAAGAAGTTGCTCTCTGTAGATAGTAGATGGGGATGCACCCCTCCACCCAGGGTGGACTAGAAGATCAGCAAAAACTCGGTATACAGAGGCGCCAGAGTAGAGTAAAAGGTTTTAAAAACCGTTTAAAAGCAGAGGGGGATGTTAGGGTGGACTTACCTCCCTCTTACAAAAAAGAAAACTCACTCGAGTCTCGATAAAACAGAATTGACAAATAATTTATTCAACTCCACAAATGCAACGCGTTTCGCGGGCGTGACCCCGCTTCCTCAGGCAAAAATGGGAGCACAACTCAGTGGGTCAAGCAGTAGGCTTAGCAGTAGGCAGAGGCGCTCAAACCTACTGCTTGACCCACTGAGTTGTGCTCCCATTTTTGCCTGAGGAAGCGGGGTCACGCCCGCGAAACGCGTTGCATTTGTGGAGTTGAATAAATTATTTGTCAATTCTGTTTTATCGAGACTCCAGTGAGTTTTCTTTTTTGTAAGAGGGAGGTAAGTCCACCCTAACATCCCCCTCTGCTTTTAAACGTTTTTTAAAACGTTTTACTCTACTCTGGCGCCTCTGTATACCGAGCTTTTGCTGATCAGCTCAGTACAGCTCAGTTTCGGCAGTTTGCTAATGTTTACTAAATGTATCTCACAAAGGAATGTAAACAAAAGATTTTGTCTCCTCTTCGGATGCGGCCTGAAGCTACCCAATGAAGCAAGGAGCTTTCTACTGAAGAACAAAGTGCTGTGTTTAACTGTTTGAATGATGTTCTTCTACAAATATTTTTTTTTCGGTAGTAGATATTTTTATGCTGTAAATAATCTTTTTAGAACAAAAAGGCAATGCTAAGTTTTATACCACTTGTAAAGTAATTTCGTTGTGTTACACAATGACAATAAAGTGAATTAAATTGAATTTAAGCTGGCCATTACGCTATACAATATTTTTTGCCCAATTTAATGTTCAAACTTCTAATTAGGCAAAAAACTTGGTTCCTCACCTCACCCACAAACGATCTGTGGGTGACATGATTGGGATAGGTGTTTTCTTTGCCGCGATCGACCCACGATATTGGTTGTACTGTCAATCGCAGGATGATTGGCACCGTGGTTAAATAGTATATGGTTGGCTTTAGGACAATGCTGCATAGATCCACCTGGTCTTAGTTCCCATTGATTGATGTTAGGTGCAATACACACATGCACACAGGCAGCATAGTATTGGTCCATGGACGTTAGGTCCAATAAGGGATCAATGCATATTTGCAGTGGAGAACCATTCTATGTCATAATGACCGGCACTGAGGAGGGGAAGCAGGAAATTTGGATGGTGGAGGCGCTACAGAGGTTTTGGTGCCGCCAAAAGCACCCATAGAAATTGTGGCTGGCTATAGGGGGGAAGTTGGGGTGCTGATAAAATAGCAGGTGCCGAGGCAGCCTGCCATGCAGACTGTGGGTACAAATAATGGGTGCTTGAGTCTGCTATTTTATCAGCCAAAATTTCTGCTTATAGCCGCACTTTATATGAGCGCCTATGGCAGTACTGAAACTTCTCCGGAGTCCCATGTTTTTTGCGGTTGTGGGGGGAGGGGTCAGTTGAGGTTAGTCATCAGTGTTTTCTTCTTGTTTTTATTTAAGTTTAGGCATCGGGTGGGGTTGGTTTAGGTAAGGGATCGGGGTGGGAGATGTGTGTAGGGTAAGACATCAGTAAGGAGTTGGTTAGGGTTAGGCATTGGTGGAGGGGTTGGTTGGTGTTTGGAATGGACAGGGAGTTGTTTTAGGGTTAGACATCGGCAAGGGGGTAGCGGCTAGGGTTGGGCCTCAACTGGCGGGGTAGGGTGCAGGTAGGGTTGGGTATGGGTAAAGGTTGGTTAGGGTTAGTCATCTGCAGGGGAGTTAGTTAGGGTTCGGCACCGACGGGGGAGGGGCGGTGGAAGAAGGGGTGGTTAGAGTTAAGTGAGGGAGGGCTCTGTGTGAGAGTAGGGTTAGGTTTAGCTATAGTAAAACATTGGTAGCATTTACCACAATTCTGCAATGGGAATAAGCAGTGCGCAATAGTAGAATATCGGTTATTTCACCAGTATTCTACTAGTGCCCACTCCGGCGCCAAAAATTTCCCCGCCACCCTTTTTGCATGCCATGTATGCCCATTGCCCAGGGAGGGATGCAAGCCACACAGCACTGCACTATGGAAAAAGTATGTTTAGGCAGGTAAGTCATTCAGAGCAGTGCTGCAGCGATAGAACTGATGCTTCATTATCTATATTGGCGGGCTTTATAATGTTAGTGTATGGTTAAAGGTCACTTTCAGTTTTGCAGAGAAAAACACTTCAATCCACTATATCGATTTATAAAATGAAAGCCAAAGATTATTTCAGTTTGTGTGCTATGTGTTTATAAACTCATACTGCACGTCCATTCCACACTGTTGCTTATGGAAACTGCCAGAGAGGTTTGTTTGTTGCCAGCGAATGAATTAGTGCAGGTGTTGTCATTGGGGACTTATTGGGGACTTATAGCTCCTGCTCTGTGCTGTCATTTACTCATGCAGCAAGATGGGAAGTTTATGAGCATTTCATACTCTAAAAAGAATACTGTAACCATGACTGCGATATGAGGTTACTGTCATGTTCATAAATTCACATACGGCAGTAAAATTAAACACAAAGATCACTTTAACAATTTCCATCAAAGTGCAGAATGACTTGTGCAGCAGTGATTTTTGTAAAGGCAATTTTATAAAGAAAGTATGAAGGCTGCCGTATTTATTGCCTTTTAACCAATATCAGTTGCCTGGCTGTCCTGCTGATCCTGTGCCTCTAATACTTTAAGCCATAGACCCTGAACAAGCATGCAGATCAGGTATTTCTGACTGAAGTATGACTGGATTAGCTGCATATTTGTTTCAGGTGTGTGATTTAGACACTACTGTAGCCAAAGAGATTATCAGGGCTGCCAGGCAACTGGTATTGTTTAACAGGAAAGAAATATGGCGGCCTCCACATACCTCTCCCTTCAGTTTCCCTTTAAACCAAGTTCAAAAATCTGGAGGCACTCCTAAAATCAGCTCAGCAAAATTAATTCCAGCTCATGTTATTCAGCCTTTAAGGATTCATGGCAGCAACAATGCATAAAAAAATCAATACTCCGGAAAAACTGTTCTGCCTCCTTTTACTGCTGCACCAACTTTAGCACAGTACTTTAGTGGAAGCAAATGGCCCTGGAGAGCCTGAAACTGCATTTACTGCAAACTGTAGAATCTGTTTACTTAAGCAGGCCATACACTGGCTCGATTCACGGCCGTTTCGACAGCAGATCCGATCCTGGGATCGAATCTGCTGCCAATCGCTTGCGCTAAACGCACCCGCCGATCCGATTCCCTCCCGAAATCGGATCGGTCCGTCGATCGCGCCGTGCGGGAAATTACCCTCGATCGCCCGGCGGTAGGAGCGCGTCGCTTGCGGCGTACGATTCGGGCCCGATCCGAGCATGTATACATTACCTGAAGCTGGCTCCGGGGTCCTCTTCTCCTCGCTGCACCGCATTTCCGCATGTCCCAGTGTACGCTTATACTTCCTGTGTCACTCCGGTGACCAGGAAGTTGAAATAGAGGGCGCTCTATTTGAACTTCCTGGTCACGGAGTAACACAGGAAGCGCCGGGATGGAGCAAGAACAGCGGTGCGGTGCAGTGCGGAGAAGACGCCCGGGAGCCAGCCTCAGGTAATGTATACGGGGGGGGGGGGGACAGGCGGCAGGAGCAGCTGAACAGATTGTGATCGGTTTCAGGCTGAAATCGATTCACAATCTGTTTGCAGTAAAGGCAACCATACGATCCCTATCTGATCAGATTCGATCAGATAGGGATCTGTCAGCTGGTCGATCTAATGGCACATCGACCAGTGTATGGCCACCTTTACTGAGGCAGACTGGCTATACTTCTGCTTAGCTTGAGATAAGCAACTAATTCCACATGGATACAAAATTGTGCAAATGTTATTGTTATTGCACATCTATGCAGCTTAAAATGGACCAATCCAATGCAACATTTGAATAGGCCATTTACAATTGATTTGCATAATAATTAGCATAATTCTGTATTGTAATAATTATCAGAATTCTCAATCATTTCAAATTTATTTTCACCTCAATGACAAATCCCTACTGACTAAGGCAGGCATGGGCAAACTTGGCCCTCCAGCTGTTAAGGAACTACAAGTCCAACAATGCATTGCAGGAGTCTGACAGCCACGACTCATGAAGGCAAATGCATTGTGGGACTTGTAGTTCCGTAACAGCTGGAGGGCCGAGTTTGCCCTTGCCTGGACTAAGGCCTCGTTCACATTAGGTGTGGTGAGAATCGTGTGTAAACGCACGGTAAAAAACACATGCGTTTGTGAATGCTTTAGTGCGCGCTTCAGTGCGTTGGGCTGCGCTTTTTTTAAGCATGTTTTGCTTATTGTAGCAGTGGCATTTGTCAATAAAGCTTTGTTTTCATATGACATTTTTTTTTCAATTAGGGGTAAAAAACGCATGCGCTTCTATGCGCTTCTATCCGCATTGATGTGAGCTTTACAGCTCAACGCATAGAAATGTATGCAACACTACGTTTTTGTAACGCAGCTCATAGATGTGAACCAGGCACATTGAATTACATGGAAAAATCAATACCTTGCAGAACGCACAGGGCAATGCACTGTGAAAAGCGCACAGAAATGGCCCTGATGTGAATGAGGCCTAATGTGGACTTCGGTACATGTGGATTTTAGCAAGACATTTAGGGCTGGTGCACACCGAGCGGCTTTTTCAGCGTTTCTGCAGCCGCTTGCGGCTGCGGATCCGCTTGGTCAATGTATCTCAATGGGGTGGTGCACACCAGAGCGGGAGGCGTTTTGCAGAAACGAAAAATGCCTGGGTGAGGCATTTTTTGGATTTCGGATGCGTTTCTGCCTCAATGTTAAGTATAGGAAAAACGCAAACCGCTCTGAAAAAGGCCTGTTCAGAGCGGTTTTGCCGGCGTTTTTGTTACAGAAGCTGTTCAGTAACAGCTTTACTGTAACAATATATGAAATGTACTATACTGAAATCCGCAGCAGCAATGCGCAAAACGCTAGCAAAACGCCATAGAGAAATAAAAAAAAGCGTTTCAAAATCTGCTAGCATTTTGCGGATCTGCTAGCGGTTTTTGGTGTGCACCGGCCCTTAATAAACACTTTTCCACTGAACATAGGTTTGGAACTGGTATGTGGCTCTCCAAAAAACAAATACTGGCAAGCTAAGGCCCCTTGCCCACATACCTCGATTTTGTCCATAATGGGCTCTATTCACAAAACTTCTCATAATGACTTATTTTTACCTATTTGATAAAAAATAACCTTTCAGCACATTTACAAGCAAAATAATCACTCACAGTTTAACATCATTTCAATATAACTTTCTTACCTTTTCTTGCTGTTTGGGAGCTTAAAAAAGTAACATAGATAAGGAGAAAAGAAAGGAAAACAGGTGAAAAAGTCTTGTGAATCATGCCCATTGTTGGCAACGCGATCTGCAGGGACATCAGAAGTGTGTTGTGATGAGAATCATAATGCATGATTTGCAATGAAAATGTACAAACGCACAGGGATTCCCATTCATTATAGTGTCGCACATCACACAGCCACCTGTATTTGTTGATGTGCCAGGGGTGTCGCTAGCCCCAAAGATCAGTGGCACGTGCCCCGGGTCTATTCTGGGGTGCCCTGGATGTCCCCCAGGCAGAATCAGGCATTCATCTCTGGCCACTTATGCTTCGTACACACTTGCGATAACTATCGTTTGCAAAGAACGATAGTTACCAGACAAACGATATTGGAACGATTGGTATGCAACGATGGGATGCAGCGATCATCATACACATTTTAACGATAGTTCTCGCAGACAAGAACGATCAGAAGGAAATGTTGCGTACATATTTATATAAAATAAAAAAAAAAACCACTAACATGGAGTTACAATAGATACAAATATATGATTGTTAACTTGAAAACAAAGTTTAATTGAAATGAGCAATGTAACAATCTTTACGGCCGCGCTACAAAGGAGGTACTGAAGCTGGGCAGAATTCAACGCAGGCGCAGTGGCCCTTGTAACGATCGTTCTCGGCCGATGTCTGTACACACTATAGTTTTGTAACGATTGTCGTTAGATACGATCCGTTCAGGTCATCTTCCCGATGTCGTTCTTTTGTTGTTCGTGTTAATGATCGTTGGGTAAAGTTCTTTCCCCGACTGTCAGCGGAACGATCGTTAATGAGCTGTTTCAAACGACCATAGTCGCCAGTGTGTACGCAGCATTAGTCTCCAGATTTTGGAGACCTCTCTCCTGGGCTTCTCCCCCTAGGGTCTGAAAAGGGATCAGAAGCTACAGGTCCTAGCATCTGATTCTTGTATGCTAGGGGGAGAATTGCCAGCTAGAGAGGATGTCTCCAGACTTGGAGAGTGGATGGAGGAGATGAGTAATTCCTCCCGCTGTATTACTCTGCTGGGAAGGATGGGGTCAGGAGGAGGAACAGTGAGGACAGTGAGGACACACACAACGATCAGGGCCGGATTTGTACTCTTTACCGCCCAAGGCCACTGTCACCAGCCGCCCCCCCCTTCAGTATAGGTATCTGGTTTACCAATTGTATCATTGCCTACAGGCAAAACTCGAAAAATTAGAATTTCCTGCTACAGTCTATCAGTAATGCAACTTTAGGCTACTTTCACACCAAGACGTTGCGTTATATGCGATGTTAAGGTCGCATAACGTGCCCCTAACGCAATGCATGGTGATGGTATTGGAGGACGCTACATAGAGCCGCGTTAAGCGGCTCTTGATGTGTCCGTGATGCGTACTTTTTGACGCATGCGCCGGTGGAGACCACGTGAGCGGAACACTCCGCATCACGTGGTCCCGCCAGCCAATAAGCAGCCGCTCCAGGAAGTAAACACTGCAGTGCAGTGCATATTTATTAGCCATGTTGCTGGCTGCAATAGCAGACTCTCCTTGCCTCCTCTCCTGCCCCAAAGTTAAAAAAAAAAACACATCACTGAGCATGTGCAAACAGCCTAACGCGGCCAAAGCCGCGCATAATGCACAGCATGCAGCACTCTCAACGGATGTGCTGCGTTACAATGTAACGCAACGTGGGCACTGTGAACAGCCCATTGATTTTTCATTACTGTGCGGTGGGGGTGCGTTACAGGCTGCTCTAACGTGCGCCTGTAACGTCTCACTGTGAAAGCAGCCTTAAAGAGAATCTGTATTGTTAAAATCTCTCAAAAGTAAACATACCAGTGCGTTAGGGGACATCTCCTATTACCCTCTGTCACAATTTTGCCGCTCCTCGCCGCATTAAAAGTGGTTAAAAACAGTTTTAAAAAGTTTGTTTGTAAACAAACAAAATGGCCACCAAAACATGAAGTAGGTTGATGTACAGTATGTCCACACATAGAAAATACATCCATACACAAGCAGGCTGTATACAGCATTCCTTTTGAATCTCAAGAGATCATTTGTGTGTTTCTTTCCCCCTGCATCTCTCATGCACTGAAGTTTCAGGCTGCTCTTTTCTTCCTGCAAACAGCTTTGCCCTTGTTTGTGAAAGCCCAGCCAGCTCAGAGGACGATTTATCCAGCTTGTAAAAGATAAGAGAGAAGCTGCTCTAATCCTAAATAACACACAGGCAGTGTGCATAGAGGGGCCTGGAAGGGGGAGTTCATAGCAGAACCACAACACTGAAGAACTTGGCAGCCTTCCAGACACAGGCCGACAAGTCTGACAGGGGAAAGATACATTGATTTATTACAGAGATGGTGATAGTATAAAGTGCTGCAGTTAGCCAGAACACATTAGAATAGCTTTTGGAACGTGTAGGATGATAAAAAACAGGATGCAATTTTTGTTACGGAGTCTCTTTAAGGCTTCTTGCACACCAAGACGTTGCGTTAGGTGCCACGTTAAGGTCGCATAACGTGCACCTAACACAACGTATGGTGCTGCAAGAGCCGACGGTAGAGTGAGCCGCGTTAGGCGGCTCGATTCCTATAATGTCTCCCAGAGTGGCGCTGATTGGCCAGCGGGACCACGTGATGCGGAGCGAGACACTCCGCATCACGTGGTCCCGCCGGCCAATCAGCTGCCGCCAGTGCAGTGAATATTAAGTAGCCATGTGCACGGCTACTGTAGCTGGCACTCCCCGCCTCCTCTCCGCCCCCCACTGCGCACGTGCAAACAGTCTAACGCGGCTATAGCCGCTCCAACGCCGTAGCATGCTGCACTTTGCGGGGAACGTGCAGCGTTACATGTAACGCAACGTGGGCTGTGTGAACAGCCCACTTGTGTTACATTGCTGTGCGTTGGGGGAGCGTTACAGGCGCACTAACGTGCGCCTGTAACGTCCCTGTGTGTAAGCAGCCTAAAGGTGAAACAGGAACCCTTTGCAGGTGTGTTGGATGAAATAGCTGATTGGAGTCTGACACTTTGCCTAGAATATTGTACATTTTCACAATAGTCTAATGATTTGAGATTTTGATTTGGTGGGTTTCATAACCTGTAAGCCTAATCATCAACATTGTAACAAATAAGGCTTGAAATATCCCACTTTGCATGTAATGAGTCTATGTCATGAATTGCAGATGAATTACTAAAATAAATGAGCTTTTGCACGATATTCAATTTTTGTTTATTTCCCCTGTAATTTCCTCTTTCGGACAATAGGTAGAGAGCCACTTCTTATCCCAAGTGGGGTCAAGTTTGAGGTCACCTGCTGTGGTCACTTTTGAGGTCACCTATGTTTGTGAGTATTGCTCTACTTAAAGGACACCCGAGACGAAAATAAACTAATGAAATAAACAATTGTATCCATCTTCCTTCTCCTAAAAATGACTTTTTAAGATATTCCACAGTTTTATTTTATGTTTAAATCTACACTTTAAGTTTTAACTGTTTTGTTGTTTTTGCTCAATGACACATTCATTGAAGTATGCCAGAGCTAAAATCTATGAACTATTGACCCTTTTTATTTCTTTCCTGCTCTCAGAAGCCATTTTCTGCTAGGGAAGTGTTTTATAGTTGGAATTCCTTATCAGTGAGGGTCACACTGTAGTCACTTCTTGTCTGAGTCAGGACTGAGTCAGCCACTTACATACCTGATATTTAACTCTTTCAGGCAGACAAAGAAAAAAAGGAACACAGTATAGTTATTTGTGTGCTAGGCACAGTACATACACATGCTCAAAATTGTAAAAAAGGAAAGTTTGCAGAGACCTCACTGATCCATACAAAAATGCAAAACTTTATTGAATACCAGCAAACACAACATCCCAAAGTCTAAAAACAATTCCTTAAAATTGGAGTCCCCGGAGTTCCTCACATCACCCTCACATGCACAATTCCATTCACACAGACCTAGCAGTGCTAATTGATTACCGCTGCAGCGTATAGGCTAGTTTAATTGACTTAATGCCAGTGGAACCACTACCTATAAGTGTATATATGTACACACCAGGAAGTCCTGTAAATTGCAGGCGAATTGCCGTTCACGCAAAACTTTTGAGTGCACTCAGAAAAAAAGAAGGGCCCATATCAAAAAACATTGTAGCTACTTCAATTAGTCCTATAGGGTACACTTCTCACGTTAGCATGTTGATCCAGCATATCGCCATTTCACAGGTGGATAATTGCACTTCCAGGCATCTATTTGTAAACAGTTCAAAGCAGGTTGGCTTAATAGCCCCAATGCCAATTTATAAGGAAGCAATTTATAAGGAAGCAACCGCTGCAGCGGTTTGTCAGAAGGGTGGAAGAGTGGAAGGGTGGAAGATGCGGTTTGTCAGAAGGGTGGAAGAGATCAATCAACAGGGACTCCTCCCACTTAGTGGGAGGAGTCCCTGTTGATTGATCTCTTCCACCCTTCCAAGCGTTCTGCGCACTGGATCCCCGCTACTACGTGAGGCTGTGAGCGGGTCGATCGTGCGCACCTTCAGCCAAGGACCACATGTGCTGCTCTGACAAACCGCTGCAGCGGAAGTTCAAAGGAGAAATGAGGGAAACCTGCCGGAGATGCGCAGACTGCGGAGTGTGGGGGACCGGCAGGGCGATGTAAGTTAAGCCTGGCATCTGCCTCCTTTTAAGTGCTCTGTGGCTAAAGCTTTATGACTGAGCCTCTTTAGCAATATATGAACTGCTTTCTTATAAATTGGCATTGGGGCTATTAAGCCAACCTGCTTTGAACTGTTTACAAATAGATGCCTGGAAGTGCAATTATCCACCTGTGAAATGGCGATATGCTGGATCAACATGCTAACGTGAGAAGTGTACCCTATAGGACTAATTGAAGTAGCTACAATGTTTTTTGATATGGGCCCTTCCTTTTTTCTGAGTGCACTCAAAAGTTTTGCGTGAACGGCAATTCGCCTGCAATTTACAGGACTTCCTGGTGTGTACATATATACACTTATAGGTAGTGGTTCCACTGGCATTAAGTCAATTAAACTAGCCTATACGCTGCAGCGGTAATCAATTAGCACTGCTAGGTCTGTGTGAATGGAATTGTGCATGTGAGGGTGATGTGAGGAACTCCGGGGACTCCAATTTTAAGGAATTGTTTTTAGACTTTGGGATGTTGTGTTTGCTGGTATTCAATAAAGTTTTGCATTTTTGTATGGATCAGTGAGGTCTCTGCAAACTTTCCTTTTTTACAATTTTGAGCTAGTCGTTCAAGGTTTGAGGCCCACAGAGAGTGATATATCCTAAGAGAGCCAGCTGGCTCGAGTAACAAAATCGCTCAGTTCCTTTTTGAAGGCTACATTTCTTTAGTACTACAGTACATACACATGTCTTTCTCATCATGTCACATGTCACTTCGGCTATCCTTTAATGCAATTTGAGGTCACGATTGTTTGATACATACTGCACTATATTGCGCTCTTGGTTTCTCCTCGATGTGCTCTCTTCGTTTTTTCAATATTTTACGTGCGATGAAAAGACAAACTTCCACGAACCTTAAAATAAACATTAAAAAGAGCACAAAGTGATTCTGAACGAATGTGAAGGGCAAGGAAAGTTAATAATATTTTCACACATTAATCTGGACATATTTATTCCAAACACTTAAATAGTTTTGCTGTGCAAACGATATTTGTAAATGACGATATTTTATGTCATAATTCCTATGGCAGTTATTGATAATTAGGTTGTATTTTTTGTAGGACCGTAAAAATGGCTAATGGAGTAACCAAGGGATGTTCTCTTTATCCGTAATATTTGTTAGAAGGCCTCTCATACGTGCAAATCATCAACCGTGTGTTAGATTCAGAACAAGCCTAAAATGTGAAACAAACCAGTACACAGAACTGGAGCAATCTTTTACTTCTCTATAGCAGAGCGGGCTCATCCCCCAGGCAATCTAGGCAGATGCTTGGGGCCTAATGGGTGTCAAGGGGCCCACCTGCCATCTTCTCTGACCTCTCTCCACTTCAGCTTACCAAAGGACCACAAGAGGGCCCCGTATCTACTACCTTGCCTAGGGCCCTGTTACATCTTAAAGTGGACCTGCACTCTTTCACAGGACAGAAGGAAAACATGGAGAAACGCACCCTGTATGTATTTAGAAAGTTTAGCTTTAATTCCCCCTCATTTGTGTCTAATCACGAGTTGTAGTTTGATCTCTAAGCAGTGTTACCTGGCTGCCATGGCAGAGATGGCAGATAAGCTCATTGGAAAGTACAGGATGTTTTCATGAAGCAGGAAGTAGACACACTGCAGATTTATTGCAACATTTGTATCAGCTGTAACAAAGAATTTTTGTTTAGTTTAAGGGGTCGTTCACACTTGAGGCGTTTTTTCGCTTTTTTTAAGCGCTGGCGATTTTTCAAAATCGCCCTGAAAACGCTTACACCATTGTTCTCTATGACAGCTCACATCTGAGTGGTTCGTTTCCAAAAGCGATGCATGCGCCATTTTTGAGGAGATTTTGCCTCAATGGAAGGTATAGGAAAAACGCAAACGCTCACAAAATCGCTTTGTGCAGCGATTGCATGAGCGTTTTTAAGAATAAATACATCGTATTTATTCTTTTCCGGATCAAGGAGTTCACTTCCTGACTGACGACAGGAAGTGTAAAAACGCAATCGCTCTGCAAAATCGCGTACAAAAGTGGTTCATAAAAAAAAACAGCGTGCAGCTAATCGCCGGGAACTGGAAATAAAAATTGCCTCAAAAATGCCAAACGCGCACGGACATGCGAACGGAATGCAATGAGAACAAGGCCTTAAAGGGGCACTACAGCGAAAAACTGTAAAATTTAAAATATGTGCAAACATATACAAATAAGAAGTACATTTTTTTCCAGAGTAAAATAAGCCATAAATTACTTGTCTCCTATAACTGCTGATACTTACAGTAGGTAGTAGAAAGTGACAGGTTTTGGACTAGTCCATCTCTTTATAGGGGATTCTCAGGGATATATTTATTTTCAAAAGCACTAGGTGAATGGCAGTAGCTTTGTCCAAATGCCTAAAAACTGTGCAGCGAGCAGGGAGGCTGGCCAGCATCATTGTTTAAATCCTTTTTCGGGAATATCTTTATAAAGAATAAAAGCCTTGCTGAGAATCCCCTATGAAGAGATGGCCTAGTCCAAAACCTGTCGCTTCTGTCAGATTTCTACTACTTACTGTAAGTGACAGCAACGTAGGAGAAAAGTAATTTATGGCTCATTTTACTCTGGAAAAAATGTACTTCTTATCTGTATATGTTTGAACATATTTAAAATTTTACAGTTTTTCGCTGTTGTGCCCCTTTAAGGTTATTATGCTGTTGTGTATCTTTTAGAGCAGAGGAAATTCTGAGTTCAGGTCCGCTTTTATCCACCTCTGCTCTTTAGTATAGAGGAGTGTTTCCCTTTCTTCAAGTCCCCAGAGCTCCACCCACTTTGTGATGTCACTTTCAGCCCACCTTATCCTTGCAAGAAAAATATTGTCATTTCAACTAGACATTTACAGTATATGTGTACGTTCTAGCAACCTTGTCTGTTCTAATTAGGTAACAGAAACGTCCAGAACACTGTTAGTAAACTAAATCCACACACCCTGGACAATGTCTGTGGAGGACGAAACCGGTCGTTCCCATTCTGTTTCATGATACAAATTCGGGAACAACCACCGAAAGGATCCCTACTCACCTTTATCACCCACTTCAGACTAGATAGACTGGGATCTGAAAAGAGCAAATTATGACAGCATTCTGTCAGTGTATCCGGGGATTTTCACCAGCATGGGGTGACAGTGTGCTCTGGATACTGGATCATAGATAGGCATTGCAATTTCAGGTTCGCGAACACGTTTGAGAATGTTACCGTGAAAATGCGCAAACCGTAAATTTGCTGCAAGCCCCATTGACATTAATAGCAGGCGAACATCAAAAACCTTCAGGGCATCTCTGTTGCCACAATTTTTTTAAAAAGGTGTACAAAGTGTCCAACAACATAGAAAGTGACATAGTGCTTCTCTCTTGGTAAATAGTCTTGTAGTCCCTTACACACTCCAATGAGTTCTCGGTCACCATGAGCTTGCTGGTTAGTCTGTGCCCCTCGGTGTTACAAGCCCTACTGCATAGAGCCAAATTAATCCATGCCATGCACTGATGAGGATCAAACAATCCGAAACAGTCTGTATGCATGTTGGATTATTAGGGCTCTGTACAAACTAACAAGCTGACACATCATTGCATTCCAGCGGTTCTGGAGGTGTGTTTAGCTTCTAAGGGTAGAATGGTTAATTTGCATATATTCAGCAGTGATGCTCTGGGAGACATCTCAAGCTCACTCCAACCTGAATTATCACAAATTCTTTCTGTTTTAAGAAAGCAAACGTTTGTTTTTCTTAACATCTTAGTAAGGGGGCTTTTAGGACCATTGTAGCCCCTCACACACTCCAATGAGTTCTGGGTCACCATGAGCTTGCTGGGTAGTCTGTGCCTCTTGGTAAATGTTTTCATAATTTCTGTTGTAAACCTCTTTTGAAAATAAAAGACTCTTTAAAAAAAAAAAAGAAGAAAAGAAAGTGACATAGTGGAGGGGAATCAAGGCCGAAACTTTCCACAAAAAAATTATGTATGTTTTTCATCTGTAAATGCGAAAAATTACACATTTACTAGATTTTTCAAATTAGGGTCTAGGATGGCACCCGTATTATAAAATTATATCCCGCCTCTGTCTGAGATGCCTGAAAAATTGGGCGATTACCTGCCTAAAACATTGTTCTTGTAGCCACACTGGAGGCCTGAAAAATAAGTAATTTACCTGCCTCTTAAATATATATTTCAATTTCTACCTCTGTATGAGACAGAGGCCATAAAATGGGAACTATCCTGATAAATAAATATTTAACTTTCAGCCTCTGCATGAGATGAAGGCCACAAGTAAGTGGCATGCGCCAGGGTAATAATGCGCAACTTCAGCCGAAGTCAGGGCCAGCTCTAGACTTTTTGCCGCCTGAGGCAAACTTGAGGTCGTCCCCCCCCCCTCCCCCGAATGATTGCTCGCATAGCAGAGCAAAGGGGATGGGCAGCTGTTTGCCAGAGGGGGACCTGATTTCTCTCCTCCCTCCTCTAGGGTCCCCATCCGGTGCTCTCCGGTGCTCTCCTCCATGCAGAATAGCAGCGGCAAGGCACTTACATCCAGCTGCCGGCGGGTCTCCCTGTGATCTGCCCTCTGTAGCCACCGCTCGTCTACTTCCTGCAGCAGAAACAGGAATTAGATGAGCACGGCTATGGAGGGCAGATCACAGCTCCCAGCGGCTTCAGGCACAACAAAGGAGAAACCCGCCGGTGGAGGAGGACCGCCGACACATGGACGTCACGTAAGTGCCTTGCCGTTGCTGTTCTGCATGGAGGGGAGCACTGGAGGAAGACCCTAGGAGGGGGGGGGGGGCAGGCTGCTGCCCTGACGCTGATGCCGCCTGAGGAAGTGGCGTCATGGGTGGCCTGGGGCTGGCCAAAGTCACCGGATTACTAAAGCAGCCAGCAGGACCACGGAAGGAAAGAAGAGGATGCCGAGGGACCTCGCGGGATACGGGGAGGCTGAAGGAAGCCCCAGGTAAGTCCAGGTTTCATTTTTTAGCTGCTGCTCAGGGTCCCTTTAAGTATAACTACACTACACTTTAAAGAGAATCTGTACTCTAAAATTCTTACAATAAAAAGCATACCATTCTATTCATTATGTTCTCCTGGGCCCCTCTTTGCTGTTTCTGCCACTCCCTGCTGCAATCCTGGCTTGTAATTGCCATTTTTATGCAGTGTTTACAAACAAAAGACATAGCAAGTGATAGGCTGAGAGTAGCTCAGTGTTGAGTCATACAGAGTGTGCAGGGGTCCTGGAGAGGGTGTGTATAGCTTCTATCCAATCACAAGCAGCACAGCACATTCCAGCCTGACTGCCTGAGCCCGACAGAGCCGACAGAGGAGAGAAGATTAGATCATATAATAGAGATAATACAGTCACTGTGCAACTAGAAAAGGCTGCAGTTAGCCAGAGCACATTAGAACAGGTATAGGAACTTATAGGATAGAAGAAATAAGGATGAACATTTTGTTACAGAGTCTCTTTAAGTTTATTACAAGGGTTGTAGCTGGTAAATATCCAATAATAATAATTATTTCCCCCATTTCTCTGTTCACATCCTTCTACTTTATAAAAGCCATCACAGCAGCCTGGAAGCATGACGTGGGTCTAACAGACATAATACAAAAATGTGGTAGGAATTATGGAAGGTCAGGGAGGTGTTTCACACTCGAGAGTAAGTTTCCCCTGAACATGGCAACGCTCACAAAGAGAGGGAGCCCTGAGCGGCACCACCATTATATCACTTGCTACGCGAAGCCTTTTCTAAGTACCTGAGGTCAGCGCCAGATGCAGCGAGTGGGGAGGGTCAAGTCTTTCCTTCTGAAGAGGCGTAACGTACTGGTTTTAAAAATACAATACACATCAGGTTCTAAGTGAGGCTTTCTAACCAAGATGAACGGATTGCTTCATATGAGAGCCAATTCCCAGAACTCGCAGGGGATAGCTGCACCTTATATCCTTCTGTGCTAATGTGAAATATTATTTCCACCCATTATCTATCTTCAGTGGACTATTATAATGGCCACTAACGGTCCAATACCTATGGAAAAATCGTTTGAGCCATCAGAAATTCTGATCGGACTGGTTGAAAATAATCTCAGTTGATGGGCACAATCGATTATGAACAATTATAAAAATAGTCGTCCAATTGGATTTTTGTTGGATCAAAATTTGGATTTTCTTGATTGGTTGTGATAGATAGGAAGCAAAGATTGGATCGTTGATAGTGTAATGAACGATTTTTCTTCCGATCAGAATTTCTGATCGCTCGGATGATTTTTCGCTAGAAATTGGACCATTAGTGGCCACCGTAATAAAAGATTATTTCCATCCATTATGTATCTTCAGTGGACTGTTCAGATGGCCACTAACGGTCCAATTTCTAGCAAAAAATCGTTTGAGCAATCAGAAATTCTGATCGGCTTGGTTGTAAATAATCTCTGTTGATGGGCACAATCGATTATGAAGGATTATAAAAATAGTCATCCGATTTGGATTTTTTTTTTTTTGGGAAAGTTATACGACAGTCTTCACGTGTAGACGTGCGGACGACGAGAAAAGAGATAAAAGTGAGATTAAAAAATGGCAAACGACAGATAACAAGAAGTTGAATCGTTCCAGTTGTCAAATTGATTTACGAAACGACGGGGAAAAGTCATTTGAAAAATGCAATGTGTACAGAAATCTAGTACGATTTAGCTTTTAACTATCTAAAAAAAGACCTCTCCTTCGCATTCAGAGATTTGTGTTTTTCAACTAACAGTCGCTCGTTTTATCGTGCAGCGTGTATGTCTGTCGTGTGCACGTCAAGACGTATCTTGCCGCCATTTAAAGTTGTTTAATTGTCTTGTCGTTTTTACTGAGCGAGTTTGGTTGAGCGTGTGTATGGGGCTTAAAACTGAAAGCACCTTTGGCAATCTAAGAAAAAGGGGGTGGGGGGGTGTCACCTATGGCTGCTTAATACTAAGGGGCACCCTCAGCTACCTAATGTTGGTGGGCAACTCGCAGGCCCGGTGCACACCAAACACCGCTAGCAGATCCGCAAAACGCTAGCAGTTTTTTAAACGCTTTTTCTTATTTTTATGAAGCGTTTCACCTAGCGTTTTGCGGTTTTGTGTAGCGGTTTTTGTGTAGTAGATTTCATATATTGTTACAGTAAAACTGTTACCGAACAGCTTCTGTAACAAAAATGCCGGCAAAACCGCTCTGAACTGGCGTTTTTCAGAGCGGTTTGCGTTTTTCCTATACTTTACATTGGAAGCAGAAACGCATCAGAAATCCAAAAAATGCCTCACCCCGGGAGTATGCGTTTCTGCAAAACGCCTCCTGCTCTGGTGTGAACCACCCAATTGAGATACATTACCCTAGCGTTTCCACAGCCGCAAGCGGCTGTAAAAACGAGAGGAAAAGTGCTCGGTGTGCACCAGCCCTAAGTGCATAACTGCAGCACAGGATGTGGGATTTGGCCCTGCACTGACGAAGGTAAAATGGCACATTTAGGGCCCTTTTCCACTAGCAATCGCTAGCGCTTGCGCAACTCCCCAATTCTTTTCCGTGATTGCGATCTTGCTATGCAATGCATTGCATGGAAAAATCGCGGTGCGATTGTGCTTTTGTAAAAATCGAATCATGGTAGTGGAAAATACCTACCGCGACTCCTATGTTATTTAGCAAAACCTAGCGACTGAAAAATTGCTAGCGATTTGCGATTTAGCATCGCAAACGCTGATCGTGGAAAAGGGCCCTTAGGCTGGGGGCACACATAACATAACATGAAAGGCTGCGTTTTATGTCATTTGCATATTTTTTTGTGGGTGTTTTTGGTGCATTTGCGTTAGCGGTTTTTTTTTTTATCGCAGATGCATTTTGTGTGCGTTTTAAAGCATTATGCATTTTGTATGTGTTTTTCATGCGTTTTACAATTGCGTTTTGTGCAAATTAATAGGAAGACAACAGGAAGCGGAAATACAACACAAAACAATTTTTTTTTTTACAAAAACGCATGGAAACGAATGACAAATGCATACCATTGCGTTTCCTTTGACTTTCATTATGTGCTTTTTTGATGCATTTTTGCATATAATGCAACTAAACCAGCGTTTTTGAAAACGCACGCATATAAAACGCATATGCATTTTATATGCGTTTTTTCCTGCGCCCCACAGACTTCCATTAACGGCAATAACACAGCATTTTCCGCAACGCTAGCGTTTCTGCTAACTGTGCACCTAACCTTAGGAGAAAGGAACATGTCAGAGGTGGGCTGAAGTGGAGGAAAGTTTTGCCAAGTTTGGCTTCGAAGTAACAAAACAAGACCAGCCGCGGCAATCTCATAAACCGAAACATTGCCTCTGAATTATAAACTAAGACGCACCTCGAGAATACCGGGCGCTTTCTCCAGCTCCATTATTTATTATTTTTCCGGTTTCAGGTTATTAATCTTTAGTTGCTGTGCGCCGTGATTATTACACTAATATTTGTAGCGGCGATATAAAAGGCGGGCAGATATTACAGAGCGCATAGAGAATTGCTCCGCGCTTTTCATTGGAACTCTGTTGATTTTATGAAGCATCAAAGTGGTTTCACCCTCCAGCTAACTCCAGAAGTAATTCCGCTCAGGAGGACATGAAGTACGCCGGCGGATAATGGCTGCCGCCATGGCGGAGGCTGCGCTGAACAAATAAGAAGCAGATTTCTTCCCCCGGCGCCAGGAACTTTTCATTCATATTCATGCTTTCACACTGAAATTATTCTGATATTAGCCTTGAAGAGGCTTCTGCGGAGTTATTTACATTAGAAGTTAAATTACGATTCAACACCTCCGTTATTAGCCAGCGCGTCAGTGTTCGCCATTACGTGTTAAGCAACCTTATTCTATGGAAGGATGTGCGCTCGTATGGCCCCGGGACGGACACCTGCTGTGAACAAAATGCAAAATGAAATGTACACTGTAGTCAAACACGAACGTTTTACATTTAAAGTGGGATTTATAGCAAAACTTTTTTTTTAATTCTCTTGTTAAAGCAGCAGGGACAGCCATACTATCCCAGGGGAAAAAAGCACATATATAAGTAGATAAATACTTGTTCTACTTACATAACACATGTATTGTACTGATTTCAGTGAATTTTGTATAGTAAATGAAGAGAAAACTGTTCCAGGCACTTTCCATCTTTACTACCTCTGACTAAAGCCAATCCTGATATCATTTCCTCCCTTACTCTTTTTTTTACCTCCTACAAACTGCACTGTCATATCTAGCTTGCTTTGTAAAGACATGTGAGCACATCATAGACATAGACATACCTCCCAACTTTTGAGATAAGAAAGAGGGACACTTTAAGGGGAACTGAAGAGAGAGGTATATGGAGGCTGCCATGTTTATTTCCTTTTAAGCAATACCAGTTGCCTGGCAGCCCTGCTGATCCTCTGCCTCTAATACTATTAGCCATAGCCCCTGAACAAGCATGCAGCAGATCAGGTGTTTCAGACTTTGAAGTCAGATCTGACAAGAC
This sequence comes from Hyperolius riggenbachi, assembly GCF_040937935.1. Taxonomy (NCBI): domain Eukaryota; kingdom Metazoa; phylum Chordata; class Amphibia; order Anura; family Hyperoliidae; genus Hyperolius; species Hyperolius riggenbachi. The sequence goes on from NC_090650.1 coordinate 437,422,363, forward strand.
TAGCTGCATGCTTGTTTCTGGTGTTATTCGGATACTACTGCAGAGAAATAGACCAGCAGGACTGCCAGGCAACTGGTATTGATTAAAAGGAAATAAATATGGCAGCCTCCGTATACCTCTTACTTCAGTTCCCCTTTAAGGCATGCCCTGCCACACCTCTAACCACGCCCCCACCACACCCCTTGTCATGCAAATCACAAAGAATTCAGAATCAAAAGATGTAATTTCATCATTCAAACTAGAATGGTCCTTTATATCATCTTTATATCTTTATTTTCAAATGTTAAAATGAAGGAAAACTATCAATTTTATTGATGGGAATAAAGTTAAAGTCAGTTAAACCCAATTTCAGTAGAAAAATACATATATTAACACAGATCTGTACATCAGTCTTGAAAGAGGGACAAACAAGGAAGAAAGAGGGACAGAGGGATTTGATTCCCAAAGAGGGACTGTCCCTCCAAAAGAGGGAAAGTTGGGAGCTATATCATAGATTGTATTTCATCAGCTTCACACTGAACTGCCCTCAGCCAATCAGTAAGGAGCAAAAAAGTGGGAGGGGAGATACGCTTCCCTCTCCCCGGGAATGTACCAAATAGAGCCAGGCTGACTGCGATACGATTTATTACAGCAGAAGGATCAGTTTGCAGATTGCATAATAAACAGAGCAGTAGGTAAATAGAATTTGATTTTATGGCTGACAAGCCCACTTTAAATTTATAAGACAAACTTCTCTCTATAATTAGCTACTTCATTTACCTACATGACCCCACATGAGCTAGTGTATATAGGGAGTGGGCACAGAAAGCTGGTTTCAATCTGTATTGGAGGAAAACCTGATTGTGAGCAATAGCGGAGCCGCCGCCGCGCAGGGCAGCGTGGAGGCGGCCTCCGCATCCCAGCCGGCGGTTCCCGTAACTCACACGGAGCCGCCGGCGCAGAGCAGGGCGGGCGCCGCCGCGTCTGACAGGATGGCGGCGGGTCCCGCTGCTCAGCCGGCGGCCTTCCATGTGCGGGCGGGCATGGATCAGGGACCTGGCCTCTCAAGGAGGCAGAGCGTCCTGCGCACCCGCGCGAGACGGCAGGAGCTTTATTCCCTAAGGAGGCAGGTCAACTGATCCGACGATCAGCTGACCTAAGGCAGCCAATCACTGGCTAACCTTAGCTCCAGCCCAATGGGCAGGCTGGTGGAGCTGGGCTTCAGCATTTAAGCGCACAATGTTCTATTGTTCACTGTCTGCTGTCGTGAATACACTTGTTGTGTTAGCGCTCAGACCTTAGTATAGTGCCCTGGTGTTGATACTAAGGATTTCACACCTTAGTTTAGGAATTATTGTATATTGTATCTGTGTTTTGACTCCGGCTATCCTTGCTACTCTCTCTCTCTCCGCTATTGTACCTCTGCCTATCTGATTCTTGTTGCCGACCTCTGCCTGTTTACCGATTACTCTTCTGCCTTCCGCTCCTGTACTGCCGCCACCATCTCTGTTGCCGAACCCTTGCCTGTCTGACCTTCTCCCTTCAGTGGAACGTCTCCCACTGGAGGGTTATCTCTGAGGCTTGCCTCTCCGAGACGCCTGCCCCAAGCAGACGGTTACTGCTGGGGGTCGGGATTCCTCACTCAGCCTGGTTAGAGGATCTCACTCACGGGGTTCCCATTCAGAGGTAACCACACCTCTGAGGAATTACCTTGTGGTGGACATTTCCACACCATCTGATATATTACTGTCTTTATTGTGTTCTTTTGCTGGTGTCCAGAGGTTAGCAATATATCGGATTATCGGTGATACTGCAGATCATCAATAATCGGGTATATATCGGATTCTTGGTGATACTGCAGATCGCCAATAATCAGATTCTCTCTGCGTGCTGACACCAATCATGACACTGATCCTGTAAAAAAAATGATCCACGTTCCTTTCAGATTGTCACATTGGGCATCGGTTTTTCATCTGGTTTTCAGGGCCGGATTTCTAGAAAGGCCACCAAGGTCCGGGCATTGGGCGGCAGCTGGCTGAGGGGCGGCTGGACATGGAACAGGGATTGCTGCATATGGAAGAAGAGGCTGCAAATGGAATACAGAGGTTACATCCTCACAGCCTTAGATCACAGCCTGGGGGCCCATCTTCCAACGGTCATGAAACAAGTGTGGCCATCATTTCACCTTTCAGTGCTCATCCCTTTCATTTGCCAATAGCTTAATCACTACTAATCACAATTAAATGATCTGTATCTTGTTTTTTTCACCACCAATTGGGCTTTTTGGGGTTGATATTTGTTTTCAGTAATTACTTTATTTTCTGTGCATTTTAAAGGGAAATACAAGGAAAGAATGAAAAAATACACTATTTCTCCAATTTCATCCCCTATGGTTTTAATATAAACACTCCTACTGTGCATAAAACCCACACATTTTACCTGCCTATTTGTCCTGGTTATTACAAGATTTCAATTATGTCCCTAGTACAAAGTATGGTAACAATATAGTATTTGGAAATAAAGGTGTATTTATTTCTTTGGTGGGCTTTCTTTTCACTATTTTCACATGCATGGGAATGCGGGAGCGCGCGCGTGCACGCGCACAGCGGCAGCAGCACTGTCTGACTTATAAAAACGTCTTGGAGCCATTAAGAGGCTCTAGCAGGACGTTTTTATAAGTCAGCATGTCATTAAGTGGATAATCTTCACACCTATTACAAGTGTAGCCACAAAAACACCTCATCTGAATGATGGACCTCTTTATTGGAGGGAGCCAAGTTTAGTAGTTGGGGACCACTCGCAGCTCTGGGCCCCCCTACGCTTGCAGTGGTGACTCCCCTGTAGTTACGCCTCTGGAAAGGAGGCTAAGAAGAGAGGCGAGGTTGGCAATTTACAGTGTCCTTTATTAGTAGACCTAGTCTAAAAATCGTAGGTAGTGTAAGAAATAAATAATGTGTCTTGTTCTTCTCTGGAAGCAGAAAACTTTCCCTGATTATCATACAGTATCAGCATGCTACAATCTCCGCTGCCCCCTTAGCACTTCTGAGCTTGCCTCGCTGCCCCTCATCTTCTCATGATTTCATTTCTCCCTCTCCCGATACTGTGGCGAGTTTATCTGCAGCTGCCTAGCTTCCCCCCTCCATCTCCCTGGGTTTTCTGTCACTTTCTATCGGAAGCCCACTGCTAAAATGCAACTTAAGAAGAAACATTCAAGCCTTCTGTGGTTTCTGTGCCAACACAGACCTCTTCAGCCCTTGCCGCGTGCCAGATGGTTGCCCCAAGCAAAGAACCTGTGCCCCGTTCATTGTGTCATCACAGATCTATCCAGTGTAACGGGGAAGGGAGTAGGACGTGCAGAGTCACATCGAGACCTCGTCCCCAACCGATAATCAACCACTCTTGTCACTGAGATCTGCCACGGCTATGTTTAGAATATACTATTTATAGAAGAAGTCTAATCAAAATGCAGACGCTCAATAGTAGATACCAGTATTTCTATGTGACATAGATTATTTTCATCTTAGTCTTTTTCTTGTAGAAAGTGAAATAGCCACCACAGGTTCAGAAGATGCTTCGGCCATAAGTAAAAGTATTCAGACAGACCCTGCCTCAACCAGTACAGATGGCCCGAACCTCCGATTTTAGATTCGCGAACCCGGTTCTGGAACCTCCGCAAACGTTTGCGAACCGCCATAGACTTCAATGAGGATGCGAACTTGTAAAACTAGAAAAAATTATGTTGGCCACAAAAGTGATGGAAAACATGGTTCAAGGGGTCTAACACCTGGAGGGGGGTATGGCGGAGTGGGATACATGCCAAAAGTCCTGGGGAAAAATCTGAATTTGATGCAAAGCAGCGATTTAAGGGCAGAAATCACATTGAATGCTAAATTGCAGGCCTAACGTGCTTTCACACATCTTGCATGTGTATACATCAATCAGGGAGTGTAATTCCTCCCTCCTCCCCTCTTGTCTTCCAGGGATTTGTAGGATGTCAAAAGCCAGCCATACATTGGCCAGGAATCGAACCCAGGTCAACTGCTTTGAAGGCAGCTATGCTCACCACTGTACCACTAACACTACATGCTGAAGCCAGCCTAGCATGTACCATTGTGATATACCCAAGAGAAAAATGAGCTTGCTTAGGGATTTGTAGGATGTCAAAAGCAACCTCACATACATTGGCCAGGAATCGAATCCAGGTCAACTGCTTTGAGGGAAGCTATGCTCACCACTGTATCACCAACGCTACATGCTGAAGCCAGCCTAGTATGTACCATTGTGATATACCCAAGAGAAAAATGAGCTTGCTTAGGAATTTGTAGGATGTCAAAAGCAACCTTACATACATTGGCGAGGAATCGAACCCAAATCAAAACGAATCGAAAACTTGCAACCACCACCTGCAGGAATATAACCGTCTGCAATCAGTGTCCCAGGTCTGTTGGTGCAGATGCTGGTCGGTCACTCTCCTTGATAAGTTGTGAGGACTAAAAACAGGCGCTTACGTTCGTGACCAAAAGTTCTACAGACATTTGTATTGGCCTGAGGAAGCGGGCCAATACATGTGAAACGCGTTGTCTACCATGCATTAATAAACATTACTTTTTCCATTAAATAACGGTTTGTCCTTCTGAGACGGTAAGAAATTACGCTTCTCATACATACAACATCTAGTATGATCATATCATCAAGGGCGCCTCCACCAGTGTTTTTAGTATCTGTGATTTATTTGAACAGGTGATTAGTAGGGATGAGCGTTCTGATTTGTACCGCTGTTCCGAATGGTTCAGAACAGACCTCACATTTAAACTGATGTGCACCACTACGATGGCGGTGGTGGTTGCTGCCTCTTTGCGCAGCCCTTGATGTTGCGTTTCAGCTCTACAGCTACGTCCTCCTTCGGGCTGTGAAAGAGAAAGTAGCTGTAGAACTAAAATGCAACGTGGATGAAGACGGCAACAAGAGTGAGGTCACACCCCGTGTCACCGCAGTGTGAATAAGTTTACATTTGAGTTCTGTTTGGAAACATCGGTACAAATTAGAATGTTCATCTCCAGTGAAATTTGCATTTTCACCTGACTAAAAATGTTGCAAAAATATAATGGAATTTTCACAAGATATGCATTTTTGTGGGCTGTGGGCTGGAGGAAGCCCCAGGTTAGTGGAAATTCTGATTTTAGAACCTGCTCAGAGTCCCTTTTAAGAGAACCTGAGATGGAGGGAAAGAAAAGTTTTATACATACCGAGGTCTTCCTCCAGCCCCCTCCACACAGATCGCTGTCCTCTGCAGGAGGTATTTTCTCAAATTGACCACAGAAAGTGCTCTGATCCGTGGCGCACTACTACACAAGTGAAGAATGCTCTCGACGATGGGAGCACGATGTGGGAGTGCGTTCGGCCGGACTGCGCATGTGCCAACTGATCCCGACTGGAGGACTTTTCAGTGTCAGTCTCAGATGCTCCAGTAGTCTGAGGAGGATGGCAAAGGAGGGATCTGTGTGGAGGGGGCTGCAGGAAGCCCTGGTATGTATAAAGTTTTCTCCCTCCCCATCTTAGGTACTCTTTAAGACTTGCACTGAAGTGTTGTATGCCCTGTTGTTCAGCCTGACCTGCACTCTGTCTACATGGAAATAAAAGGCTTTTCCAGTTACAGACTTGCTTTGACATTTCAATCAGAAACTTCAGATATACATTTTTTTTGCTGTGTCAGCCTCGATCTAAGCCAAATCCAAATCTGTCTCTTCTTACGCAGCAGTTTTATTTTTTTCACGGCATTTCTTCAAAAAGACTTATTTGAAAATCCCAAGCTGCTTGGCTTTCCGGCTAGATTCTGCACAGCGGCGTTTCTCCATTTTAGAAAAGAACGAGTTTACCCGTTTCATTTCCACACAGGGAAGAAGCGTCACCTATGAAGTTAATCATACATGAGGCAACAGTTTTAATTGATTAGATATCTGGTTCAATAAAGCCACTGATCGGAGGAGCGTGACATTTTAGGGCAGGCTTGTACTGGTCCACCGTAGTACAGTGTTTTCCCTCGGTGGGCCCCGCCTCCTCGCCTGACAGAGCGGAAAAGTGGGCACAAAGCAGCGGGGAGGGGTGAAAGCCTACCTTTTCCTCCCTCACCTAGGGCCCCCCCTTCCAAGCTCCCCCCTCCAGAATTGCAGCCAGCCAGCAGCAGCAGTAACGGGGAACAGCTTACCGAGATAATCCGATTGCATTTTCTGGGGAAATCTGCTGACAATCTGATTGCATTTTGTGGGGAAATCTGCTGACAATCTGATTGCATTTTGTGGGGAAACTGCTTCTAGATTTTTTTTCTTTGGGGGGGGGGGGGGGGGTCGGCCCTCCACTATATGGTCTGGAAAAAAAATGGCCCTCTATGCCCGCAAAGTTGGACAGCACTGGACTACATAATATTTTTATTTTGCAGCATTTGACTACTTGATGAATTATCATGAGGCATGTAACTACTTGATTATTTTATCTAAAATGTACCTGGTCGGACCCAATCTCTGTGAATAACACCGCTACTTATTTTGTGTATTTTTTTTGTTATTTTGTGCATTTTTAAGTCTGCTGATGACCCATCGTGACCACGCCCATGTTCCAGTGCGTGGTGACACCCTTTTATTTTTTACATCTCCCTGTTGGGGACTGTCCTCAGAAGTGCTCACAATCTACTCCCTACCATAATCTATTGTCCTACTAAATTATATATATATATTGCAAAAGTTTTAGAGTACATGCGTATGTGAGCCCAAAATGGGGGGAGAGGGGATGGGGGGGATCAGGCGAGGGGGGCCCAGGCTAAAGCTTTCCTGGTGGGCCCTTAGTGTCCTAGTCCGACCCTGTTTTAGGGGAGAAACAGTGTGTCTTTTATTCCAAAAAATACGTTAGTTGGAAAAAATACCTATTTTATGCAAATGCTTTTTAAAAAAAAATTCTTTTTAAAGAAATGTCAATGTCTGCAGACTTTATTGGTAAATAGTAAAACTCCCATACATGAAACCTGAGGATACCCATTGGTCTGTTAAAGGAACAAGGAAGGGGGGGGGGGGGGGGCGCTGGAGGGAAATTCAAAGATGCTTTGGGCTTGCTTTACTTAGTATAGTAAGCTCAGAACAGCTGCCGTTCTTCCTGTGCCCCTCCCCCCCTATGGGTGCCCTGCCCTCTGAGGCAAATAGGTACAGCGGTGGAGGGGCACAGCAGAGCATCTTTGAAATCCCCACCGGCGACCCCTATTGGTCTTTTAACAGACCAACGGGAATCCACATTGGTCTGTTAAAATACCAATAGAGGGCAATGGAGTAGATTTTAAAGACGCTCTGGGGCTTGCTATACTTAGCATAGCAGGTCCAGGGATGAAGATGCTTTTGACTCCTATGGCTCTCTTGGTCAGCCATTGGGGCAGGGATCAACACATACGCCACTGTCCGCCGTTCCCTGGGCATCAAGAGGATATAGCGTTACGTTGGCTAGGGTTCTGGGCACGACCACATCTAAAGACCTGACCTGGAAGGCAAACACCACCTTGACCCAGAGGAAAGTCCAGCAGTGACGGTTCTTCCTCTGCCAATGAAGGAAGTTCGGCATGGCCGAAGAGCTGCTGATAAGCTTCTACACCGCCACCATTGAGTCCATCCTCTGCACATCCATCCTAGTCTGGTACGCTGGCTCCTTCACCAGAGATCGTTACAAACTTCAGAGGGTCATCAGCTCAGCAGAGAAAATCATCGGAAGAGCTCTCCCCTCGCTTGACCGCCTCCACAACTCCAGACTACACTCGAGAGCACTGAGGATTGCCAGTGACCCCTCCCACCCTGGTCACCACTTTTTCTGTCATCTCCCCTTAGGCTGTAGGCTTCAGTTCATCTACAATAGAACTTTGAAGCATAGAAACTCCTTTTTCCCCTCTGCTGTCAACCTCTTGAACTCACTTCAGGTCATCCCACCTTCTGCGCCCACCGCCATCACTTTTTAGCCTCCCGTTCCCCCTAAAGTTGCAGCTGTCAGACTGATAGATTATCCCCAGTAACACAGTGTTCGGAGCTGATACCTGAGATCTCCTTGTGCACTGTAATTATTAAATTGTACTGCTGTTATGTTTGTTCTTTTGACAGTTCTTATCTCTACTTTAAAGGGATACTGTAGGGGGGTCGGGGGGGAAATGAGTTGAACTTACCCGGGGCTTCTAACGGTCCGCCGCAGACATCCTGTGTTGGCGCAGCCACTTACCGATGCTCCGGCCCCGCCTCCGGTTCACTTCTGGAACTTCAGACTTTAAAGTCTGAAAACCACTGCGCCTGCATTGCCGTGCCCTCGATCCCGCTGATGTCATCAAGAGCGCACAGTGCAGGCCCAGCAGTACACTCCTGGTGACATCAGCGGGAGTGAGGACACGGCAACGCAGGCACAGTGGTTTTCTGACTTTCAGAAGGGAACTGGAGGCGGGGCCGGAGCATCGGTGAGTGGCTGCGCCAACACAGGATGTCTGCGGGGGACCATTAGAAGCCCCGGGTAAGTTCAGCTCATTTTCCCCTGACCCCCCTACAGTATCCCTTCAAGCAATTATATTGTGCCAACCTCAATTCCGGGCATGACCCAGTAGTGCTTGGCGATTAAAATATTTCTAATTTTGATTTCTGATTCTGAATGGTCTGCAATGCATCCTACAGCTCACAGCAGCTTTCCTGAGTCCTCCGTGTATGGCTCCCGCCGTATCACCTGACCTGCCAGGTCAGGTGACACACAGGGAATCGTGCATGGATTCTGGAAAGCCGCTGGTGGCTGCAGGATGCGTACAAGACGGCGCCCAGAGGATCAGTAAGTTATTTCTGCAATGCAAACGGCAAAACTTCCGCCCCCGTTTATCCTACTCAAGCATGCCGGTTAGTTGGGACTCCTGAATGCCGGAGTTCCATGTTATGTGAGTTTTACTGTATTTTTATTCTGAAAGAGTCCTCTTTTTATTTTGTAACAAAACTTTCCTGATGCGTATTTCATACAGAGCTATGTTTTATTACAGTACATAAAAACAATGGCAGAACTTCTGCTTTAAAGTGTATTATGGTTGCCAACATGAATCAAGCCTGCGCTGCCGTTAATGGCTACAATGCAAGTCTAAGCTGCTCCCCATCATCCTGCGATCTGCAGCTAATATAAACTAATAGGCGGCAGCTGCTGCCAGCAACTTTGTTAGTGGGATGGAATGTTGATGAATCTCTCTCGCTGGTGATTCAACAGAGAATCACAACTGATGTTAGCAACTCAGTAATTACCGCTAAATGAATACAGCATATCGAGGGGATCTTTTCTTTTCTAAGCAGTTTAGTTTGTGGGTGGTGGTTTTGGTGCCGGCACTGGGCTGCGAATGTAGCCGATGTCGGCACCAGGGGGCCAATATTGGGGGTGAGACCTATTTTGGCTGGAAGGCGTTGTCACAGGGATGGTCGTAGTCAGTCAACTTCGCTACGCTGGAACTACGTGTAGTATTACACAATTACGCTTTGCCAAACCACGGCTTCGAAAACAAATATTTGCTTCGTATGCATTTTGTAGACTACGCGTTAAAATACGTAATTACGCGTAGTGCGAAGCGTAGTGTATACGGATGCTTATGCCCGCATGCAGAAAAATGTACGCATTAATTCCTCTTTAATTGCTTATATCGGGAATTCTTCTATGCGTACATTCCCCTTTCCGACGCGTAAATTTGTAAGCATACGATCGCATGCAGAAAATTAGCTGCGAGTAACGCATTCGTAGTTCAGTACGCAATACACATGTTAACTACACATAGTGGGCGTATGCTACGCATAGCTGTACTTCGCTACGCGTAAATTCGTAAGTGTAGTTTTGAAATGTTACCTACAAACTACGATGCTTAGATGCGAACTACGGTGTGTGAATTCGCTCTGGCATAGTTTCTGCTCATCCCTGGTTGTCAATGGCATCAGGAATGGCCAATGGTTAGCAGGGGAAGGGTAGAGTAAATCATATATGTGCAGATCGACCAAGAGACAGATCTCTCTCCGATCAAATCTGATCGTGAGAGATCTGTTGCCTGCCCATATACCACAGGCCGCCGATTCCTGATCAATTTAAGGCTAAAATTGATGTGGAATCAGCCTTGAGACGCTGCATCCGCCGCCTCGCTGGCCCGACGCTGACCCCTCTAATGGTCAATATGCCCCGGTGCCCAGGGACGGCGCTACCATAGAGGCAAAGGAGGCAATTGCCCCAGGGCCCTAGAGCCTGTAAGCAGGGGCGTTTCTAGCCATTTTGTCACTCCAGGCAAGAAAACCTGTGGCGCCCCCCCCCCCCCCTTCCCAGGGCGCCCCTACCCCACACAGCACCAGTCCTTATTCCCACACACACAGGGTGTGCTGGACTACCTGCTGCCTGCTGTGCCTCTGGAGCTCTGAGGGAGACACACAACAAACAAGCGAATGGGGCCAGGGGGGCACGTCAAGGAAGCACAGTCTCCTGTCTGAAGCCAGCGGTGGCACCCGAATGCCTGGTGCGTCACACGCTGGCTGCACACAAGTCATACCTCCCAACTTTTGGAGCCTGGAAAGAGGGACACTAAGACATGCCCCTGCCATACTTTTAGACACGCCCCATTCTTACATGCTGCGTATGCCTTCCTCCCATTCCTATAGTTTCCTGGCGTCAAGGTATGCATGATGTTACATCCAACAACACAGTCTCATTCTTTACATACCAAAGGGATGATTATCTTTACTTTTAATACAGTTATGTGTAGCTTAGATAGCTCAAGCATTCACAGCAAATTGATAATTAATGCATTCTATCATTTCAGGCACTGACACTCAGTTGTTAAAGTGGACCTCAGACAGTTCACTGTGCCTAATTTATACTTGAGGTTTCCTCCCACCCCATAAGGACCACCAGCTTCCTCGTCGTCCACATCAACCACTCCTCCGTCCCAGCATAGTCTCATGTATCTTCTTCAGTTGCAGTGCTCTGTGCATGTGCAGCTTGGTCACACGTTGCCGTGGCTGGGAGTATTTTGCGCTTGGGCGAAGAATGGGGCACACTCGTGACTGGTCATGTGCAGAACACCACGACTGGCCATGACTTAAGAGAATACAGAAGGCGACAACAGAGCGACTAGGGAGGATGGTGAGGGAGCCTACAGTCCTTATGGGGCTGAAGGAAGTCCCAGGTAAGTATAAATAAGGCACAGTGAGTGTACTGTCTCAGGTACACTTTAAGCATGTAACCAAAATCAGTGCTAAAAATACAGACTGCTGCATCAACACAAACGTTCATTAGACATCACATTATATTCATGTGCTATACTTGTGAAATTCAGGGCACAGCAGGGTTGCAGCATACATTTACACATGAGGACATCCCTCTGCTGATCCTGCATGGACAGTCATCCAGCTCCTGTGACACCCGACACCACAGTACAGGAGATAAACTCCTGTCAGAAACGTCTCTGCAGAAGCCATGCCCATCCTTCACTGTAGTGATGGGAATTCCGGCTCTTCTCGGAGAATCGGCTCTTCTGAATCGGCTCCCATTAAAGAGCCGGCTCTTACGGCTCTCAATCGGCTCTTCATTAAATATCACTGGACACCACTCAGAATCGGAGGAAAAGCCCCGCCCCCGTCTCCATGACAACTCCAGACTGCTTCTCTCACTCGGGCAATCCCTCCTGCTACTGCTCTGGCCTGCCCTTATACACTCCTACAGGCTGCAAGAGGAGGACTACATCCCCCAGCATGCCTCAGCGCCCTTTATTACACAGCAAATCAGAGCTGTGTGGGGCGGCTGAGGCATCGGTCTTTCAAAACTGAGAACCGGCTCTTGTCGTTCACAGTAAAGAGCCGGCTCTTAGAGCCGGCTCGTTCGTGAACGACCCATCACTACTTCACTGACCCCTGACAGAGCCCAGCAGCACCCAGCCTGCATCACACAGCAGAGGAGAAACAATTAGCTCCATCACGCAGGCAGGAAGTAACTTTGCAGTGAGCCCATGTGTCTCTCTCTGATGATGGGGATTGGCAGCTGGGATAGATCAGTCAGTAGGGGCAACGGGAAAGATGCCTGTAATTACTTACTGTGTGCTGCCTGCAGTCTGCGCCCTTGCAGGGTTTGATGTAGCCGTTTGCTTGCTGCCCTCTCTCTGCCCAAGATCACTTAGGCAGCCAGCATAGATCAGCCTCCGAGTCCCCATCATCTCCAGCAGCATCTACCTCTGGAGGATCTGCATCACAGATCAGCTCTGCCTCCTTCTTCCTCCGCTTTCTGGCCTCTTCATTCCTGCTTGCCGCTCTCTTTTTCAAACTGTGTCAAGCACAGTAGAGAGAGGCAGGAAGGGGCGGAGCAAAGCAGCATCTCCGATCTGCTGGATCAAATCTGTGTGGCTGCTCGCTCTGAATGAGAGGAGAGGGGGCGGTACCAGAGGCAGCACTCGGGCACTGAGTAGGGCAGGCATGAATGTAAATAAATAAAAAACACACTGCAGTAGCGGTGGTTTTGCGCTCTCTCCGCTTGTGGCGCTCCAGGCAATAATTTAGAGTTGCCTGATGGGTGAGACGGCTGTGCCTGTAAGGGCCCTCAGTGGCTACAAGAGGAAATAACATTTTTCAAAAAGACCTAATAGTTCTTGAGAAAATCGATTTTAAAGTTTCAAAGGAAAAAAATACACATTTAAAATCCTGCCGACTTTAATGGTTAATAGCAAATCCACCTTAAATGCTAGAAACCCTAAATTTGCAGGATATATTAAGGAGATCATTGGGAATAAGAGGCAAAAAACAATTTTTCAAAAAGACCTTATAGTTTTTGAGAAAATCGATTTTAAAGTTTTGAAGGAAAAAAGTATACTTTTAAATGCGGTAAATGTCACTTTTAGTAGCAAACCTAACGGTAGTGTAATTTTACATGCATCAAAAGAAAGAGCAATACATTTCCTGACGGGGTTTCCTGGGGGTCTATACGCAGCCGCAGCGCTTTGGCCAGGGATCGCCATACAGCCGCAATATGGCTGCATGAAGATCCCTGGCATTTTTTCCTATTTTCCCAATTTTTTTTTTTTTTAATGTTTAGAGTGTGGGAATTTTTTTTTTTTTAAATTATGTGGGGTCCCCCCTCCTGAAACTTTTTAACCCCTTGTCCCCCATGCAGGCTGGGATAGCCAAAATGTGGAGCTCCAACCAATTGGGGCTTTTCACCCTGACTCTACCAGCTGCAAAAAAGGTCCCCTAATGCCAATTTTTGTTCCGGGGTATCTGTTGGGGGGCCCCCAGGTTTATTTTGCCCTGGGGCCCCATTTTTGCTTAAACCGGCTCTGCCGGTGCCCAGTGCAGGGGGATGGGCTGTTGGGAGTTTATATCAGGAGGAATTTACTCTGAGATGGTCTTTTACACTGGGGAAGCGGTTATGCCTGGGAAAACCTGATGGAGCAGCAGAGAGCTCTAACAAGACTCCACCCACCATCTCCCTCTGCTACTTCCTAAGGCAGTGTTCCCCAACCCTGTCCTCATGCCCCACCAACAGTACAAGTGCTCATTCGGATTTTGCGGAATTGAAATTTCCAAATTTTCCGATTCGAAATCCGAAGATCGGAAAATGGAACTTGGAAATCGTATTTCTGTGGAAATACTGCATTACTACAATTTGGTCATTTTAGCCCGATCACAGAACTCAAAATCAATGGACCAATCAAAGGATTCAGAAACAACTTGGTATTTGGTCAATCAGAGAATGCAAAAAATGGCAAAAAAAAAATACTACTCGGAAATCCGAAATCCGATCTCAGAAATCAGATTTCTATAGAAATACCGCATTACCGCAACTCGGTAATTTTAGCCAAATCACAGAACTCGGAAGCATTGGACCAACCAGAGAATGCAAAGACAACTCGGAAGTATTTGGCCAATCAGAGAATGCAAAAAATGACCCCAAAAAAACACTACTCAGAAATCGGAAATCCGAACTCGGAAATCGGAAACAGATTGGAAATCTGTGGAATCGGTAATCGGCATTGGCGGAAATAGGAATTTCTGCAGAATCGGAAATCGACATTTCCAACCATCCCTGACCAAGAGTGCAAGCTTTATGGAAATCCCCAGAGGTAGTTAATCTGCCCTTCTGAGACACTAATTACCCCATCTGTGCAGGTTTGTGGTTTCCTGCTAAACATACAGGCCCAGTACGCACCAAAAACCGCTAGTAGATCCGCAAAACGCTAGAGGTTTTTTTAGCAGATTTTCAGAGCGATTGTAGGCATGATTAGAGAGGTTTTCTAAACATGCCTGGCATTTTTTGGAGTGTTTTTGTGTAGCAGATTTCATATATTGTTACAGTAAAGCTGTTACTTAACAGCTTCTGTAACATAAACGCCTGGAAAACCGCTCTGATCTAGTGCTTTTCAGAGCGGTTTTCCATTTTCCTATACTGTACTTGAGGCAGAATTGCATCTGCAAACCGCAAAGGTGCTGCAGGACCCACGTTAGCGTTTTGCTAAAAACCTCAAACCGCTGGTGTGCACCATCCCATTGAGATACATTAGCCAAGAGTTTTCCCAGGTAGCAGCGGTTTTGAAAATGCTACCAAAAATGTTTGGTGTGCACCGGGCCGTACGGTTGGTGGACCTTGAGGACAGGGTTGGGGAACTCTGGCCTAAGGAACAAAGGGAGTTAGTAGTGGGCAGAGTCAGCTCTGGGCTGAGAGGGAAAAACTAGCTGGTTTCCCCTTGCAACTCCATTCTGACTACCTCATGTGGGTTATGATTGCATATGGGTATGAATGTGGACAACTCGCAGACTTGATGAACTCTCAGGCAAGCAGCATCTGACAAACACACAGCAAGACAACTTTGCCAACTCATCTAGACAGGTAATTAAAAAAAAAGAAAAAAGAAAGAAAGAATAATGCTAAAATGGTTTATGTGCCATGCAGAAAACAAGTGCATTAAAAAGAATATTTGTTTCACACAATATGCATTAAAAAACACAATCCTGAAGTAAGGAGAGTAAACTTAAAGAGGAACGTCAGCCTAAACAAACATACTGTCATTAAGTTACATTAGTTATGTTAATTAAAATAAATAGGTAATATAATATCTTACCCACCCTGTTTTAAAAGAACAGGCAAATGTTTGATTTCATGAGGGCAGCCATCTTTTTGGTTGAAAGGAGGTGACAGGGAGCATGAGACACAGTTCCAACTGTCCTGTGTGCTGATCACCCCTCCCAGTTGCTAGGCAATGTGAATAACAACATAGGAAATACCATCATGCTTTGCCCAGCATCAGGGAAAAAAGCCTGGGCAGTTTTCTTTGATGGGTGGAACTTAGCTAAAAATGCAGCTAAAATGATGCTTTGGTAAGAAAAACAAAGTTCTGATGCTGTGAAACTGTTAAAGAAACACCAAGCCTTTTCAGTTCTGCTGAGTAGATTTTTAATCCGGAGGTTCACTTTAACCAAGGAAGAACTGTAACCCTGAATTGAACTACATGCCATTGAGTAGCTGATACCCCCTTTCCCACCATACATCTTTTCCTTTTCACAAATGCATCATCAGGGGGCGCTGTATGGCTGATTTTGTGGTGAAACCCCTCCCACAGTGTGATGTCATGGTCATGGACCTGACAGTTTCCTGTCTGTGAACCTTGTTGCATTGTGAGAAATAACAGCTGTTTCCAACTGCCAAGCGACCAGTATCTCCTTCTGTGTAAAGAACTCTCAGTAAGGCCTGGTGCACACCAAAAAACGCTAGCAGATCCGCAAAATGCTAGCAGATTTTGAAACGCTTTTTCTTCTTTTTCTGTAGCGTTTCAGCTAGCATTTTGCGGTTTTGTGAAGCGTTTTTGGTGTAGTAGATTTCATGTATTGTTACAGTAAAGCTGTTACTGAACAGCTACTGTAACAAAAAACGCCTGGCAAACCGCTCTGAAGTGCCGTTTTTCAGAGCGGTTTGCGTTTTTCCTATACTTAACATTGAGGCAGAAACGCCTCCGCAATCCAAAATCTGCAGCAGCCCGTGAGTATGCGTTTCTGCAAAACGCCTCCCGCTCTGGTGTGCACCAGCCCATTGAAATACATTACCCAAGCGTATCCACAACCGCAAGCGGATCGCAAAACGCAGCCGAACCGCTCTGGTGTGCACTAGGCCTTCCAAAGATTCCGTACAGATCACCTGACACAACTAAATATGTCACCACCATGTGATAAATGTCAGACTGTAAATCAGGGAGAGGAAAGATTTTACAGAGGATAAACACTTACTAAATAATCTATAAATTAATATTTTAAAAAATAAGCAAATGTATTATTTGTCTTTTTCATTGCAGTTCCTCTTTAAACATGGATACAGTAATATTATTCTGTGCCTTAAAAGATTCAACTGGAAAAAGAATTCAGTCAAATGTAATTTTATTACAGTGTCTACAGGAAGGTATATCGGCATTGCTTATGGCGTCCAATCAGATCTCATAATTCTGGCCTCCTAGCGCTAGTTATGATAATAGGAAGCCCGATGTTGTTGACCTACACAAGACATGGCCCTGATTGGCGCATGATTGCCAGCTGGGAACAGCACACAGTATGCTAACTCCGCTATTGATTGGTGTGTTGTGATGTAACGGCGATATTATGATATTCTGCTCCTTCTCTTCGGCTGGGAAGATTAGCATGATGAATGCAGCAAGACGCATCTAAACTCATTGATTTTCCCGAACGCACTTGTCATGATTCAGAGGAACTTAAAAAAAGCCTATTGGAAGTCTCATGCCTGGATAATTTATGACTTGGTTGATTGTGTAAATGCACCCCTGCTAGGAGAAATCACGACACCGGTTTATTAGATCTCGCGTCTTGGCGGGGGGTTTCCAATCACCACTTGACATCTGTACACAAAACTCCCGATAAAAGACGCACCGTGACGCCCACCGGAATAATAAGTATTGACAGAGCAGGCCACGCTCCTCGCCGCTCAGAGGCATCCCGATCTTGGATGTGGCTGTTCTGGATATTTCTTTCAGTGGCCCCAGAGAGTGCGCAAGTCGCATGCAGCCTGTCCTGCCGGCATCTTCCATACTCCTGATTCTGATATCCTTACCCTAGCAAGCAAGATTGGATTGACAAATGCATCTGTCGTTTTATTTGTGTCCAGGACAGGGAACATTCCTTCAAGTTCTGTTTCCAAGCTTCTAAAGGTACAATTTCCTAAACAATCAACCTTTTCATCTGATCAATTGGAAACGATCATTCAAGTCCACAAACGGAGGGAAAAATTATTAGCAGTCCCATCAGACCAAAAGAATCATAAATCATTCAGATTGACGGAACGATGATAGAATGATCATACGGTCAATCGTTCAGGAGATTGTGCCGTTAAAGTGAACCAAGCACCATTTTTAGCACCCAGAGCATCCCAATAGCACATTAAAAATTCATGCCAACAATGTGGCTCCTTATAAAAAAAAACTTCCAGTTTACCTTTTTTTTTTAATTTACATTTAAAAGTTTAGCAGAGGTTTCATTACCCTACTTCTGCGGCGGTCTGTCCAACCACAGAAATTTCAAACAGCTGATTTAATGGTCTTATTGCACACATTAGCAGAGAGTAAACAATACCTTTCATCAAATTAGGGGGTAATTAGGACAACAGCTTTAAAGAGTTTAGAGAAGTCACAGATGCTATCTTCACACCTTCCCCTTGATAAATAAGGGCATAAAGAAGGTGAAAGGGGGACATTGCAGCTCCTATAGCTATTAGAAACCAGGAGAAATTCCAGGGTAAAAAAAATGGGTGCTTAGTTTCCTTTAAAAGGCTCCTTAAAGGGGAACTTCAGCCTAAACAAACATACTGTCATTAAATTACATTAGTTATGTTAATTAGAATAGATAGGTAATATAATCTCTTACCCACCCTGTTTTAAAAGAACATACAAATGTTTGTGATTCATGGGGGCTGCCATCTTTGTCATGGGGCAGCCATCTTTTTGGTTGAAAGGAAGTGACAGGGAGTATAAGACACAGTTCCAACTGTCCTTTGTCCTGATCACCCCTCCCAGCTGCATGTGCTAGGCTTCAAATGTCAAATACAAAATGTAAAAAAAAAAAAAATTGCACCAAAACAGCAGAACAAGAACAACAACATCAGAAATCCCATCATGCTTTGCACAGCATCAGGGGAAAAATGCCCGGGCAGTTTTCTTCTGTGCAGCTAAAAATGAGGCTTGTATAAGAGAAACAATTTTCTGATGCTGTGAAACTGTTAAAGAAACACCAGGCCTTTTCAGGGCTGCTGAGTCGATTTTTAGTCCGGAGGTTCACTTTAAAGGGGAACTGAAGAGAGAGGTATATGGAGGCTGTCATGTTTATTTTCTTTTAGACAATACCAGTTGCCTGGCAGCCCTGCTGATCCTCTGCCTCTAATACTATTAGCCATAGCCCCTGAACAAGCATGCAGCAGATCAGGTGTTTCAGTGGTTCAGACTTATAAGTCTGATCTGACAAGACTAGCTGCATGCTTGTTTCTGGTTTTAATCAGATACTACTGCAGAGAAATAGACCAGCAGGGCTGCCAGGCAACTGGTATTGATTAAAAGGAAATAAACATGACAGCCTCCATATACCTCTCTCTTCAGTTCCCCTTTAAACCGTCATTCGTCTGACTCATTAGAAGACGCTGGTTGCTGACCTCAAGCGATGGACTATGATAGGTTTATAATCCTGCTAGTTGGCAAATTGTATACAGCATGAAATTTAAACAATCAAAATTGACAGTTTGGGCTGGTGCACACCAGAGCGGTTCTGAAGCGTTTTTTTTTAAAACAGTTTTACTGTAACAATATTTGTAATCTGCTACACAAAAATGCTCCAAAAATGCCAGGCATGTGTAGAAAACGTGATTTCAAGAAAGAAATGTGTAGAAAACATCTCTAAACATGCCTAGAATCGCTCTGAAAATTTGCTTCAAAAACCTCTTGCGTTTTGCAGATCTACTAGAGGTTTTTGGTGTGCACTGGGCCTTTATACATGTGATTGGCCTAATGCCAAGCTAAATATTTGCCTACAATTTGCATGGAATCTCGCTGACCACCTCTACTGACTGGGGATGGTCAATGAGATGCAAATAATTACAACTTGATGCAGGATTATGCAAATTCTGCATGCAAATATATGTAGCTTGAAAATAGATGTATCGAATTTTACCTTGGCCAGATTCGATTGGTCTATTTTAAAACTGCAAAAATGTGCATCCATGATTTGCAAAATTTAGGACAATTTTAGGAAAATTTCACAGGGTTGCAGTTCTTGTTCTTTGCAGGCAACCGGTATTGTTTAAAAAGAAATAAATATGGCAACCTTCACATTGTTGTTAGGGCAGAGACACACTGCAGAGCACTTTTTGATTCATTTTTGTTTTTCAAAAACACACTCCCATTGATTTCAACTTGTATTAAAATCATGTTAAAAATCGGTAAAACCGCGAATTTTGCTGTGATTTTACAGCAATTTCAATGCAAGTCGATGGAAGTGTGTTTTTAAAAATGAAAAAGATCAAAAAGAGCTCTACAGTGTGTCTGTTCCAGTGGCGTAGCAATAAGGGGTGCAGAGGTAGCGGCCGCACCAGGGCCCTTGGGCTAGAGGGGCCCCCGCAGGGCCCAACTTCAATTGCAGTATTAGCTCTTTATTGGTTCTGTGCTGATAATATTCACTTCTATAGAAGTTTTGAATAGTGGTTATCATTAACAAACTGCTCCCCATCCCCTTCTTGCACCTCTGACACTGTGGTTGTCCTTGGCAGGTTTCGGTGCGCCATATCAGTTGTTATGTATAGAGTGCTTGGGGACCCCAATGTAAAACTTGCACTGCGGCCCACAGCTTCTTAGCTACGCCACTGGTCTGTTCCCTCACTTCAGATGTCATTTAACACAAAAAGTTTAAAGTACATCCCTTACGTACTATCATACCATCTGGAAGTTCATCTAAGCCACAAGTCAGTAGATATACGTCTTGTAGCAGAAGCAGTGCTGTGCAGGATTGGGCTTGCTCCTGTGCACATTTCTGGCACTATCTGATGCAGCGCTAATTGGTGAACGGGAATATATGTTCCCTGAGCTAATGAGATTGATTTTTACCATTAAAAATACTTTTATTTTTCTCAGTTTATAATGGAAAATACACTCTGTAGCATTATTTCAGAATCAAATATCTTCACCATAAATTGTGACAGGAACATAATCTAAGTTTTGTTATAAGCTCTAAGAATAGCCAAACAAAATTTGTGTTTTTTTATCTACAGTAGCACTTTTTATTTTTAAACTGGAATTGGTAAAAGTGAGAAATAATGTGTTTCTTCTATTTTTTTCTTTGTTTTCCCATTAAAATTCATAGAAAACAAAGTTGTTTGAGGGAAAAAAATGGCATACAATGAAAGCGTAGTTTGTTTAGAAAAAAACAATATATAATTTCTGTGTCATAAGTAGGGATAAAGTTATTTCTGATTAAATAAGGACATAGCTAAACTGTCAAAACTGCTCTGGTCCATAAGTGGGAAACAAGGTCCGGGCTCAAAGGGGTAAAAGACCGGGTGGCAATTGAACCCTGCACATTGTGTCAGCTCAGGCCATCTGATTTAGGCTGATGACACCATTCAGGAAATGACCATGATGGCATCTACCACCAACACCATAGCAGGAACATTATGGTATGGACACACAGTTCATTGGGGGTGGAGGTAACCTTTATGTAATGTATAAGGATTTTTTAATAAAACTTAGCTTCGTTGCATTTTCTGCATTGTTTCATATAATTTTCCTTTCCATCCAGAAAGCTCGGAAAATGGAATAGGCTCAGATGAAAGATGCGTGTCACACATTACGGCTGGAGACCACGACACACGTGGCTGCAGCCCACCACCAGAGCTCCCTGGACCACGGCATGAAAACCTCTTCTGTGAAATGTATGAATTATGGGGCCATCAGTGACAACCGGCTAGCCTGGAGGGATAAATCCCATCTCTGCAGATATATCCCGACCTGCAGAAGACAGGAGTGACGTCCTTGACACTGAGGACAAGTGACTGCTATTCAGGGGGGACAAGAGAAACAGTAGATGAGTCTGAACCTGAAGTATTACATCCGAGACAAGGCAAGACAGTGACTGAAATTACACATGATGACCAACAACTATACGACCAACTGTATAAACACCGAGCAGGAAAAAGCTGGTTGCATTTAACCATGTTGGAAACTTTGTGTCCAATGCTATATATATGCCAAGCAGGCAATTTGGGCATCGGTAGCGGTAGACGTTTCGGTGTCTCCATGGGCGCCTATTGAAATATGGGCATTGAGGAGTAATTTGGGTACTCAAATTATGCCTCAGTGCCGATATTTCAATAGGCGCCTATAGTGGCATCTTTTTTTTCTTGCTTTACTTTTGATTGGCGGGAGGTTAAGGTTAGGCATGCAGGGGGTTAGTATAATTAGGCATCGGGGGGGGGGGGGGGAGTTCAGGGTTAGGCCTCAGGTAGAACTTTTTTTTGGGGTCGGGAGGTTAGGGTTAGGCGTCAAGTAGGAGGTTTGTGTGTGTGTGGGTGGGGTGGAGTTGTTGAGGTCAGGCGTCAGGTAGGACATTTTTTTGGGGGAGGTGGGAGGGCGGGAGGCTAGGGTTAAGCTCAACACACACCATACAATCTTGGTTGTACAGATTTACCAAATCTATGCAGTATAAGGGCAAACAGATTGAAAATACCTTGAATGATTGATTGGATAAGCTCTTATACTACATGAAAGTGGTCAGATTGAACAACCAAGATTGTATGGTGCGTGTTGAGCCTTAGGCGTCATGTAGGAAGTTTGTGCGTGTGTGTGTGGGGGGAAGTTCAGGGTTAGGCGTCAGGTAGGACTTTTTTTGGGGGGGGGGGAGCTTAGTATTAGGCGTAAGGTAGGAAGTTTGTGTGTGTGTGTGGTGGTGGTGGTGGTGGGGGGGGGGTTGTCGTTGGGGTCAGGCATCAGGTAGGACTTTTTTTTGGAGGGGTGGGAGGTTAGGGTTAGGCATCCGGTAGGAAGTTTGTGTGTGTGGTGTGGTTTAGGGTTAGGCATGGGGGAGGGGGCTGTGGAGGGTCCTGTGTGAGAGTAGGGTTAGGTTTAGCCATAGTAAAATTTCAGTGTTTAATACCCATAGTTTACACTTTATTCGGATCCTAAATTTCCATGTGCCTTTTTTCGATTTTCACATATACATGTCCCTCTAGTCACACTTCCTGCTATCCAGTGTGTAGGATGAGGATCATACTTCTGTTTTTCTTTTCCAGGGAAAATCTTAATCTTAAATGTATATACTGTCATTCGTGTGTGAGCGTCTGATTTTCCCAAATCATTTTTTTTTATGTAAATTGAATGGTGTAGGAGTTTTTTTCTCTCCCTCTCTTTTTTTTCTTTTTTTTCATAATTGGGAAAAAATGTAAACACGTGTATGATACATTGGTCAGATTTTTAAAATATTACAATCAGTCAGTAAAATCGATTGTGATTCTTGAATTGAAAAGAAATATCAAAAATGTAATGTATGTAGCCACTTTTAGTGAGAGTCTGGCTAAATTTGACTGTGTCGCAGTCAATGTCGCCACGCAATAACATTAGGCTAGAACAAGTATATTCTACACAAACTATTCCAAATAGGAGGTAGAAGAACCCATGATAAGTAGTAAACTTTTTTTTTGTTTTGTTTCAGTGATTTATCGATCATGTTGCTTCAATTCGCCTTCATTTCACTTTTGTTCATGATAATTTTGTATAATCGCCTGTGTCGGTCTCGCGAAACTGTTTCGCAAGAGTCTCAAAAAAAAAAAAAGATTGGAATTTTGATGAACATCTCACAAAGCTGTTGGTGACGGTTTCGTTCGTCTGTAGTGGCCACACTGGAAGCTGTATTGGCTGTTCTTTGTGACTGGAGGAATACACTCATTACAAGGCAGACATGGTGCTGTCTCAGGTGCTGAAGTGACTGTAATGCAGTATTACATTGTGTCTTCTTATAAGGTATTTTTCGATAAATCACCTGTAAGTGAGCAGCTGTGGTTTCCCACAATGCACCACTCCTGAATATGCAAATCATCTCTTTATGCCCCTGAAATCCAAGCACACATCCATAAACACATGGGTATAGCGAGCCTGTAGCTAATAAATATTACAGAGCGAATTCCACCCAACCACTATGAAGAACGCTTTTCATTTTTTTAAAAAGCGCTTTAAAAGCGCTTGTGCAATAGGTTACTCACATGAGTGATGAGCTTTCTTTTCGATCGCAAATGCGCTTCAACGCAAGGTATAGAAAATTGCTAAGTGCACTAAAAACCGCTTGGAAAAGCAATTTTGTGAGCGCTTTTACTCGCAAAGTACAGTCGTTATCCAGGTCAAAGAGTTCATTTCCTGATTGTTTACAGGAAGAAAAACCGCCTAACAAAATCGCTTAGAAAAACACTTCTAAAAATCGCTAATCGCTCAGAAAGTGCTGGGAAAAGCGCTTACAAGAACGGCGATAAGGCCCTTGGTTTAAAATGTTCGGGCACCCACGGTTTTGAGTAATTGGAAGACTGTCATTGCTGTCCTCCTGACAGTGTTGTAGCTATGGAGCTATGGGCCCCAGTGCGAGTTTTACATTGCCCCCCCCCCCCCAGCACTCTATATATAACACTTGATACGACGCAACAAAACCTGCCAAGGTCATCCACAGTGTCAGAGGTGCAAGAAGGGGATGGGAAACAGCTTGTTAATGATTACTACTATTCAAAGCATCTATAGAACTGATTATTACCACACCAGGACCAATAAACAGCTAAGACTCTGAGGAAGGGCCCCATGGGGCTCCTCTGGCCGAAGGGTCCCGATGCGGTCGCTACCTCTGCAACCCCTATTGCTACGCCCCTGCCTCCTGATAATGCTAGTTCCCCGGTTACTGCGCTGACCTAATAGTTCCATCAGCTTGAGTCACTGACTTACACACCAGTCCCGGCATTGTGATAATAACGTTAGTGCAGCAGTTAGCAGAGTGACTAGTTAAGGCTAATATGAAGATAGAGTTATTGTGTGGGATATGAAGTTAATTAATGGCTGTCACCAAACACACGCATCTAAATATATCCCCGACAGCTCAGTAATCAGCCAGCCCAACTGTTGGTTACTTATTTATTTTTTTGTGTGTTTGTCAAACGAGAGCTGAGCTGCTATAAATAATGTTTTACAAAATCTCCTGGTCTGACCTGAAACTGCAGGGGCGACTCATTTAAAGGAGGACTCCGCACATCGCAATATCAATATGATGGGACGAGGGACATTTGCGTGGGTGTAATTGTGATAATCGCTTCTCTGAAGGTCTTTACGATAGCTTTATTTCTGAAATTCCTGGTTTGTGGCATCAGTGTCCAGAGTGTATCACCATAAGCCCCACCCTCCCAGCAATGGCCCTCCTCCAGTCACAATATTAGGTACCTTTAGCAAATCACCCCCCCCCCCCCCCAACACACACACAGACACCCGGCAGTAGTGGTGCTCGGATACCTCTTTTTGATATCTGGGTTGTCCCGGATCCAGATAGTAAAAAATCTGGATAAATCCAGATATCTGGATTCAAACCGAAATGTCTGTAAATTAACATCAGGAGGTTCCAGACAGCGGTCGTGCAGCTCACATTGTGTTCAATGCACAACTGGGACATCACAGTTTTCATCCCAGACATCTCAAAAATATTAAACCGTTTTTTTTTTCAACAAAATACAGCTATTGTAGTGGCGTAATAGCTGGTGACAGTGGCAGACTGGCAGCAGAAGATTTGTTCTGTGTGGACCCTGGCGGTGGGTAGAGATCTCTGTTGTAGAGCTGGTGGTGGCCTGCTCATCCACCATCAGCTTCATCATAGGCTCGGCGTCTTTCTCCTCCAATGTGCGCCGATGACCCTGCTAGAAAATGTCTGCTACACGCTGCTGCACCTCTGCAATGTGACTCCCCCTAACAGCTTGGCGTCCAGTGAGTCCACGGCCAGTGGCTAGCAGCGGAATGGACACTGACGCAGCAGAACTGCCAACGGTGGCAGCTACACGCTGCTGCACCACTGCAATGTGACTCCCCCTAACAGCTAGGTGCCCAGTGCATCCACGGCCAGTGGCTAGCAGCGGAATGGACACTGACGCAGCAGAACTGCCAATGGTGGCAGCTACACGCTGCTGCACCTCTGCAATGTGACTCCCCCTAACAGCTTGGCGTCCAGTGAGTCCACGGCCAGTGGCTAGCAGCGGAATGGACACTGATGCAGCAGAACTGCCAACGGTGGCAGCTACACGCTGCTGCACCTCTGCAATGTGACTCCCCCTAACAGCTTGGCGTCCAGTGAGTCCACGGCCAGTGGCTAGCGGCGGAATGGACACTGACGCAGCAGAACTGCCAATGGTGGCAGCTACACGCTGCTGCACCACTGCAATGTGACTCCCCCTAACAGCTGGGTGTCCAGTGCATCCACGGCCAGTGGCTAGCAGCGGAATGGACACTGAGGCAGCAGAACTGCCAATGGTGGCAGCTACACGCTGCTGCACCTCTGCAATGTGACTCCCCCTAACAGCTTGGCGTCCAGTGAGTCCACGGCCAGTGGCTAGCGGCGGAATGGACACTGAGGCGGCAGAACTGCCAATGGTGGCAGCTACACGCTGCTGCACCTCTGCAATGTGACTCCCCCTAACAGCTTGGCGTCCAGTGAGTCCACAGCCAGTGGCTAGCGGCGGAATGGACACTGAGGCGGCAGAACTGCCAACGGTGGCGGCGCCGGCAATGCTGCTCCTTCTCCTCTTGCCCTTGCTTTTCATGCTGCCCCTCCCCCGGCTGCCAGTGCCAGCAGACATAGTACAACTTTATATGTGTCCAAGTGAAGTGGGGTACTTGTACTTTATTTAAACCAGTAGTACTAGTAGATAGTAGCAGTAGTAGAACTTCAACTAACGGAGTGACAGCAGAGTAGCACCCACTGACACACTAACTGTCTGTCTATCTGTCACACTGTAACTTACACTGCAATTAAAGTAAGCTAACTCGATACAAATTAACTATATATAACTGGTAGTAGTAGACTAGTTGTAGTAGTACTACTAGTAGAACTTCAACTAACGGAGTGACAGGAGCACACACTTACTGTCTATCTGTCACACACTGACTGACTCTAACAGCAGCACTGCAGTAACTATCTGTAGTAAATAAAGCTAACACAGTAGTAGTACTCTCTCGAACAACTAACCACACACAAAGGCCTCGATTCATAAAGCATTCCCACATGCGGAAATGCTGAAAACAGCTCACTTTACCGACCACACAGCAAAATCTGTATTCATAAAGGCTGTTTCCGCATTAAAAGCCGACATTCCTGAGCAGAGCGATAAATCACAGCCTTGTGCGGTGATTAGCGTAACAAATGTAACAAAATTTCAATTCATAAAAATTAGAGCAAGCGGTATGCGGACGGGGATTACCGCTACCTCGGATGTGGCGAGAAGCGTGCGGAATACATGTAAGTGAATGGGACAGACCTCCCAAGCAGCAGCAGAGAGAGCAGCGCACGGAGGGACTCGGCCAGCTTCTGTGTTTCCGCAAGCCTACCGACAGCCTACAGCGGGAAATCTCCGCTCTGCTATCGCAACTGGCAACTATTTATGAATGCCCACCCAGAAGTCTGAAATACAGAGCGCGGAGTTTTCCCGCACGGATTTACTTCACTGAACACACTTTTATGAATCGAGGTATAATACTAGCAGTAGTACAGTAACCTAATCCCTAATAACCTACAAGCTATACTGTAGCTAAGGCTGGCAGCAGGCCTAGCCTGTGCACACAGCAGGCCCTAACCTAGCCTAGCAGCTGCAGCACTGAGTCTGACTGTCACACTGACTAAAATCAAAATACAAGCTAGCTAACTAAAAAAACAATAAAATACTGGTGAGTACAGGTGTTTAGGAGCAAAAACGCTAGGTTTAACTTAGTAATACAGCGTTTGCTCAGCCAACAGCACTGGAGATGTCTCTTAGTGAGCAGTCACAAGCAAGGACGAGATTCTCATCATGGCACCTGCCTTATATACAGGAGGGGCTGGCCAGGGTTCCCCTCTGTGATTGGTTGCTATGGCTTCGGCTGGGAGCCCTCTGATTGGGTCAATGGCGTCATGGACGCCATCTTCGTGGTTACGCTATCCGGGTACCCGAACTAGGTATCTGGACTGATTTCCGAACACCTAATAGATATCTGAGTTAGCTCAGATAGTGCATTCCGGATGTATCCAGGTATCTGGAATCAGTATCCGAGTTCGGATACCAGAAAAAAGTTTGGATATCTGGATAGTTCGGGTATCTGGAATCTGGATGAGCATTACTGCCCGGCAGAGCAACAGAGTATGCAAAGCCTCACTGAAGAGGACTGAGGAGGACCTGTCCTGCCGCTTCCAGCAGGTATTGTATCTTGCTCTGCTGCTGTTTCTCTAAAAATAAGTTTAGGAGTGGGCGCCTTAAGCCCCCGGAGCCCCCCATGGAGGTGGAAGCTACTGTAATCCCTCAGATCTAAGCAACAATTAACGGTAGCAGGAAATTTTGGCGCCCGCTAGTAGCGGACATTTGGGCGTGGCCACAGGCATCCATTGTCTGTGGCAGTAGAGTTAAGGGGTGGTTAAAAGGAGGCGTATGTACATCGCTACCTACTTAATTTTATCCATTTTAAAGAAATATTGTTTTTACCTTGTTGGCGCCTCTGTACTACTATTGCATTTGAATATGTATCTCTTTGTTTGCTGTTATCTAATTACTTTCACATTTTTCTGAAGGCAACTCTGACCACAGAGTGAACCATGAGAGGGAGGGGGAATTCCCTCACACTTCATCTGTTAACTCTGTGTGTGTCTGAGAGAAAGCTCTGCCTGTCTCTGACTGAGCCCTCCTCAGAGAACAGAGGAAATGCATCTTATGTGCAACAGAAACATTTGTAAGTGTGTGTGTGTGTGTGTGTGTGTGTGTGTAACCTGATACCTGACAGGCTTTTCATATAACTCTGCTGCAATATTACACTATTCTTAGCATGTCAGACTGCAGAGATTCTCCTATGCAAATTAGACTCCAGATTCCAAACGTAGCTAAACTCTACACACAATGATTTACAGCTTTTGCCTCTGATATTTACCATAAAAAGTAGGAAAAGGTTTACACAGCTACTTAGACATTATTTGTACATTGTCATTTTAGAACACTTGGTTTGGTAGGGTTCCTTTAAAGGATACCCGAAGTGACATGTGACATGATGAGTTAGGCATGTGTATGTACAGTGCCTGATAACTAGGCTGTGTTCCTTTTTTCTTTCTCTGCCTGAAAGAGTTAAATATCAGGTATGTAAGTGGCTGACTCACTCCTGACTCAGACAGGAAGTGACTACAGTATGACCCTCACTGATAAGAAATTCCCCTTTTTACCTCTTTCTTGCTCTCAGAAGCCATTTTCTACTAGGAAAATGTTTTATAGTTGGAATTTCTTATCAGTGAGGGTCACACTGTAGTCACTTCCTGTCTGAGTCAGGACTGAGTCACCCACTTACATACCTGATATTTAACTCTTTCAGGCAGAGAAAAAAAAAAGATCACAGCATAGTTATTTGTGTGCTTGGCACTGTACATACACATGTCTATCTCATCATGTCACGTCACCTCGGGTATCCTTTAAGGTTAGGCGTGGGTGTAAAGGTTAAGCTCCAGGTGGGGGAGGGAGGGTTGGAGACACAGTTAGGGTTAGGCGTCAGGACGGGTGTAAGGGGGGGAAGTTCGGCTTAGGTGTCAGTGGTCAGGAAGGGTGTCTGTGAGTTTGATTAGTCTGTTTGATATTTTCAGAATAATCAATCATAAAGTGTATGGTATATTGGTTAAATTTTTCTGATTATTTGTTCGAGCAGAAAAATCAATCAGATTTCTCAAGTCCAAAAAACCTAAGAAATGAATTGTGTGGCCACTTTTACAAACTCAGCACAGGTGTACATAAACTAAGTGGCTCTAGTCTAATGCATGGCAACGTGATAAATCTCAGGAACAAAAATCTGATGTAAACCTTGTCCTCAAAGGAACAAGAGGAACAATGCCGACCAGTAAAGTAGCAGCAGAATATTATGTACAAGGCAGACAGATGCTGTATGTCCACAAAGACATATACAGGATGCCATTAGGCACACAGCACTGAGGCAGCACGACAAAAGAGTGCTGAAGATTAAAGCTGGATCTGTTCAAGAGCTAATGCAGGCGGATATCACACAATAAAGTAACCTGAAAATGCAAATGCCAGACCGCATCTGCCAGAGTGTTCACATGACATTGTGGAGGTCAGACCGCATTTGCCAGAGTGGTCACATGACATTGTGGAGGTCAGACGGCATCTGCCAGAGTGGTCACATGACATTGTGGAGGTCAGACGGCATCTGCCAGAGTGGTCACATGACATTGTGGAGGTCAGACGGCATCTGCCAAAGTGGTCACATGACATTGTGGACAGGGCCGGATTTGTACTTCTTACCGCCCAAGGCCGACTATTACCAGCCGCCCCACACACACACCCACCCAATAATTTTTGGGCCGCTGGTGTCCACTATTGCGGCTAGTGCCGAGGTCTCCTTGGCAACGTGAAGTGAATCAATCACGTCACACGGGGGAACTGGTCAATCAAGCGATCTACAGGTGATGGGCGTGGTGGGAGCTGTCCACCACACACACATTGTCAAAAGTGGCTCACAATTGGACATTGGGTGGGGTCAGCAACATGTAAAAGTGAGTCCTGTACCCACTGCTGTCTCCAGGGTAACAGCGCTGGCCAATCAATAATTAAGAAATGGGTACTGTGAGAGGCTGCCTTCTGTATTCTGTACTATTTGCTGGTGCTGCC
Organism: Hyperolius riggenbachi; assembly: GCF_040937935.1. Lineage (NCBI taxonomy): Eukaryota > Metazoa > Chordata > Amphibia > Anura > Hyperoliidae > Hyperolius > Hyperolius riggenbachi. Next base: position 437,452,279 of record NC_090650.1, read on the forward strand.
CCTGGTCCTTTCATCCCCCACACCAAGTGCGTGAGACCCGGCCTTCTGTAACTGCCTGCAGCTGCTGCTATGTCATTGGACAAGGTCTGGCTTTTTGCTAGTCACACACTGTTCACAAATGTTTGGTTACTGGACTGCAGCTGCCTGTAGCACAGCACAGGCAGATGCCAGCTGGTACTAATAGTGCAGTTATCCTGACCCTTTTCATTTGTTTGGACACTTGCAAATAATGCCCTGCAAATAATGCCCACTGTCTGCAGGCCGCCCCTTGTTTATCTGGTGCCCTAGGCCATGGCCTATGTGGCCTTGCCAGAAATCCGGCCATGATTGTGGAGGTCAGACCGCATATGCCAAAATGGTCACATGACATTGTTGAGGTCAGACCGCATCTGCCAAAATGGTCACATGACATTGTGGAGGTCAGAGTGCATCTACCAAAATGGTCACATGACATTGTGGAGGTCATACCGCATCTACCAAAATGGTCACATGACATTGTGGAGGTCAGACCGCATGTGCCAAAATGGTCACATGACATTGTGGAGGTCAGACCGCATCTACTAAAATGGCCACATGACATTGTTGAGGTCAGACCGCATCCGCCAAAATGGTCACATGACATTGTGGAGGTCAGACCGCATCTACCAAAATGGTCACATGACATTGTGGAGGGAGGTCAGACCGCATCTGCCAAAGTAGTCACATGACATTGTGGAGGTCAGACTGCATGCGCCAAAGTGGTCACTTGACATTGTGGAGGTCAGGCTGCATCTGCCAGAGTGGTCACTTGACATTGTGGAGGTCAGGCTGCATCTGCCAGAGTGGTCACATGACATTGTGGAGGTCAGGCTGCATCTGCCAGAGTGGTCACATGACATTGTGGAGGTCAGGCTGCATCGGCCAGAGTGGTCACATGACATTGTGGAGGTCAGACCACATCTGCCAGAGTGGTCACATGACATTGTGGAGGTCAGACGGCATCTGCCAAAGTGGTCACATGACATTGTGGAGGTCAGACCGCATATGCCAAAATGGTCACATGACATTGTTGAGGTCAGACCGCATCTGCCAAAATGGTCACATGACATTGTGGAGGTCAGAGTGCATCTACCAAAATGGCCACATGACATTGTGGAGGTCATACCGCATCTACCAAAATGGTCACATGACATTGTGGAGGTCAGACCGCATGTGCCAAAATGGTCACATGACATTGTGGAGGTCAGACCGCATCTACCAAAATGGCCACATGACATTGTTGAGGTCAGACCGCATCCGCCAAAATGGTCACATGACATTGTGGAGGTCAGACCGCATCTACCAAAATGGTCACATGACATTGTGGAGGGAGGTCAGACCGCATCTGCCAAAGTAGTCACATGACATTGTGGAGGTCAGACTGCATGCGCCAAAGTGGTCACATGACATTGTGGAGGTCAGGCTGCATCTGCCAGAGTGGTCACTTGACATTGTGGAGGTCAGGCTGCATCTGCCAGAGTGGTCACATGACATTGTGGAGGTCAGGCTGCATCTGCCAGAGTGGTCACATGACATTGTGGAGGTCAGGCTGCATCGGCCAGAGTGGTCACATGACATTGTGGAGGTCAGACCACATCTGCCAGAGTGGTCACATGACATTGTGGAGGTCAGGCTGCATCTGCTGACTATATATATATATATATATATATATATATATATATATATATATATATATAAAAAAAAAAAAAAAAAAAAAAACGTGGAATTGCAGCACACAGCTCTTTTATTAGAGCAAAGTTATATATCCAGCAAACAGTTTCGGTCGTCCCCGACCTTTGTCAATGCCGATGCACAAATGAATCACAAATCAATATATACCCGCCCGGACAGGAAGCAGGAAACAGCATCATGAGCACATGATCAATGTAAACAAAAGAGTATATAGGAAGTGTTTAAACAGCACACTTATCTCCCTCTATGATTGTCCATAGTCCACAAGCTTATGTCTGTATTTCAACCAATCCGGTATATTAAGTAGCATTCTGTCAACCTGAAAAGAAAAATCACAAAAATAAATGTATATCAAAGTCTCTGTTCAATCCCTGTGGGTGTAAAGTACCCATTTTATGTATCCACATGACCTCTCTTCTTTTGAGGAGTAAAATCCTGTCACCCCCACGTCTTGGCTTAGGTACATGGTCTATAACCATAAATTTCAAATCAATATCGCGATGGCCAACATCCCTGCAATGTCGTGGCACAGGTAGATCCGACGTCCCTCCCCTGACAGAGCTCCTATGTTGTGATATACGGTCACGTACTTTCTGTGTAGTTTCACCAATGTATCCAAGCCCGCAAGGGCAAGTTAACAAATAGATCACATAGGTGCTCTGGCAGGTGAGGAAATGCCGGATCTGAAAACCATCACCAAAAGTGGTGCCCTTGTTCATGTGAATGCACTCACTGCAAGAGAGACATGGGTATGAGCCCAAACGTTTAGAACCAAGGAAGGTGGTGGTCTGTCTAGGCGTAGGTGGGCAATCAGCCCGTACCAGTCTGCTGCCCAGTGTTTCGTTGCGTCTATATGCTGCAATCGGCGGTTGGCGAAACTCCGGAATCTCCGGATAGGCATCGCCAAGTATGTGCCAATGTTTTCTAAGGCAGGACATAATCTTATTAGAAAAACCATGGTACTGGCAAACAAACGGCAGGCGATTAGTGCCTGAATCAGGTCTCACCTGCACATTCATATCATCAGTAAAGAGTATCCCTCTCAATTCAGTTTGGACCAAGTCATCCGGGTATCCCCGCTCTGAGAGCTTATCGACCATCTGCTGCCTTCTCAACTCCACAGAATCGTGGTCCGTAACAATGCGTTCAACACGGAGTAATTGACTCCTAGTGATTGAGCGGAAGACAGCAGGTGGATGAAAGCTCCCAAAGAGGAGCAATTGGTTGCGATCCGTAGGTTTCCGATAGAAGTCAGAGACCAAGGCCCCATTCTGATATTTAATCAAAGTATCAAGAAAGCTTAATTCAACCCGATCATGTGTGATCTCAAACTTTATGTTGGGATGGCAAGAGTTTAATTGTTCGTGGAAGTCAAGTAGGGGTCCAACGGGGCCCCTCCAGACGGCGAAGACGTCGTCAATGAAGCGCCACCACACACCACAGTGTGTGGTGAACGCCTCATTGTTATAGACGAACGATTTCTCAAAGTGGTGCATGAACGCTCCCGCAAAAGAAGGGGCCACATTGGACCCCATCGCCGTTCCACGTTGTTGGAGATAATACTTCTCCTTAAAAAGAAAATAGTTGTTACCCAACACAAAGTGAAACAATGTCTCGAAAAAACGAATCTGTGCCTCAGTGTACTCACCGGAATCTTTGATTAAATCAATGGATGCCCTGATCCCCTCATCCTGGGGTATGGAAGTATATAAGGACGCTACGTCCCACGTGACCAACCATATTTCATCAGAGGGAGTAAACCTAAGCCCAGACAGTTTAGATAGAAAATCTCCCGTGTCACGAATATAAGAAGGTATGTTCTTAATCAAGGGTGACAACACCTTGTCCAATAGTGTGGCACAGGGGGTAAACACCGAGCCTATGCCCGCCACTATTGGACGACCAGGTGGTCTAGTAAGATGTTTATGAACCTTAGGCAAGGTATATAGTACCGGTGTAACAGGATGTGAGACAAAAAGAAAATCACTAAGATCCCGAGCAATAACCTGTTCATAAACTGCTTTATCTAGAATGGATCGTAAGGCAGTTTTAAGCTGTGGGGCGGGGTCACCTGGTAACATTTTATAGACTTTGTCATCGGATAACTGTTTCAATATCTCATTAACGTAATCACTATCATCCATAATCACCAGGGCCCCGCCCTTATCAGCAGGTTTCAAAACGATGTCTCTCCTCTTGCTAAGATCAAATAAAGCAGATTTCTCACCAAGGCTCAAATTGTTACTTGTATAGTCTCTCTTCTGAGTCTGCAATAAATTGTCAATATCCCTGGTCACCTTATCTATAAACATTTCAGCCCCACTGTACGTAGTTGGGGGGACAAATCTACTCTTAGGAAATAAGTTAAATTGTTTACTGTTCAAGGTGCTCCCAGTAGCAGCTATTCTAGTAGCACCAGGACGCAATAAGAAATGAACCTTCAGTCTAATTTGTCTAAATAATCTGTATGCGTCCTGTTTTAAAGTAAAGGTATCCATGACAGTTCTTGGCGAAAAACCAAGTCCTTTGTTAAGGACACATACCTCATCAGTAGTAAGTTCAACTGTAGACAGGTTCATGATGGAATCTACCGCCGCTGGCTGCGGGTAACTCGGCGTTCCGGCGGCTCTGTCAGAGGGGCCGAGGTGGAAGCGGGTTCTGCGGTGCTTCCGCCCGGCGCGGCGGTATCTCTTAGCTTTCTCCTGCGTCGTGGTTGGCGTGTTCCACGGCCTAAAAAACGGCCAGAAGCGGGCGAGGAGGACCCGGAAGTGGGTATAGAAGATGAAGAAGGTGCGCGCGCAGTGCGCGGTGTACGCCACGGGCGTCCCCCGGGTGCAGTCCAATAGTAAACTTGGTTCCTACGGTAATCCTCCTCGTCACGTTCGAACTTGCTACGTTTGCGTTCCTGTATAGCAAGTCGCAGCTCCTTCAAAGTTTTTTCAACACGCTCCTTGGTACTTGTGAACTCTTCCGGAGTAAGTGAATTGCGTAGCTCCTTTTCTGCTTCGTCAGCACGGCTTTTCAAAGTAGGCAATTCCTTTTGTATATGAGCAATAGTGAGAGTAATGATGTCAAAAGAACATTTGTTCAGGATCTGGCCGAAAAGGACCGTATATCACAACATAGGAGCTCTGTCAGGGGAGGGACGTCGGATCTACCTGTGCCACGACATTGCAGGGATGTTGGCCATCGCGATATTGATTTGAAATTTATGGTTATAGACCATGTACCTAAGCCAAGACGTGGGGGTGACAGGATTTTACTCCTCAAAAGAAGAGAGGTCATGTGGATACATAAAATGGGTACTTTACACCCACAGGGATTGAACAGAGACTTTGATATACATTTATTTTTGTGATTTTTCTTTTCAGGTTGACAGAATGCTACTTAATATACCGGATTGGTTGAAATACAGACATAAGCTTGTGGACTATGGACAATCATAGAGGGAGATAAGTGTGCTGTTTAAACACTTCCTATATACTCTTTTGTTTACATTGATCATGTGCTCATGATGCTGTTTCCTGCTTCCTGTCTGGGCGGGTATATATTGATTTGTGATTCATTTGTGCATCGGCATTGACAAAGGTCGGGGACGACCGAAACTGTTTGCTGGATATATAACTTTGCTCTAATAAAAGAGCTGTGTGCTGCAATTCCACGTTTGTTTTGTTGTACTTGGGGTTTTGGCCGCCCCAATTGCGTGCACACCCATCCACCTGGCTAGTGCTAGCTGCTGACTCCCCCTGGACTACATATTTGATTGCCTTGGGTCAGCTTGCTGCACGCCGGATCACATGGAGCCCGCTTTTACTGCTCCAACCACTGGTGTGTTTTCCTATACGGAGGAGGAAACCTCCAAAATACACACTGAAGTCTCTGGCTCCCGTGACTTTTTGACACAGAGGTCCCCCACTGTCAACACTAGGACCTGGGAGAAACTGCTGAAACGCGAACTGGCCCTGGAGCTGCACTGTCTTACCTTGGCAGAGTATCACCGTGTCAAACATATCCCCAGAGGACTTAGGGTGCGATTGACCCCAACCCTCTTTGCGGATTCCGAGGAATTTAAAATCCTTTTCGGCCAGATCCTGAACAAATGTTCTTTTGACATCATTACTCTCACTATTGCTCATATACAAAAGGAATTGCCTACTTTGAAAAGCCGTGCTGACGAAGCAGAAAAGGAGCTACGCAATTCACTTACTCCGGAAGAGTTCACAAGTACCAAGGAGCGTGTTGAAAAAACTTTGAAGGAGCTGCGACTTGCTATACAGGAACGCAAACGTAGCAAGTTCGAACGTGACGAGGAGGATTACCGTAGGAACCAAGTTTACTATTGGACTGCACCCGGGGGACGCCCGTGGCGTACACCGCGCACTGCGCGCGCACCTTCTTCATCTTCTATACCCACTTCCGGGTCCTCCTCGCCCGCTTCTGGCCGTTTTTTAGGCCGTGGAACACGCCAACCACGACGCAGGAGAAAGCTAAGAGATACCGCCGCGCCGGGCGGAAGCACCGCAGAACCCGCTTCCACCTCGGCCCCTCTGACAGAGCCGCCGGAACGCCGAGTTACCCGCAGCCAGCGGCGGTAGATTCCATCATGAACCTGTCTACAGTTGAACTTACTACTGATGAGGTATGTGTCCTTAACAAAGGACTTGGTTTTTCGCCAAGAACTGTCATGGATACCTTTACTTTAAAACAGGACGCATACAGATTATTTAGACAAATTAGACTGAAGGTTCATTTCTTATTGCGTCCTGGTGGTACTAGAATAGCTGCTACTGGGAGCACCTTGAACAGTAAACAATTTAACTTATTTCCTAAGAGTAGATTTGTCCCCCCAACTACGTACAGTGGGGCTGAAATGTTTATAGATAAGGTGACCAGGGATATTGACAATTTATTGCAGACTCAGAAGAGAGACTATACAAGTAACAATTTGAGCCTTGGTGAGAAATCTGCTTTATTTGATCTTAGCAAGAGGAGAGACATCGTTTTGAAACCTGCTGATAAGGGCGGGGCCCTGGTGATTATGGATGATAGTGATTACGTTAATGAGATATTGAAACAGTTATCCGATGACAAAGTCTATAAAATGTTACCAGGTGACCCCGCCCCACAGCTTAAAACTGCCTTACGATCCATTCTAGATAAAGCAGTTTATGAACAGGTTATTGCTCGGGATCTTAGTGATTTTCTTTTTGTCTCACATCCTGTTACACCGGTACTATATACCTTGCCTAAGGTTCATAAACATCTTACTAGACCACCTGGTCGTCCAATAGTGGCGGGCATAGGCTCGGTGTTTACCCCCTGTGCCACACTATTGGACAAGGTGTTGTCACCCTTGATTAAGAACATACCTTCTTATATTCGTGACACGGGAGATTTTCTATCTAAACTGTCTGGGCTTAGGTTTACTCCCTCTGATGAAATATGGTTGGTCACGTGGGACGTAGCGTCCTTATATACTTCCATACCCCAGGATGAGGGGATCAGGGCATCCATTGATTTAATCAAAGATTCCGGTGAGTACACTGAGGCACAGATTCGTTTTTTCGAGACATTGTTTCACTTTGTGTTGGGTAACAACTATTTTCTTTTTAAGGAGAAGTATTATCTCCAACAACGTGGAACGGCGATGGGGTCCAATGTGGCCCCTTCTTTTGCGGGAGCGTTCATGCACCACTTTGAGAAATCGTTCGTCTATAACAATGAGGCGTTCACCACACACTGTGGTGTGTGGTGGCGCTTCATTGACGACGTCTTCGCCGTCTGGAGGGGCCCCGTTGGACCCCTACTTGACTTCCACGAACAATTAAACTCTTGCCATCCCAACATAAAGTTTGAGATCACACATGATCGGGTTGAATTAAGCTTTCTTGATACTTTGATTAAATATCAGAATGGGGCCTTGGTCTCTGACTTCTATCGGAAACCTACGGATCGCAACCAATTGCTCCTCTTTGGGAGCTTTCATCCACCTGCTGTCTTCCGCTCAATCACTAGGAGTCAATTACTCCGTGTTGAACGCATTGTTACGGACCACGATTCTGTGGAGTTGAGAAGGCAGCAGATGGTCGATAAGCTCTCAGAGCGGGGATACCCGGATGACTTGGTCCAAACTGAATTGAGAGGGATACTCTCTACTGATGATATGAATGTGCAGGTGAGACCTGATTCAGGCACTAATCGCCTGCCGTTTGTTTGCCAGTACCATGGTTTTTCTAATAAGATTATGTCCTGCCTTAGAAAACATTGGCACATACTTGGCGATGCCTATCCGGAGATTCCGGAGTTTCGCCAACCGCCGATTGCAGCATATAGACGCAACGAAACACTGGGCAGCAGACTGGTACGGGCTGATTGCCCACCTACGCCTAGACAGACCACCACCTTCCTTGGTTCTAAACGTTTGGGCTCATACCCATGTCTCTCTTGCAGTGAGTGCATTCACATGAACAAGGGCACCACTTTTGGTGATGGTTTTCAGATCCGGCATTTCCTCACCTGCCAGAGCACCTATGTGATCTATTTGTTAACTTGCCCTTGCGGGCTTGGATACATTGGTGAAACTACACAGAAAGTACGTGACCGTATATCACAACATAGGAGCTCTGTCAGGGGAGGGACGTCGGATCTACCTGTGCCACGACATTGCAGGGATGTTGGCCATCGCGATATTGATTTGAAATTTATGGTTATAGACCATGTACCTAAGCCAAGACGTGGGGGTGACAGGATTTTACTCCTCAAAAGAAGAGAGGTCATGTGGATACATAAAATGGGTACTTTACACCCACAGGGATTGAACAGAGACTTTGATATACATTTATTTTTGTGATTTTTCTTTTCAGGTTGACAGAATGCTACTTAATATACCGGATTGGTTGAAATACAGACATAAGCTTGTGGACTATGGACAATCATAGAGGGAGATAAGTGTGCTGTTTAAACACTTCCTATATACTCTTTTGTTTACATTGATCATGTGCTCATGATGCTGTTTCCTGCTTCCTGTCTGGGCGGGTATATATTGATTTGTGATTCATTTGTGCATCGGCATTGACAAAGGTCGGGGACGACCGAAACTGTTTGCTGGATATATAACTTTGCTCTAATAAAAGAGCTGTGTGCTGCAATTCCACGTTTGTTTTGTTGTACTTGGGGTTTTGGCCGCCCCAATTGCGTGCACACCCATCCACCTGGCTAGTGCTAGCTGCTGACTCCCCCTGGACTATATATATATATATATATATATATATATACTGTACAGCGCTGCGTAATATGTCGGCGCTATATAAATACTAAATAATAATAATAATAATCTGCCAGAGTGGTCACATGACATTGTGGAGGTCAGACTGCATCTGCCAGAGTGGTCTCATGACATTGTGGAGGCCAGACTGCATCTGCCAGAGTGGTCACATGACATTGTGGAGGTCAGACTGCATCTGCCAGAGTGGTCACATGACATTGTGGAGGTCAGACCGCATCTGCCAGAGTGGTCACATGACATTGTGGAGGTCAGACCGCATCTGCCAGAGTGGTCACATGACATTGTGGAGGTCAGACGGCATCTGCCAAAGTGGTCACATGACATTGTGGAGGTCAGACCGCATATGCCAAAATGGTCACATGACATTGTTGAGGTCAGACCGCATCTGCCAAAATGGTCACATGACATTGTGGAGGTCAGAGTGCATCTACCAAAATGGTCACATGACATTGTGGAGGTCATACCGCATCTACCAAAATGGTCACATGACATTGTGGAGGTCAGACCGCATGTGCCAAAATGGTCACATGACATTGTGGAGGTCAGACCGCATCTACCAAAATGGCCACATGACATTGTTGAGGTCAGACCGCATCCGCCAAAATGGTCACATGACATTGTGGAGGTCAGACCGCATCTACCAAAATGGTCACATGACATTGTGGAGGGAGGTCAGACCGCATCTGCCAAAGTAGTCACATGACATTGTGGAGGTCAGGCTGCATCTGCCAGAGTGGTCACTTGACATTGTGGAGGTCAGGCTGCATCTGCCAGAGTGGTCACATGACATTGTGGAGGTCAGGCTGCATCTGCCAGAGTGGTCACATGACATTGTGGAGGTCAGGCTGCATCGGCCAGAGTGGTCACATGACATTGTGGAGGTCAGACCACATCTGCCAGAGTGGTCACATGACATTGTGGAGGTCAGGCTGCATCTGCTGACTATATATATATATATATATATATATATATATATATATATATATATATATACTGTACAGCGCTGCGTAATATGTCGGCGCTATATAAATACTAAATAATAATAATAATAATCTGCCAGAGTGGTCACATGACATTGTGGAGGTCAGACTGCATCTGCCAGAGTGGTCACATGACATTGTGGAGGCCAGACTGCATCTGCCAGAGTGGTCACATGACATTGTGGAGGTCAGACTGCATCTGCCAGAGTGGTCACATGACATTGTGGAGGTCAGACTGCTTCTGCCAGAGTGGTCACATGACATTGTGGAGGTCAGAGCGCATCTGCCAGAGTGGTCACATGACATTGTGGAGGTCAGACCGCATCTGCCAGAGTGGTCACTTGACATTGTGGAGGTCAGACCGCATCTGCCAGAGTGGTCACATGACATTGTGGAGGTCAGGCCGCATCTGCCATAGCGGTCACATGACATTGCGGAGGTCAGACTGCATCTGCCAGAGTGGTCACATGACATTGTGGAGGTCAGACCGCATCTGCCAGAGTGGTCACATGACATTGTGGAGGTCAGACCGCATCTACCAGAGTTGTCACATGACATTGTGGAGGTCAGACCGCATCTTCCAAAGTGGTCACATGACATTGTGGAGGTCCGACTGCATCTGCCAGAGTGGTCACATGACATTGTGGAGGTCAGACCGCATCTGCCAGAGTGGTCACATGACATTGTGGAGGTCAGACCGCATCCTCCAAAGTGGTCACATGACATTGTGGAGGTCCGACTGCATCTGCCAGAGTGGTCACATGACATTGTGGAGGTCAGACCGCATCTGCCAGAGTGGTCACATGACATTGTGGAGGTCAGACCGCATCGTCCAAAGTGGTGACATGACATTGTGGAGGTCAGACTGCATCTGCCAGAGTGGTCACATGACATTGTGGAGGTCAGACCGCATCTTCCAAAGTGGTCACATGACATTGTGGAGGTCAGACTGCATCTGCCACATGGTCACATGACATTGTGGAGGTCAGACCGCATCTTCCAAAGTGGTCACATGACATTGTGGAGGTCAGACTGCATCTGCCACATGGTCACATGACATTGTGGAGGAGGAGTCAGATAAAAAGAGTAATGTTCCTATTTCATATGTTGGATATCCCCTATCTTCAGACCGTCTGGCAGACAGGCTTGTCTTCTATTTTTTTTTTGTATTGAATTACATAACCTACATGGCAACATAAATGAGAGGGATATGAAGGCTGCCATATTTATTTCCTTTTTAACAATACCAGTTGCCTGGCAGTCCTGCTGATTTTTCTGTTCAGTAAGCTTTAAATCTCACACCTGCATACCTCTCAACTTTTTGAGATGAGAAAGAGGGGCACTTAAGCCACGCCCCTGCCACACCCCTGATCACACCCCTAGTCACACATACCATAAAGATTTCATGGGAAAAAGATGTTGTTTTATAATTCAAACCACACTGGTCCTTTCTATCCTGGTTCATTTTCCTTCATATTAAAATTTTAAAATTAGTAATACATCAATTTAAAGGATGGGGATAAAAATTCAGAGTCAATCAAACACATTTTGTAGTAGAGAAATATATATATTTACATAGAAAGAGGGACAAAGTTCTGAAAGAGGGACAAATGAGGAGGAAAGAGGGACAGTTGGGAGCTATGCACCTGAAGCAAGCATGCAGCTAATCTTGTCAGATTTGTCATAGACTTCTGATCTGTACACTTGTTCAGGGTCTATGGCTTAAAGGGAAGGTTCAGGGAGGGTGGGTTAAAAATAAAAATCAAATTCCACTTACCTGGGGCTTCCTCCAGCCCGTGGCAGGCAGGAGGTGCCCTCGCCGCCGCTCCGCAGGCTCCCGGTGGTCTCCGGTGGCGCGCCCGACCTGGCCAGGCCGGCTGCCAGGTCGGGCTCTTCTGCGCTCCAAGGCCCGGAACTTCTGCGTCCCACGCCGGCGCTCTGACGTCATCGGACGTCCTCCGTGCTCTACTGCGCATGCGCAGTAGTTCTGCGCATGTGCAGTAGAGCCCGGAGGACGTCCGATGACGTCAGAGCGCCGGCGTGGGACGCAGAAGTTCCGGGCCTTGGAGCGCAGAAGAGCCCGACCTGGCAGCCGGCCTGGCCAGGTCGGGCACGCTACCGGAGACCACCGGGAGCCTGCGGAGCGGCGGCGAGGGCACCTCCTGCCTGCCACGGGCTGGAGGAAGCCCCAGGTAAGTGGAATTTGATTTTTATTTTTAACCCACCCTCCCTGAACCTTCCCTTTAAAGATTCATCACTTCATTTTTCAAGCAAGAAGTCTCTGTTGGCAAGTAAAAGCAAACAAAAACAGTTTTTGTTTTTCCACTTTCTCAGCAGACCCCTTAACATGTGACTACTGTCTGCACTACCTCTTGAGCTGATCTATCTTTATTCTTGAGTGCTCTGCTTTTAGGCGGCCTTGTAGAAGGAGACATCCTGTTTTTCTAATGGCATCCCGTATTTGTTTTTCTCGTCATGTAGCAATTATCTGCCTTGCACATAATGTACCGATTTGCTACTAGTTTACTGGCCTGTATGGTTAGATGGTGGTCAGTTCAGGACACTATTGTACATTTGATATTTCTTTCTCTCATCACCATAAAGTAAAAATAGAAACCAATTAGATGTGAATTCAAAGGAACGAATATTAAACTACACCTAAATGTAATGAAAAAAAACGAAAGTAAGATTCTATCCTCAGTAGTCGAAAGCCTCTGCAGGATACAGAGGCTTCTGGTGTCCTTGTAAATCGTGCTGCTCAAATCCGGATCTGTGAGATATCCGGGTAGTTCTATCCGGATATCTCCCAGTTACCTGTGCGAGGTGGGAGTCAATCTTACTTTTCTGACGTCTTCTTTGGTCTGTCCCTCGGCGCCTCCCACGATGCGGTCCAAGCGGCGGTCACGTGATTACAAACACTTCCGAAGGAGGAGGAGGAAGTGTTTGTAATCACGTGACGCGCGTGGAGCGCATCGTGGGAGGCGCCGAGGGCTGGACCAAAGAAGACCTCAGACAAGTAAGATTGACCCCCCCACCCACCCCGCACAGGTTTACGGGGAGATATCCGGATAGCAACTATCCGGGTATCTCCCAGATCCGGATTTGAGCAGCCCTACATGTAAAGCCCACTGTCCAAAAGCAGGGTTCCCTTTTACATTTGGAACGCGGATGTGGCCATCTGGACCAGGGGCATAACAGTAGACCCTGTAAGGGATGCAGCCGCAGGGGGACACAGAAGCTGCAGGGGGCCATGGGCGGGGGGGAACGAGTTTATTTTCCCTGTTCTGGGAGACTGAAAACTAGGGATGGTCGGAATGCCAATTTCCGATTCCGCGGTAAATCCGCATTCTGTCACGTACCAATTACCGATTCCGCTTTCCGCTACCAATTTCCGCATTCCAATGCGGAATTTCCGCCGGAAATCGCGGAAATTCCGCCCGACTTTAACATTGATTTTCTCAAAAACTATAAAGTCTTTTTGAAAACTTTTTTTGCATCTTGTTCAGAAGATTCATTTTAATAAACCCTGAAAATGTGGTGCTTCGAGGTCTTACGGGGGCTTTGCTATTAACCGCTAAAGTTGGCGGATTTTTACTGTAATGTAAAATGCAGAAAATAGGAAGATGCAGATTCTGCATTTTACATTACAGTAAAAATCCGCCGACTTTAGCGGTTAATAGCAAAGCCCCCTTAAGCCCTAGAAACACCAAATTTTCAGGGTTTATTAAACTGAATCTTGTGAACAAGATGCAAAAAAAGTTTTCAAAAAGACCTTATAGTTTTTAAAAAAAACGATGTTAAAGTCGGGTGGAATTTCCGCGATTTCCGGCGGAAATCCGCCTATGGCACTTGCATTACCGATTTCCGCATTCCGATGCGGAAATGCAATTTCCGATCGGAATTTCGGAAATTGCATTTCCGCGGAATCCGAATGAGCATCCCTACTGAAAACTAAGGGCACAGAGAGAAAAAAAACTTTCTGCTCTCTGCACAATTGTTCTATTGACTGCATCTGCTCAGCCACTGATAAGGAATCATACAAAGTTTTGCAGACAAAGTTTTGCAGACAATTTGTAGACAGTCCCTGTTCACTGTGCAGCAGGCTCTTGTGGACAGCGTCCAGCCCCCAACCTCTCCACCCCTCCCCAAGTGCTGTGTACTGTAGTGATGCTGGAGGAGTCTGCAGAGACAGTTCTGCTCCATCAGAGATGGACAGAGTGAGCGTAATAAGCTGAGGCTGGGAGCACACTCGTCTGTCGATTTTCTGTATGCGTTTTCTGTCCACCATGTGTGTCTGTATGTGTGAAAACATGCACGTTTTGTCACAGAAGCTAATGTAGTTGATAGAGGAAATGTGTGCAGTGCTTCACTGCTGTCAGTTTTTATCTGCATGGAGAAAACACATTCAAGTGTGCACTAGCCAATTGTATAACATTGGCTCGCAGTGTACCTGTGCAGAAAGCGAGGGGAAGAGGGCCCCATCCAAAGTTTTGCAGGGGGGCCCAGTGATTTCTAGTTACGGCACTGATCCGGATATATTCATTTTTACAAATGAATGAGAAATATAGGCCTCGACTCATCATTGTCTTTGAGATAACTTTCTCCAGTTTGTTAAATTACCGAATTCGAAGTTTATCGATTCTAGTTGTATTCATCAAGGTTTTTCCACATCCGGTGTGAATTCGATAAAATATCGATAACAATTCGGTAACCATTCGGTAACGTGTAGGGATGCTCATTCGGATTCCGCGGAAATGCTATTTCCGAAATTCCGATCGGAAATTGCATTTCCGCATTGGAATGCGGAAATCGGTAATTCTAGTGCGGTAGGCGGATTTCCGCCGGAAATCGCGGAAATTTCCGCCGGAAATCGCGGAAATTTCCGCCGGAAATCGCGGAAATTCCACCCGACTTTAACATCGATTTTCTCAAAAACTATAAGGTCTTTTTGAAAACTTTTTTTGCATCTTGTTCACAGGGTTTATTAAACAGAATCTTCTAAACAAGATGCAAAAAAAAGTTTTCAAAAAGGCCTTATAGTTTTTGAGAAAATCGATGTTAAAGTCAGGCGGAATTTCTGCGATTTCCGGCGGAAATTCCGCATTGGAATGCGGAAATTGGTAGCGGAAGGCGGAATCGGTAATTTGGAAATGGCGGAATGCGGATTTACCGCGGAATCGGAAATTGGCATTCCGACCATCCCTAGTAACGTGTCTATATTTCCATTTTACAGCGGTAAGTTAACACTAGGCCATAGGATTCTTATGGAATTGTGGGTGAAAGGCAGTCCTTTGAACATTACGTAGCAACATTCTGAATAGGGCTTAACACCTGGACCAGGATTCTGGAAGTGGCTTGGGACAATCCCACAATTTCACCAGCTGCGGCTTGATAGGAGCCTTTTCTAAACAAAATGTAGTGCAGCTAGCAATTTAGTTAACCCTAGCACTGCCTGTGTTCTCTTACAAGATGAATCAAGAGAAATGCAGATGTCCTGGTATAGCAAATAAATCCATTCTCTTGCAGATTGATCTGGTTCTAGACCTTATTCTTGCCCTTTTGCGCCTTTCAATCACTCTCAGCTGATACATAACCACTTCCAATGGCTCCATCTTCTCTGTCAGCAATGATCTGACAGGAATAACGACAGAGCAGTGAAGGAGATAACTAATCCTAAATGTAACGCTAAACCACGCCCACTTTCATTTTCATGAATTGCACTTTCTTCCGTTTTAACGCATCACTAACGAATGATTACCGAATGCTCGCTAACAGCTGTAGATAAATTTGATGAATCCTGAAATCAACTTAACGAATTCTGTATTTTACCGAACTGTCGTTAACCAATTCGATAAGTCTTGATGAATCGAGGCCATAGTGTGCATATCCGATTGGAAAACGAATTTCTGCGGAAATACCGCATTACCGCAACTCAGTAATTTCCACCCCAATCACAGGACTCTGAATCATTGGGCCAACCAGAGAATGCTGAATTTTTACTCGATGTACAGATTACAGGGGTAGTTTTAGGCCAATCACAAGACTTGAATACTACGAGTCAACTTGGAAGTATTCGGCCAATCAGAGAATGCAAAAAATGGGGGAAAAATGACTCCTTGGGAATCAGGAATCTGCAGAATTTTTAAGCTCCAATCTGCAGAATTGGCAAAGATGTGAATTTCCGTGGAGTCGGGAATCGGCGTGTCCCACCATCCCTACTGTAAATTTGGGTGGTAAGTTTGTCGTTCGTCATAATTTAGTGGTCAGTTTTAGGTTTGGGTGCTAACAACAAGCTTTTGGTGAATGTTATTGGACAGTGGCGTTGTGAGGCTCTGGCAGGTGGGGCACACGTCCCCATCCCTCATCAGGTCTCACGGTTCTGTAATCATCAGTCTAAACAATAATTTGTACTCTAAGGGTAGGAACACACTAGGAAGAATCGCATATGAATTTTCCACTATGTGCTATGAAAAACACATATGCGATTCTATCTAGTCCATACATGTCAAACTCCGGCCCGCGAGCAGAATCTGGCCCTCAGAGCCATTCAATTTGACCCCCAAGTGGTTTCCCCACTTTGCATTATGTCTGGACCACTGTAGACCACCAGGGAAGCTATATCTATATATATAAAATCGGATGTGTGTATGTATGTGTGTGTGTGTGTGTGTATGTATGTGCCGCAATCACTCGAAAACGGCTTGACTGATTTGAACGAAACTTGGTACACAGATCCCTTACTACCTGGGATGATAGGTTCTGGGGGTCTCGCGGCCCCCCTGCACACCTGGGCGGTGCTACAAACAGCAAATCAGATTTCACCCATTCAAGTCAATGGAAAAAATGTAAAAGGCTGCCATTCTCACAGTAATCAAGCCAGAGTCCCCACACTTGGCACAGGTGATCACTTGGTGACCGAGGTTACAAATCCAGGAAAAGTGGGCGGGGCATAAAACAGCCAATCAAATTTCAGCCGTTCATTTTAAATAGGAAAATGTAAACTGCAGCCATTCTTAGAATGTTAATCGCAGGGTTCTCAAACTTGCCACAGTTGGTCACTGGGTGAATGCGATTAAGATACAAGAAAGTGGGTGGAGCCTACAACAGCCAATCAAAATTCACTTATTGATTTTCAAGGGGAATATTTAAACTGCTGCCATTCTTACACTGTTAATGGCAGAGGCTTCAAACTTGCTACAGTCGTCATTGGGTGACTGGGGTCCAAATTCACTAAAGGGGTGGGGCCACATACAGCCAATCAGATTTCCTTGGTGGATAAACTGCTTCCATTCACGCATTTTTGATGCCAGGAACCTGAAAGCTCACAAATGTGGTCATTGAGTGACTGTGTGTCAAGGTCACAAAAAGTGGGCGGAGCCAAAAACAGCTTTTACTGGGAAAATATAAACTGCAGCTATTCTTACATCGTTAATGGCAGGGTTCTCAAACTTTGCACAGTTGGTCACTGTGTAACTGAGATTAAGATTTTGGGAGGTGGGTGGAGCCTACCAAAGCCAATAAAAATTCCCCTTTCGATTTTCAAAGGGAATGTTTAAGCTGCTACCATTCTCTTAGGGCCTGTACACACTGCTGCGCTTGCGCTGCGCTTTTCAAATCGCATGCGCTTTTTAATCGCAAGGTCTTTTGAGAAATAATGAAAATCGTGGAGACCTGTACACACTGGTGCGATGCGCTTTTCCTATTCTCATGACGGCTTGCGATTTAAAAATTGCATGCGATTTTAAAAGCGCAACAGTGTGTACAGGCCCTTATACTGTTAAAAGCAGATGCATCAAACCTGGTACAGTTGGTCACTGGGTGACTAGGGCCCAAACTCAGAAAGGTGGCGGAGCCACAAACAGCCAATCAGATTTGTTTATTTTTCAATGGGAATATACAAAGTATTGATACCAAGGACACCAAAGCTGATAAACTTGATAATTGAGTGACTTTATGTCAAGGTTAGAAAAAGTGGGCGGTGCCAACAACTACATTTTTAACATGGCAGGGTTCCCAAACTTTACACAATGGCCACTGGGAGACTGGGATGAACAGCCAATCCAAATTTACCTATTGATTTTCAAGGGGACTATTCACATTGCTACCATTCTTACACTGTTGAAGTTGTTCAAATTCAGTAAAGGGGCGGAGCCAAAAACAGCCAGATTTCTTTGCTGGATAAACTGCTTCCATTACCACAATTTTGATGCCAGGAACCCAAAAGCTCACAAACTTGGTCATTAAGTAGTGACTGTGTGTCCAGGTTACAAAAAGTGGGTGGAGTTAAAACAGATTTTGGGAAATTGTAAACTGCAGCCCTTCTTCACTGTTAATGGAAGGGTTCTCAAACTTAGCATAGCTGCTTACTGGGTGACTGGGATTAATATTCAGGTAAGTGGGTGGAACCTAAAAATGCCAATCAAAAATCACATGTCGCTTTTCAAGGAGAATATTACAATTGCTGCCATTCTTGCACTGTTAATGGCACAAGCCTCAGACCTGGTACAGTTGGTCATTGGGTCACTGGGGATCAAATTCAGAAAAGGGGACAGAGCCACAAACAGTGAATCAGATTTGTTTCATTTCATGGGAAAATACAAATTATTGATGCCAAGGACCCCAAAGCTCACAAACTTGGTCATGGAGTGACTGTGTGTCCAGGTTACAAAAAGTGGTCAGAGCCAAAAACAAATTTCACTGGGAAAGTGTAAACTGCAGCCCTTCTTACACTGTTTATGGCAGGGTTCCCAAACTTTGCCCAGATGGTCACTGAGTGACTGAGATTAATATTCAGGGAAGTGGGTAGAGCCTATAATAGCCAATCAAAATTCACCTGTTGATTTTCAAGTGGATAATTTCAATTGCTGCCATTTTTCCACTGTTAATAGCAGATGCCTCAAACCTGCTACAGTTGGTCATTGGGTGACTGGGGTTCAAATGCTGGAGAGGGGTGAAGCCACAAACAGCCAATCTGATTTGTTTAATTTCTATTGGAATATACAAATTATTGATGCCAAGGACCCCAAAGCTCACAAACTTGGTAATTGAATGTTTGTCCGTTAGGGTTAGAAAGTGGGCGGAGCTAACACCAGCCAAATACATACACGGGCAATGGCGGGTCATCAATGGGTGGAGACAAATACAAATTTCACTGGGAAAATGTAAACTGCAGCCATTCTTACACTGTTAATGGCAGAGTTTTTAAACTTTGCACAGTTGGTCACTGGGTGACTGAGATTAATATTCAGAAAAGTGGGTGGAGCATACAAAAGTGTATTAAACTTCACCTATTGCTTTTCAATGGGAATATTTAATTGCTACCATTCTTGCACTGTTAATGGCACAGGCCTCAAACCTGGTACAGTTGGTTATTGGGTGACTGGGGTTCAAATTCAGAAAATGGTGTGGAGCCACAAACAGCCAATCAGATTTTTTCATTTCAATGCAAATTATTGATACCAAAGACCGCAAAGCTCACAAACTTGGTCAGTGAGTAATTGTGTGTTAGGGCTAGAAAAATTATGCAGTCAACACCAGCCAAATACATACCCGGGCAACGCCGGGCAATCAGCTAGTTGGGTATAAAGCCCTGGAACATAAGGGAAGCCATATGGGGAGAGTTAGGGGAAAAGCACTAAACACTAGGGAGCTCTATAGGAACGGGCGGGGGGACAACTAGACACCAGGGAACTGTGTAGGGGTTGGAGGGGGGCCATTAGACACCAGGGAACTTTATAAGGGAGGGAGGTGGCCAATAGACGTTGAGATCGGCCCACAACTAGGTCACAGTGTTCAGTTTTGGCCCACTTTGTATTTGAGTTTGACACCTCTGGTCTAGTGTGTTATTACCCAAAAGGGGAAATCCCTGCATCTGTCTTCTGGATGGCGGTGGTACTGACCCTTTATGTCACCATTTCATTCTCAGGGTAGGAACACACGAGGCAGAATCGCATATGCGTTTTCCATATCACATAGTGGGAAACGCATATGCGATTCTGCCTCTTGTGTTCCTACCCTCAACGTGAGATCCTAAAACATTTCTTGACAGCTTGCACATAGGTGAGTATAGCTTTCACGCCCACACCCTCAGGGTAGGCACACAGTAGGCAGAATTGCATATGCGTTTTCCACTATGTGCTATGGAAAACGCATATGTGATTCTGCCTAGTGTGTGCCTACCCTCATATGGAACTAGTTGGAACTCTACTTTTTTAATCAAGTTCTGCTATCTATACAGATACGCTGTTTCCCTGAAAATTAACCTAGCCTGATAAAAAAAACAACATAGACTGATTTTTCAAGATGTTCAAAATATAAGCCCTACTCCAAAAACAATCCCTAGTGACAGTTCATAAAAATGTCATTGTAAATAGCGTCCAGACAGCTACGGTATACATGTAAAAAAGTAAAACTAACTGGCAATAGTATGCATCAGGACAGACTGAGTGTTCACCAAGGAAAGCAGAGATCTCCAAAAGAGTCGCTAGATAATAGGATAACAGAGGCGCCAATAGGATAAAAAAAACACTAAAAGAACTTAAAAACCCATCTTGGTAATAGAGGAGGCAGTGGTGGACTCACCTCCTCCAAGCAGAACACACGACTGTGGATTTTCAGTCAAAACAATTTTATTGGATACTCCAAATAAAGTGCAACGCGTTTCGCGGGGTACAAACCCACTTCATCAGGCAATAACAGATAGGAGTAAACAGCATCTGCCAGTATCATCAACACTGAGCGCCAACACTGAGTGTTGATGATACTGGCAGATGCTGTTTACTCCTATCTGTTATTGCCTGATGAAGCGGGTTTGTATCCCACGAAACACGTTGCACTTTATTTGGAGTATCCAATAAAATAGTTTTAACTGAAAATCCACAGTCGTGTGTTCTGCCTGGAGGGGGTGAGTCCACCACTGCCTCCTCTATTACCAAGATGGGTTTTTAAGTTCTTTTAGTGTTTTTTTATCCTGTTGGCCCCTCTGTTATCCTATTACCTACATCAAGTCCACCCTTGGTGGAGGGTTGTACCCTTCCTTCTTCTACTACAGAGAGCGACTTTTTAATCCTGAGTGGGGTCAGGTTAATCTCCCCACCTGCTTAGACAGTGGTTGCCTAATGGTAACCCTGGTTTGTGAGTATTAAATTAATATTATTACTCTTCCAATTATACATTACCAGTACATACTACACTATATTGGGCTCTTGGTGTTCTCTCTTTTTCTCATCCAAAAGAGTCGCACTTACAGACTCAACAAGCGGTGATGAGCAGCGATGATCCTAATCAGCTAATTACGATTACGCAAAATTTATGTAAATTTTCGCATTGACGCTTATACGTAATTACGGTTTGTAAATCCAATTGATTTCATATAGTGATTCGTAATTTTCCCTAAAATTTTGCGTAATTTTCGTGTAATTTTGTGCCGATTTTGTCAGTGAATAGCAAAGCCCCATACATGGTAGTGACACCAAAATCGCTACATATATTAAGCAGAATAATGGGTACAAGCAAAAAAAAAGAATTTTCCAAAAAGACCTTGTAGTTTTTGAGAAAATCGATTTTAAATATGCAAAGAAAAAATGGTTTTTAAACAAAAAAAATTACAAACCGCTTTTTTTTGTATATTTAAAATCGATTTTCTCAAAAACTACAAGGTCTTTTTGGAAAAAATGTTTTTGGCTTTTACCCACTATTCTCCTTAAAATATGTAGCAATTTTGATTGCAATAGCATGTATGGGGACTTTGTTATTAACCTCCCTGGCGGTAAGCCCGAGCTGAGCTCGGGCTATGCCGCCGGGAGGCACCGCTCAGGCCCCGCTGGGCCGATTTGCATAATTTTTTTTTGTTACACGCAGCTAGCACTTTGCTAGCTGCGTGTAACCTCCGATCGCCGCCGCTACCCGCCGATCCGTTGCTATCCGTCGCGGCGCAGCCGCCCCCCCCCCCAGACCCCGTGCGCTTCCTGGCCAATCAGTGCCAGGCAGCACTGTGGGGTGGATCGGATCCCCCTTTGACGTCACGACGTCAGTCCTCCAAGCCCTCCAAGAGATCCCGTTCTTTGAACGGGATCTCTTGATCTCCGATCGCCGACGTTGTCTCGTTACATGAAAAAAAAAACCGGCACAAAATTTTGCAAAATTGCGTAAAACATTAAGTGAAATTATGAAATATTACTATTACATATGAAATTAATCACGATTTTCCTTGAAATTTCGCATTACGATTAGGATGCGTAAATGCCAATTTCGATGTGAAATTCCGCGCATGCAAAATTTCGGCCCACCACTGGTGATGACTGATGACTGAAAATGCCAATATTCTTTCTCTATTCATTTTCATGAAAATAATGTAAAATTCGACTTTTGAATGAATGCCATTGAAAATCATTTTGTAATGAGTTTGTGATTTTTTGCATTTTTTGCACTAAGATAAGCATTTCTGCGCTTTTCACGAATTCTCGCAGTAAAAATAATGATTTTTTGGGTGAATTTTCACATGGAAAAGAAAAATTCATTTCCTTTGCCCATATTGTGGAATTACAATGTATTTTTGCTAATATTTTCTGAAAAGTTTCAATGCGAAAATGACAATGCGAAGATGAGGAGGGTGGAGTACAGCCGGACCAAGAAGCAGAGGCAGCCGCTAGTTGGGTCACAGTTAGAAGGGGTAGGGGAAAAAGTGGCAGGGAGGCTAGTCCCGAGTTGTCCCTCACTAATAAGTATGCTTGTTTGCGTAATATTGGGGAGGATGATTCAGGAGTAGCAATGCTGCAGCAGGATGTGCTCCTTAGCAACCAAGGGGCAGACTGCTGTAACGAGAAAGGGAATAGGAGTGCAGCTAAGGCTAGACAGGTACTGGTGGTAGGGGATTCAATTATTAGGCGCACAGATAGGGTAATCTGTCGAAGAAACCGCGAATGCCGTACAGTCTGTTGCCTCCCGGGTGCTCGGGTTCGGCATGTAGCGGAAAGAATTGACAGATTACTGGGTGGGGCTGGGGAAGACCCGGCTGTCATGGTACACATTGGCACCAATGACAAAGTTAGTGGGAGATGGAAGGTCCTCAAAAATGATTTTCAGGTACTTGGAGATAAACTTAAAGCAAGGACCTCCAAGGTGGTGTTTTCTGAAATACTGCCAGTGCCACGTGCTACATCTGAGAGACAGAGGGAGCTTAGGGAGTTAAATAAGTGGCTGAGAAATTGGTGTAGGAAGGAAGGGTTTGGGTTCCTGGAGAACTGGGCAGACTTTGCAGTCGGCTACAGGTTCTACAGCAGGGATGGGCTGCACCTTAATGGGGAGGGTGCAGCTGCATTGGGGGAGAAGATGGCTAAACGGTTGGAGGAGATTTTAAACTAGGATCTGGGGGGAGGCGGGAGGATAAAGTCTCAATACATAGACAAGATGAGGTAAAAAGACAGTGGGAACCTATCATTATGGAGGGTGGAGAGGGGGGTGGGGATAGTGTAAAGATTAAGGAGGTTGGTAAAAATTCAAGTAGCCAATTTCATGTAAACAAAATTGGTAAATGTGGTGGTAAAAATATAAAGTGCATGGTAACCAATGCTCGGAGCCTTGCAAATAAAATAGACGAACTAGAGTTCATTCTGAATGACAAAGGCTATGACATTGTGGGAATAACCGAGACATGGATGGATGAAAGCCATGACTGGATAGCTAATTTAAAAGGATACAATGTGTTTAGGAGGGATAGAACAGGGAAAAAAGGTGGAGGGGTTTGTCTCTTTGTTAAGAATTCTCTTACAGCTGTCCTCAACGATGAGATGGAGGAAGATTGCGAAGATGTGGAGTCCGTTTGGGTAAATATTCATGGTGGAAATAAAAGTTGCCAATTGCTTATTGGGGTATGCTACAGGCCACCTCTTATTAATGAAGCTGCAGAACTGCGATTACTACAGCAGATTGAAAAAGCTGCAGGTAAAAATGAGGTCATAATTATGGGCGACTTCAACTTTCCAGACATTGACTGGAGTATTGAGGCTACCCTTTCTGGTAAAAGCAGCAGATTTCTGGCAGCACTACAGGACAATTACTTGACTCAAATGGTAACTGAACCAACTAGGGGGAATGCGTTACTGGATCTGATCATTTCTAATGGACCAGATAATGTATCAAATGTGCAGGTTCAAGAACATTTGGGAAATAGTGATCACAACATGATAACGTTTGAGCTGGTGACTGATAGGCCACGGGGCAGCGGGATCACTAAAACTATGAACTTTAGAAAAGCAAAGTTCACTCAAATTAGGCAGGCACTAAGTTTGGTGAACTGGGATAATGTACTACAAGGGGAAGACACTGAAGGGAAATGGCAAGCTTTTAAACTTATACTCAATCAATACTGTAGTATGTATATCCCATATGGAAACAAAATGTCTAGGAATAAAAAAAGGCCTCTATGGATGAATAGAAAGGTTAAAGATAAAATGAAGAGGAAAAAGAATGCCTATAAGGTCTTAAAACAGGAGGGGACAGAGGCTGCACTAAGCAATTATAAGGAGTGCAATAAAAATTGTAAAAAAAGAAATTAGGCAGGCAAAGATTGAAGCTGAAAAACAAATCGCTAAGGATATCAAATCTAACCCAAAAAAGTTTTACAAGTACATTAACTCTAAAAAAAGAAAGGTTGACTGTATAGGACTCCTAAAGGATGAGGATGGGAACTCAATGGTGGATGACCAAGGTAAGGCAGAGTTATTAAATGCTTTCTTTGCTTCTGTCTTCACAAAAGAAACAGCACTGTTGCAAACTACAGAGGCGGAAGAGTCTCAATCTTCTAACTGTAATATTAAATACTTAACGCAAGAAGAAGTGAAGGCAAGACTAAATAAATTAAAAATAGACAAGGCACCTGGCCCGGATGGCATGCATCCTCGGGTCCTAAGGGAATTAAGTTCAGTTATAGATAAACCCCTTTATCTTATCTTTTGTGACTCTCTTGCAACTGGCAGAGTCCCAGTGGATTGGCGTACAGCCCACGTTTTCCCATTATTTAAGAAGGGCAAAAAATCTGATCCAGGAAATTATAGACCTGTAAGTTTAACATCAGTTGTATGCAAACTATTTGAGGGGTTACTAAGAGATACTATACATGACTTCATAGTAGAAAATAATCTTATTTCTCAGCATCAACATGGGTTTACTAAAGACAGGTCCTGTTTGACTAACATGCTCAGCTTTTATGAGGTAGTGAATGCTAATATGGATATTGGGAATGCTGTAGATGTGATATACTTGGACTTTGCAAAGGCCTTCGACACTGTTCCCCACAAAAGTCTGGTGCAAAAGTTGAGGATGCAAGGACTGGGGAAGAGTCTGTGTTCATGGATAGGGAACTGGCTAATGGACAGAAAACAAAGAGTTGTGGTCAATGGATCATACTCAAAATGGGAGACTGTTAGCAGTGGGGTCCCACAGGGGTCTGTTCTGGGTCCAGTGCTCTTCAATTTATTTATTAATGACTTAGTAGATGCAGTAGTGAGCAATGTTGCTATTTTTGCAGATGATACAAAATTGTGCAGAATCATTAACTCTCAGGAAGATAGTGTCATATTGCAACAGGATCTGGATAGGATGGCTATATGGGCACATACATGGCAGATGAAATTCAATGTTGACAAATGTAAGGTCATGCATTTTGGACGTACTAATGGTCTAGCACCATACAAAATAAATGGGATACAGTTGGGGACATCAAACTTGGAGAAGGACTTAGGAGTACTCATTGACAACAAGTTAAATAATCGTACTCAATGCCAAGCAGCTGCAGCTAAAGCTAACAAAATTTTGGTATGCATTAAAAGGGAAATAAAAACTCGAGATGCTAGCATAATATTGCCCCTGTTTAACTCTCTAGTAAGGCCACATCTGGAATATGGAATTCAGTTCTGGGCACCACATTACAAAAAAGATATTGCAGTTTTAGAGCAGGTGCAGAGACGAGCAACAAAATTGATGCGTGGGATGGAAGGTCTCACTTATCGAGAAAGGTTAGATAAACTGGGTTTATTTAGTCTAGAGAAAAGACGCCTTAGAGGGGATCTAATTAACATGTATAAATACATCAGAGGGCAATATAATACCTTGGCGGATGAGCTTTTTGTCCCTAGGCCTTCTCAAAGGACTAGAGGACATGATCTGCGCATGGAGGAAAAATGTTTTAGCCATTTATTTAGGAAAGGGTTCTTTACAGTAAGAGTGATTAAGATGTGGAATGCATTGCCACAGGAAGTCGTTATGGCAAACTCTATACCTGCATTTAAAGGGGGCTTAGATGCTTTCCTTGCGTTGAAAGACATCCATGGCTACAATTACTAGGTAATGCCTAATGATGTTGATCCAGGGATTTTATCTGATTGCCATCTGGAGTCGGGAAGGAATTTTTCCCTTTAGGGGCTAATTGGACCATGCCTTGTAAGGGTTTTTTCGCCTTCCTCTGGATCAACAGGGATATGTGAGGGAGCAGGCTGGTGTTGTACTTTATACTGGTTGAACTCGATGGACGTATGTCTTTTTTCAACCAAAATAACTATGTAACTATGTAACTATGTAACACTGCCCACATAGCCGAAAAACTCTAGGGTTGGCAGGTGCCTGACTCTCTGTAAATTTAAATTGTTTTACATGAAAAAAAGGTTATGTGTAACGATTGTGGAATTCTCTCCGTGCGCTGACACTGCGGAAATCCTCCACAAGCGTATAATTTGAGGGAACCCAGCAGAAGGTGCAATGCACCTGTAGAGGGAAATTCCTGTCGGCAGGTGGAGCTGTGGAGTGCAGAAGAACAGCTCCTCTGCCCTACCACACACGCCAGACAGGAATTGTACGAAGGTAAGAAACGCAATCGCAAGAGAGGCGATTGAGAATGAGCACAGAAACAGATTGTATGTGTGTGCACCAAACTAGTCGCCAACCCGCGACGGTGCACACACAACAGCAGATATGAAGTAGGAACGCGATCGCGAGAGGTGCGATCGCCAGACGTGACACAAGGCTACAGCAAGGCGGAGCACGAGAGTAGCAAAGGCACAGCAAATCATACAATGAGGAGATAAGGAAAATAACAAACGCTAACTGAACGCGAACACCGCACTCATTCGCAACAGTGCACGCGTTCATGCGCGGTCTCTACGTGATAAGCACAATAGAGACAAGCACGCCTAACTAACCACTGACAGACAAACATGAAACAGAGGACACGAGCGCTTGCTTAACGGTTACCTCACCGAGCCTCCAGCAAGCGTTCGTAGCAGACAAGACAGACACGAAAACAGGGACAAGCGAGACATAGGATCCACAGCACTAGCGAAAAGAGGCCAGTGCGATCCAGGGAGACAGAGAGATGGAGATCAGACGGATCCACAGCACTAGCGCTAGGCGAGAGCGATCCAGGCAAGACAGATAGAGGAGATAGCTGGTAGCAACCGCTGCTCCAGCTATACTCCAAGAACAAAGGTCAGAACGACCCCCTGTTGACCACCGCAGGGACAGAACAATCGCAACAGACAAACAAAACAGATATGCAATCCTAACTGCACTAGGGAACCTGCCGAGTACAGTCCCAGCAATTACTCTAAGCTACTATTCAAACAATGAGCAAGGCTGACACTCTCCAGAGTGTTTCACAGGAAGAATCCTTATGACCAGCAACTTACTGTGGGAAACATAGCTCTTTATAAAGCAAGCCCACAGGGGATGTGGCTAGGCAATCTGCATGACAAACATATGCAATTCCTCAGCAGCAAGCTGCACAACTGACAAAAGGTCTCTCTTCCAGAGACCTGCAGAATGCAGACCTGGACAGTGATCAAAAGGCTGCCTGCCTGCGCAGGCAGCCACGCGGATCCTCACATTATGAGTCAATTATGAGAAATTCATGATGGAATTCAGAGTTGGAATAAAAAGTTATGACAATGTTCCAGACTGACAACATGACTATACTGTATTTGGATAAATATGTTTTTTGTTCAAGAATAAACATAGATTGTTGTTCAGGAAAAAATAAAACATCCCCTGGTCATGAACAACAATCAACTGAAGACGTTTGGCATGGCCCAGGAACTGCTGATGAGTTTCTACACCTCCACCATTGAGTCCATCCTCTGCTCATCCATCCTAGTCTGGTATGCTAACTCCTCCAACCGAGACAAATACAAACTTCAGAGGGTCATCAGGTCAGTGGAGCAGATCATTGGAAGACCCCTCCCCTCAGTCGACCTCCTCCACAACTCCAGACTGCGCTCCAGAGGACTGAGGATCACCAACGCTTCTTCAGTTGGCTTCCATCAGGCCATAGGTTTCGGGCCACCTCCACCAGAACTTCGAGGTATAGGAACTCCTTTCCCCTTCTTCAGGCACACCCACCTCCAGCACCCACTCCTATAACCCCACCCTCCATTAAGGCCGTGACTGTCAGTTTGATAAGACTGTCTAATGCAACACTGTGATCGCACTCCCAACCTGATGTCACTCCTGTTGTCACTTTTGTCGCAGCTTGTGGCATTATCTATTCTTCGTATTCCTACTCTGAGCAATTGTAAGCGCCAAACCCAATGCCCAGTACCACCCAGTCAAGCTTGGCGGATAAAAATGTGTCTGATCCTGTTTCTGGGTAATGCATTTTTTGAGACAAATTGATACAACACCCTGTTTAATTTTCGAGGGAAACGGTACCGGCTTTGGTGGAGTGTAGGCGGTCAGAACTTTGACATTCAATTCATAAGAGCGTTTTTAATAGTAGTAATAATAATAATTCACAGTAAGTGAGTGTCAGGACTTCCTTTTGCGTCATCCCGTTCTTGATTTGGTCTAATCAGACGTGGCCGCGGGTTTCGGAGGATTACCACCGCGTGCGATCATTATTTTTCAGTCCTTTTTTCTTCATAATGCCATTTTATTACCACGGGCTGCCAGAGAGACTTTACATCAGCAGGCACAATGCGAGTACAGCAAATTACAATGCCTGTCAGCGCAGGTGGGCGGCTTGGCGTGGAGATCCAGTGTGGGAAGTAGTTAAAGTATTGAAAAGTGGATGAAAAGGCCCCAGAAATGTGAAAAGAGAAATGAAAACAACCGGGAAACAAACATTACAGGCGAATGTAAATGAACTGATCTAATGGTGGCCTGTGACATTATACTGCTGTTAGAATTGTTGTGACACGTGACATGTGACATGCCAGCAAATGTTTGCTTTCCTTCCCACCCCTCTCCTCTTTCTCCCTCCACAGCCCCCAGAGGTTTGTATTTCCTCCTTGTGTTCGTGTGGGCAAAAAGTACTGCCAAAAGAAAGCCTAGTTTGTCCTGCAAAAAATAATATAAAGATCATTTCGGTGTGATGAGTATCGAGAAAGTTATTGGTGAATGAATGGGAGGAGCGTGATGTGAAAATTGCTCTAGTTTTGAAGGGGGATAAAAACTGTGGTTTGAAAGTGGTTAAAGGATACCCAAAGTGACATGTGACATGATGAGATAGACATGGGTATGTACAGTGCCTAGCACACACATAATTAGGCTGTCTTCCATTTTTTCTTTCTCTGTCTGAAAGAGTTAAATAACAGGTATGTAAGTGACTGACTCAGTTCTAAGGCCCGGTTCACACTTGCATTTTGTGCAAAAACGGTCCGTTGGAGCGGATCCGCTCCGTTCCGTTCCAAAAACATCCGTTTGCAATCAGGATCTGGTCAGTTTACGTTCCGTTTTCATCCACATCTGTTCTGCACGCGTTTTTAATCCGTTTCCGTTTTTTAAAGAGATAAGTACTGTATAAATACCTGGGGGTCTGGAAGGTCTGGAAAGCGCTGGGGTCATTTTTTGAGAGAGCCTGCTGTGTGGAACATCATCCTTGGAGAGAGAGACTGCTGTGTGGACCATGGATCCAGTGATTTTATACAGCTTTTGGATTGCCTCGTTCCTGATGTTTACCTTCTACTTCCTGCACAGCCGTACATTACTGTGGTCTGGATGCCCCATGTCCCACAGGGCAGGTTTCCCCTGGACAATCAGGTCCTCAATGGAGTATTCCCCGAGCTCTGCCAGGTTCCCAAACAGCTCTATGAGAAACTAGGAGCTGTCCCACTCACACAATGCTGGGCACATGTGTCACTATCCAAGTGAAAACACACAGGAAGTGGGGTAGAACGTCCAGCTTTTATCGGGCAGTGTGTTGTGATACTTCCGTTTTCTATTGGTTCCTGTTGTGCTGGGTTTTTATCTGGATCCGTTCCGGCGGTGGTCGACGGAGGTAACGGTCAGGAAAAAAGGCGGAGGTTGGAACATTCCGGACCGCAGGCCGAACCGCAAACCGCATCCATATCCGGATCCGTAGTATGCGGTCCGGCTGCGGTCCGCAAAATAACGCCAATGTGAACCGGGCCTGACTCAGACAGGAAGTGACTACAGTGTGACCCTCACTGATAAGACATTCCAACTATAAAATCCTTTCCTAGCAGAAAATGCCTTCTGAGTGCAAGAAAGAGATAAAAAGGGGAATTTCTTATCGGTGAGGGTCATACTGCAGTCACTCCCTGTCTGAGTCAGGACTGAGTCAGCCACTTACATACCTGATATTTAACTCTTTCAGTCAGAGAAAGAAAAAAAGGAACACAGCATAGTTATTTGTGTGCTAGGCACTGTACATAGTTACCCATGTCTATCTCATCATGTCACATGTCACTTCAGGTATCCTTTAAACTGTAAGGACATCTAGGGCAAAAGCTGAGCAGAAGTAGCCTGTATCACTGTAGAGTACAGAGCAATGTCACTTCCACACAAGACGCAGCAATTAAATGATTCTCGACCCTCACATGTAACGTATAATCATCCCTTTGTTGTACGCTTTTACTCCAGAAATCCCCCATCTCCCTCCACAGCTAATAGAAGTTTTCTCTTATTTGCATTGACAGTTACAACATCCTATAATCTTCCGAGGCCAGAAGTTCACCTGCTTGACATCTATGCTTATTATTATCATATACCGTATATAGCAAGAGACCATAAAGTGATCCCTGGCACATGTTCCCGTAAATGTTTGGACTACGTGCGCACGCGGTAGAATCCTCTCAATTTATGAAGGTAGTACTTAAAGAGCTCTGACCCCGTCAGGCTTGGACCTACTCACCCGTTGAGTACCGGTAATTACTATGGTCAGTCACAATGAGAGGAAAGCACTTTATCCACCTTACACGCCAGGACCAGTCAACGATGGTCAAGTATTTAAGCATATTACTTACTGGATCATCAACGGTGACATTTTAAATGATAGTAGTAAAAAGAAACGTAGCATATTGCCAAGCTGAAGACTCTGCTATGTTCTCACTATTACTTAGGCCTTTCCTATGTATTTGTTCATTTTATGGATGGATACAATACTAATGTATTCTGCCATGTTTTATAAACCATCTTCAATTGTTTACATCTACAATTTAATGTCCTGTACGAACATGAACGCCTTCCGTGGTTAAAGCCATTTTTTTTAGGCCCATGAAGATACTAGACTCAATGGCATAGCTAAGGAGCTTGGGGCCCCAATGCCAGTTTTACATGGGGCCACAAGCACTCTATTGATATGGGGCCACAAAACCAACCAAGGAGTACTATTTCAGTGTCAGAGAAGTGTAATAAGAATAAGGAAACAGTTGCCGTATATACTTGAATACAAGTCGACCTCGTGTATAAGTGGACTCCAATAGTCAACCCTCTTAAGCCAGAATCTTTAGTGACTCAAGTATAAGTCTACCCAGCAAAGGTAATGGCTGCACTTAGGGCTCAGGAGGGGATAATGACTGCACTGCATACAGTATTGTAGCCATTAACCCCTCCTGTCCCCCAAGTGCAGCCAATACCTCCTCCAGGCTCCCAGGTGCTGCAATTATTCACTCCCCCCTCCTGCAGCCCAGTATTATCCCCCTGCCCCCTTCCTTGGTAATTGCTGTGGCCAGGACTTTCAGACTTGTGTTTTCTTGGCATTTCCTTTCCTCAAAGTATCACTTACCACAGGGTACATTGCTGCAAATGGGAATGTCACTAATAGTACACACATAACTCAGTGTGCTCAGTGTTGCCCGTGACTCGTGTATAGGTCGACCCCTATACTTTTATGAAGTGGATCAGACCTAAATTTCTAGACTTATACTTGAGTATATACATAGTTAAAGAGAACCTGTACTGAGTAAAAATATTTAAAATAAACACATGATGTAGCTGCAAATGAACATTACATAGTTACCTCACCGTCAGTTCCTCTCAGAAGCTCACCATTTTCTTCTGACAATCATCCCTTCCAGTTCTGACAATATTTTGTCAGAACTGAAATATATCAGTTGCTGTCAGTTATATATCAGTTGCTGTCAGTTACAGCTGAGAGGAGAACTGATGTACCAGGTAATGTCCATGTTTCCCTATGGCTCAAGTGGGCGATGTTATAGTTTAACTGTGTGGTGCTGACCGGGAAGCTGTTATGGGGCAATGGCCATTTTCAAAATGGAGGACGGAAAATTCCCTTGATCACAGTGAACAAACAGGACGCGGGACAAGAGAAAGGCACTGAGGAGTAGACTACATGGAAGGTAAGTATGACTTGTGCATGTTTATTTTGACGTTTATTTTCAGTACAGGTTTTCTTTAAGGATTAACACTATTCAATGCACATGTAGAGGTGTTCATTATCAACATAGCGGCTAGTAAAATGAATGAATGAGGGCCCCTAATGGGCCCTTCTAGTCCAGGGGCCCTGGTGTGGTCATAACCTCTGCATCCCCTATTGCTACGCCACTGACTAGACTCATGACCCATGGTGAATGGGATCCTTCTCATGAAGGTGTCTTTCTGTAATAGACAGACAAATCAAAGTGCTCAAGGCTGCACCTGAAATAAAAACCAACAGAGGCAATGCAGAGCCCCACTGGGGCTAAATACATGCCTGAAATACATGTCTTTCTGTAATCACTGGCATTGGAATTTTCAGTTATTTGAGATAGAGTAGCTCTTGTGTGGTCAGACCAGACCGGTTAGCCCTTATTCTTCGTATTATTTTATTTATATAGCACCAACAGCATCCATAGCGCTGTACATAGTACAAAACAAATAGTGGGGATCATAGATACATGAGAAGTTGAAAAACTCTGTGCAATCAGGACAACCAGCAATGCAAATACATACATTGTTGACGTGTGGTTTGGGAAGCAGCATGTTATAAAAGTTACATAGTTTGGTCGAAAAAAGACATCTGTCCATCAAGTCAAACCAGAAAAAAATAAAGATAAATAATAATAATAATAAATAAATAAAATAAAAAAAACACCATCCGGAACCTGCGCATATCCCAGCTGATCCAGGGGAAGGCAAAAAACCTTAGCAGATCTGGGCCAATTAGCTTCAAAAGGGGCAAATTGCTTCCCGACTCCAGATGGCAATCAGATAAATCCCTGGGAATTACCTAGTAATTATAGCCGTAGATGCCCTTCAATGCAAGGAAAACATCCAAGCCCTCTTTAAATGCAGATATATAGAGTTTTGCCATAACTACTTCCTGAGGTAAGATGTTCCAGATTTGGAATATATATATTTTTTTGTGTTCCCTGCTAGTTTCATCAGTGCCTCGTCGTGACTCATCAGGAGCACGCCTGACGAGTCTCAAGGCAGTGATGAAACTAGTAGGGTGGGGCTTAGGCGAACCAGGAAAACAGAGCAGCGCGCGGTTGAGGAGCGAGTGAAGGCGTGTGAGAGTTGCCGATTGGGACATTGGCAAGCCTTAGCCGAGAAGGCAATTCTGGGAGATCCCGTAATAATTACTCTATGCGCATACATACTGGAGGATCATGTGAGTGGGTTTAATTAATAAAGTTAAACTTTTATAAAACAGTATGCTATGGGAGCTTTTTGCTTTTGAGGTTAACATAAACAACACTTAAAGAGGCACAAAAGACTGGGACCCTGATGACACGGAGGATCCCAGTGATAAAACGCTATTGACTAACCTAACGGTGGTCATCTAACCTTGGTAAGTTTGCTCCTTTTGTTGCCTGAAGAAGCGGGTAGATACCTGCGAAACACATTGCCTGTTTGAAGCTGATTTCTGCTGAATCTAGGGGAGGTAAGTCCACCACTACCTCCCTTTTAAACTGTTTTTAGCATAATTTATTCTATTTTGACGCCTCTGTTTCTAGATATCTAATTACCAGTAGTCCACCGTTGGTGGAGGGTTGTTTCCCCTTTTGTCGTTTTTGAACTTCTATGGAGAGTAACATTTTAACCAGAGTGGGGTTAGGTCTACCAGTATAACAGAGTAACCAAGCAGCTCAGGGTGACCCAAAACCACTAGGAATGTATAGAGGGCTAAAAGAGACCAAAAAGCCCTCCTACTAATAAGCAATGCTTGGTGAAATTTGCCTTCTTACAACAGAAGGAAACTTGCAATAATTCAGCTATAAGTGAACATTTGTGGTTACCCACAATGCACCACTACTGAATATGCAAATTATCTCTTTTTGCCCCTGTAAGCCAGGCTAGCATCCAGAACCGCTGGTGTATAGCAAGCCTATAGCTTTAAATTGTACACAGCCACACCAACCCCACATGTAGACAGCCTGTTTTGGACTGTTGGTCCTCATCAGTACATGGTAGGGATTGATATGGCTGTATGGGATAGGGCTTGGACCAGCACAACAGTCTACTCTCCCCAACTGTCTATACAGTGGTTACCTTGGCGATAACCCACCTTTGTGAGTATTATTTCACTACGTGTAATATTGGAGATTGTCTTACTCAAAATACTGCACTATCAGGGGCTCGCGGTTGTCTCTTTTTTGTCTTACAAGATGAGGTGGAGGGGAACAGGGTAATCCAGAGGCAGTATTTTTTTCCTCAGAGGTCTACTTTAGTTGTGCCAGACAGACATGTTTGGGGTGGAGTGGGGGGATTGCGGGGGAACTGGAGAAAGCAGAGAACTCTGATGGATTGCAAATAGCCTCCCCGAGAGGCAAATCACAGCCTTTCAGCCTCGGCTCAGATTCTCTCTTTACCTTTTATACATTCGGAATATGTATCCTTGCTACGGCGGTATGCCACGCAGTGAAGCAAAAGTTAGCTGATTTTGTGTTGCGTTTTAAAATCCTGCAGACGGCACACAGTAATCAACGTATCAATCTCTGGAGGCTGCAATTAATTTATCCCACACTGCGTTTCTCCATGACCTAATGCAATAATATATGACACCGCCATTAGAATGCAGAGCGTAGACTTTCATTGGTGCGCCGCTTCTGCAAGGCTCGCGCAGTGGGCACATTCAGCCCCAATTTACAGCGGCAGCCGGCCAGCGGGAGGCCACTGCGGCTCCAGCCCAATATTTGGAAACAGACTGTGAATATTTGCTAATACTTCTGTTTATTAAAAAGAGGACTCTCTATCAAATGACTTCTTTATGGAGATATTTTTTTCATAACTCCGTGCTTTCTGAGATTGAAAAAAAGGGAACATTTTCATTCAAAATTATTTAGGCAAAAGACGTATCTGTTGGTACGCGCTCTGCACTCCTCTAAACACACTGCTTGCCGAAGCAGTTCATTTTGGGTGTTGTGGCAACAGGCGCTTTTGGCTATGCCATAGATCGCAATGTTGATGGGGTGCCAGAGAGGTTTTTTTTGGTGCCGGGTTAGCGGTTAGCAGCGTATCAGCAAAAACCTTCACTTAGGCACAGAACACTTTGCACTTTCCACTCCGTCAGCCACAGCCAAATACTCCTCCAGCCATACATCCTCCACACCTCCAGTCACACCCCGATAACTCCTCCAGCCACACACTTTCCACACCTCCAGCCACACCCCTATAACTACTCCAGCTACACACCCTCCACACCTC
This sequence comes from Hyperolius riggenbachi, assembly GCF_040937935.1. Classification (NCBI taxonomy): domain Eukaryota; kingdom Metazoa; phylum Chordata; class Amphibia; order Anura; family Hyperoliidae; genus Hyperolius; species Hyperolius riggenbachi. Next base: position 437,488,129 of record NC_090650.1, read on the forward strand.
CAGCCACACCCCTATACCTCCTCCAGCTACACACCCTCCACACCTCCAGCCACACCCCTATAACTACTCCAGCTACACACCCTCCACACCTCCAGCCACACCCCTATAACTACTCCTGCTACACACTTTCCACACCTCCAGCCACACCCCTATAACTACTCCAGGTCTCCAGCTACACACCCTCCACACCTCCAGCCACACCCCTATAACTACTCCAGCTACACACTTTCCACACCTCCAGCCACACCCCTATAACTACTCCAGCTACACACCCTCCCCACCTCCAGCCACACCCCTATAACTACTCCAGCTACACACTTTCCACACCTCCAGCCACACTCCTATAACTCCTCCAGCTACACACCCTCCACACCTCCAGCCACACCCCTATAACTCCTCCAGCCACACACTTTCCACACCTCCAGCCACACCCCTATAACTACTCCAGCTACACACCCTCCACACCTCCAGCCACACCCCTATAACTCCTCCAGCTACACACCCTCCACACCTCCAGCCACACCCCTATAACTACTCCAGCTACACACCCTCCACACCTCCAGCTACACCCCTCTAACTCCTCCAGCTACACACCCTCCACACCTCCAGCCATACCCCTATAACTCCTCCAGCTACACACCCTCCACACCTCCAGCCACACCCCTATAACTCCTCCAGCTACACACCCTCCACACCTCCAGCCACACCCCTATAACTACTCCAGCTACACACCCTCCACACCTCCAGCCACATCCCTATTACTCCTCCAGCCACACACTTTCCACACCTCCAGCCACACCCCTATAACTATTCCAGCTACACACCCTTCACACATCCAGCCACTCTCCTATAACTCCTCCAGCTACACACCCTCCACACCTCCAGCCACACCCCTATACCTCCTCCAGCCACACACTTTCCACACCTCCAGCCACACCCCTATAACTACTCCTGCTACACACCCTCCACACCTCCAGCCACACAACTATAACTACTCCAGCTACACACTTTCCACACCTCCAGCCACACCCCTATAACTACTCCAGCTACACACCCTCCACACCTCCAGCCACACCCCTATAACTCCTCCAGCCACATACTTTCCACACCTCCAGCCACACAACTATAACTACTCCAGCTACACACCCTCCACACCTCCAGCCACACCCCTATAACTCCTCCAGCTACACACCCTCCACACCTCCAGCCATACCCCTATAACTCCTCCAGCTACACACCCTCCACACCTCCAGCCACACCCCTATAACTACTCCTGCTACACACTTTCCACACCTCCAGCCACACCCCTATAACTACTCCAGCTATACACCCTCCACACCTCCAGCCACACCCCTATAACTCCTCCAGCCACACACTTTCCACACCTCCAGCCACACCCCTATAACTACTCCATCTACACACCCTCCACACATCCAGCCACACCCCTATAACTCCTCCAGCTACACACCCTCCACACCTCCTGCCACACAACTATAACTACTCCAGCTACACACTTTCAACACCTCCAGCCACACCCCTATAACTACTCCAGCTACACACCCTCCACACCTCCAGCCACACCCCTATAACTCCTCCAGCTACACACCCTCCACACCTCCAGCCACACCCCTATAACAACTCCAGCTACACACCCTCCACACCTCCAGCCACATCCCTATACCTCCTCCAGCCACACACTTTCCACACCTGCAGCCACATCCCTATAACTACTCCAGCTACACACCCTCCACACCTCCAGCCACACCCCTATAACTACTCCAGCTACACACTTTCCACACCTCCAGCCACACCCCTATAACTACTCCAGCTACACACCCTCCCCACCTTCAGCCACACCCCTATACCTCCTCCTGCCACACACCCTCCACACCTCCAGCTACACCCCTCCAACTCCTCTAGCTACACACCCTCCACACCTCCAGCCACACCCCTATAACTACTCCAGCTACACACTTTCCACACCTCCAGCCACACCCCTATAACAACTCCAGCTATACACCCTCCACACCTCCAGCCACACCCCTATAACGCCTCCAGCCACACACTTTCCACACCTCCAGCCACACCCCTATAACTACTCAAGCTACACACCCTCCACACATCCAGCCACACCCCTATAACTCCTCCAGCTACACACCCTCCACACCTCCAGCCACACAACTATAACTACTCCAGCTACACACTTTCAACACCTCCAGCCACACCCCTATAACTACTCCAGCTACACACCCTCCACACCTCCAGCCACACCCCTATAACTCCTACAGCCACACACTTTCCACACCTCCAGCCACACCCCTATAACTACTCCAGCTATACACCCTCCACACCTCCAGCCACACCCCTATAACTCCTCCAGCCACACACTTTCCACACCTCCAGCCACACCCCTATAACTACTCCAGCTACACACCCTCCACACCTCTAGCCACACCCCTATAACTCCTCCAGCTACACACCCTCCACACCTCCAGCCACACCCCTATAACTACTCCTGCTACACACTTTCCACACCTCCAGCCACACCCCTATAACTACTCCAGCTACACACCCTCCACACCTCCAGCCACACCCCTATAACTCATCCAGCCACACACTTTCCACACCTCCAGCCACACCCCTATAACTACTCCAGCTACACACCTTCCACACCTCCAGCCACACCCCTATAACTCCTTCAGCCACACACTTTTCACACCTCCAGCCACACAACTATCACTACTCCAGCTACACACCCTCCACACCTGCAGCCACATCCCTATACCTCCTCCTGCCACACACCCTCCACACCTCCAGCTACACCCCTCTAACTCCTCCAGCTACACACCCTCCACATCTTAAGCCACACCCCTATAACGCATCCAGCCACACACCCTCCAGACCTCCAGCTACATCCCCATCACTCCTCCAGCCACATACCCTCCACTCCTCCAGCCACACCCCTGTTATTTCTCCAGCCACATCAATGTCCTTCAATTGGTTTTACATAAATTCCCCATGAGAAGACATAATGCAAAAGCCTGCTATCAATTTGATTAGTTGACTGATTTGTAATTTTCTGAATGGCTGAACTTGATCACACAGGAATTTTATCACAGGCAGCAACATCTTTTGAAGTGGCAGGAGCATCACTGCGGAATGTTTGTTTTTGAGAATGCATTAACGCTGATCTACAAGCAGCTCATTAATCATCCCTACACTCCAGAGACATGAACAGGATGCAAAGCTGTATCCAAGTGAGCTAAAACTGCAACCATTACTACAACTATCAGCTGAACTGATCAGCAACGATCATGCCATGTGACAGTAAATAAGCACCTGCACTATTTTTTATAAATTAGTCCCCCGATCAACTTGATCGCATGTTTTTCCATCAGTTCTCTTGAGGCCCCTTTTACAATTGCCTTGCAAACCTGCGTTGCGTTACCCTGTTTTACCTCAGGGTAACACAACAACAATGCAAGGCAATAGGGCCTAGCACACTTACGGCGTTGCGTTTCTCTGGAAGTGCCCGATCCACCGCCGAGCCGTCGCAAAGTCAACAGAGCGTTACCGCCGGACTTCCAAAGCGACGCAGCAGTCAATGGGCAACGCAGGGATTTTAAACAAGTTGGTGGTGGCACCGCCCACAGGGCCGGTTCTCTCATGAAGCAAGGTGAAACATTTGCATCAGGTGTAGAGACTACAGGGGCGTCATGTTTGTACTGGGTTTACACTAACAGCAGGAAGCCAGAGGAGGTGCAGGAAGGCAGAGGAGAGTGAGGTGAAGAGGTCATCATTGGGGAAAAGCAGCTTGTTGTGCTGTGTGACAGTGAGTGAGGAGGGGGGAGGCAGGACAGCAGAAGTGTTTCATTTGACTTGCACAGCAGAAGGGAGGAGGTGGCACTGCTGTCCTGACTGAGGAGGAATGGAGGATGGCCAACTTGCCGACTCACAGCCAGCCAGTTGTTGCCTATGCTCCATTGCTGACTGAGAACATTATATGAAGCAGAGTAAATTGTCGGGTACTGTGCGGTCATTCCAAATCGGAAAGGGGAAGGATGGGGGAGGGAGGGTGCATCCTCATAAGTTTGCCTCAGGCAGCAAAAAGTCTGAGTGTCCATTCATGGAACAATGGGAATACGATGGCGGAACCCCCGGGAATCCCAGTGATGTATTTCCTGTCCAGCAGTACGTCGCAGGCGTGCGGGGGGTGAAGGGTTAGGGACAGCGGTATGCATATGACCATGCTGGCGTACTGTAGGGTCACAGGATTGTTATTTTGTGTGTTGAGGCGCGATGCGACAGGGCGGAGCTACCAGGGCCGGTCCGCCCATGAGGCGGGGTGATGCTGCTTCCTCAGGCGCCAGAAGTGGGGGGAGCGGCGCCAGGCCAGAAGCAGGAAGTATAGAGTGCACCTGACCGACTCTCGGATTACCGCCGCTTGCTTGGACACCATGACACCCCTTGCCCTCTGCTGCACCTGACGATGATGCAATGGTGACCCGGGCAGGTGGAAGCTTCAACCGCCGCCTGACAGAACATAATTTTTCTCCCGTGAGCAGCTTCCATCTTCCGATCTCCACATGCTCATGCCTCCCATACACTTCCCCTCTGAGTCTGCCCCCTGGCAGCGGCCCAGCCAATAGGCAGCTGGGAAAGCTCTAGCCCACGGCTCTCTGCTCTCTCCAAACTCTAAGCAGCCACAGGCGAAGCTTTCAACTTTGTGTAGACCTGCTTCTAGCCCAGCTCCCCGTCAGTCAAAGCAGGAATTCGGGCATGAGGATGGACGCTGCTGACCCCCTTGACCTTTGAGGCTTTCCAGAGGATGCTCCCTGCATCCCCTTTGACGCAATGAGAAAGCAGAGAGAGGTGGGCAGGTGGCTAAGCTGCACGTGCAGGGGAGAAAAGATAACACACGGGCTGCCAGTCAATGGGATGAGAACGAAGTTATGAGGCAGTAACACTGTGACGAGGAGAGACTTATCCTGGACCTAAACGGCTGTCCTGTGAAAGAAATAGGTACTGTCAGTGACACTGACTGTCCTGTGATACATGCAGCAACAATCCTCGTGCAGCATTGCTGCTGAGCTGACTTTCACTAATTTGAAAATAAAACTTGCAGTTTCTTTCTGCATTTTTTCTCCTATAGGTGATCTACATACATGGGTGGTGGGAATTTCTGGAGTCATACATCGTGGCATGATATTGATAAACTGCCTGACTGTTTATCATCATGCTATGACCCCAGAAATTGCCTCTTCCTCAGTGGGACACCCATGTATATAGTAAACACTGAAAAACTTTTTTTAATTTTCAAATCAGCAGTTTGCATCAGCAGAATGCATCTTTACTATATGCCTATATTGATAGTAAAGTAGCTGCAGGCAGTGTGTGCTGATCTCTGCTACTTCCAGCAGAGCCGAGACAAGGTCCTCCAGCACCCAAGGCTGAGACACCACAGTGCGCCCCTCCATCCCTCCACCCCAGCCGTCATACACTGATTGCTCTTAGACTAAGAGGGCCCCAGGGCCCCCAACACCTTAATCTGTAGTTATCTGGCTTGCAGTCACTGCTATGTATCCCCTTTTCTTATTTCTTTCTGCTTCAAACACAATTAGGAATGACAGCTGAATGAATTGTGCGCCCCCTCCTACACTGCGCCCTGAGGCTGGAGCCTCTCCAGCCTATGCCTCGGCCCTGACTTCCAGTATGTACAGTATAAGCTGTTACACTGCGCCTGTACTGATAGGAAATTAGCAGCAGTGTGTGCTGATCTCTGCTACCTCCAGTATGTACAATATAAGTTGTTACTCTGTGCCTGTATTGATCCGAAACCAGCTGCAGTGTGGGCGATCTCTGTTGCCTCCAGTATGTACAGTATGAGTTGTTACTCTGTGCCTGTATTGATCCGAAACTAGCTGCGGTGTGTGCTGATCTCTGTTGCTTTCAGTATGTACAGCTGTACAGCTGTTACTCCTAGCTGGGCCCTCATTGTCACAGTGGTCACAGGGGGTATTGTAAAGCCGAGCTGTGACTTCAGTCAATCAGGCATAATGCTTGCAGCAACGCAGCCCCAGGGAGGATCAGGATGGTGGCTGGAGGAGGAGTGACTGTGAGAGTGACAACATTCAGGCCTGGGGTGACTTGGTAGTCAGTGACTGAGGGGGTTAGGGCAATTATACTACCTATACTGGGGGCAACGATACTAGCTACCTATACTGGGGGCAACTATGCTAGCTACCTATACTGGGGGCAACTATACTACTACACTGGGATTACTATACTGACTACCTATATTGGGGGCAACTATATTAGCTACCTATGCTGGGGCAACTATACTGGCTACCTATACAGGGGGCACTTTTACCTGGATACCTGCCTACCTATACTGAGGGTGTTTTTCTCTTGGTCGCACCTCATCTGTAGTGTGCGGTGAAAATTGGCGGGGGCGCATCCTCACAAGTTTGCCTCAGGCAGCAAAAAGTCTAGGACCGGCCCTGGGAGCTACGCACCACGAACACAAAGGCCAGGTGTAAAACTGGCCTGAAGGAAAACGAACTAAGAATATACTGATCATAAATCATCCATCCTCCAGAACTGGATACGAGAATAACATGTTATATTTCAAACTGAGAAGGGCAATCACTTACCGTAGTAGCTGAATGTAACGATTAGACACTTCAAACACTGAAAAACTACATTTAGTGCATTATTACCTTATCATGAAAATTACAACACAAAAACACACAGTACATAATACCCTATAATAATAATATCCTATATATAGCACATGATACCCTGCAATAACGGAATAGTAGATAATGCTGTATAATAATACATAGCGGATAATAACAGAACCGTAGGACATTATTACCATTCAGTGTAAACTGTATTTACTGTATGTATTGCTTTACTTGTGCAGCACCGGAAAACATCACACTATATAATAATCATAATAATAAGATAGAGTCCTTTCACACTGTGTCCCTTGTGCTGCGTCACAAAGGACAATATCATCGGCAGTGTTGCTCATCACGAGCTCGAGATCACGAGACGTTTTATGAGATCACGAGGTCGTAATCGGCATTAGTGATCGGCTCTCGATCACGTATGCCAATCACGAGTTAGAGTTATGCTGGGGAATGCAATGGTCGTTTCTGCGCTCGATTCTGCATCCGATCGGTTTTGCCGCTCGACTCCCACTCGATACTCTTATCTTCTGATCGTTTTTTTTATCTTTTTCAATTCAAGAGACACTGAAGCGAAAAAAAATATATAATATAATGAATTGGTTGTGTACTATGAATAATTACTAGAAGTTTAGCAGCAAAGAAAATATTCTCATATTTTTATTTTCAGGTATACAGTGTTTTTTCTAACATTGCATCATTCTATAATATGTGCAGATTACACAACACTGAGCATTCTAAATGATTCTTTCAGAGCAGTCTGTGAACTAATGACCTCTCCTCTGCCAGAGAAAAAGTAAATAGTTCAATAACAGTTGAGATAGTAAAAGTCAGAAAACAGCCCTCTCCACGACTTTGAAAGTCGTAGAGCTTAATTGCTTTTTTGCATAGAGATAACAACTGGAGTTTCTTAACTCTTCCTGTACTGGAAACAATTAGACTGATGTATCTGATCTTAATGTTTTATTTCTTAGCTGTACTACACATACAAATCATAATATCATCATTTTTTTTCGCTTCAGTGTCTCTTTCACTTCAATGACAAATCGAGCAGAGAAATGATCGAGCGATGATCGGACATGTCGGAAATTATCTATCTGACCATCTAATCAGCTAAAAAACGACCCGCGTATTCCCAGCATTACTCGTGATCACTAGTGGTTATTTGTGATGAAAAACCCTGCCAACTTTAGCGGGTAATAGCAAAACCCCCTAACATGCTAAAAAACACCAAATTTACCAGATATGTTTAAAAAAAAACAGTGGGAACAAGAGGAAAAAACATTTTTTTTTTCAAAAAAGACCTTATAGATTTTGAGAAAATTGATTTTAAAGTTTCAAAGGAAAAAAGTATACATTTAAATGCGGTAAATGAATTAACTGTCATTTACCGCATTTAAATGTATACAGTACTTTCTTCCTTTGAAATGTTAAAATCAACTTTCTCAAAAACTATAAGGTCTTTTTGAAAAAAAAAAAAAAAAACGTTTTTCTTCTTGTTCCCACTGTTCTTCATAACATATCTGGCAAATTTGGAGTTTCTGGCATGTTAGGGGGCTTTGCTATTAACAACTGGCGCATTTACTTCCATCAAAGCGTATAGTCGCACCACACAGCTAACAGGGGTGATGGGAAATTTGGTTTCTGGAGGCACTATGGGAGTTTGGGCACCTACAGTATGTTAATATTTACAGTTGATGGAAATTAAAGAGCCTGCATGGGGATGTCCGCTATGCAAACTACAGCGTAGCGTTATTTGTAGCTACCATTTGCATGGTGGGCATCCTTGAAGTAGAAGGGGGGGGGGGGGAATGAGGGAGAGTATAGAGGTGAGGAGAGTAGACTATATATCCCACCCCTCTATACTGTCCTTCATATCCTCCACATACCCCAACTCCCTATACCCTAATTCCATGATAATGTTTTGCTTTGGCAATGCTAAATGTTTTTGGTCCTGCCAATAAAGCTTTTTTGGATTTGGAAAGCACGCAGAGATTTCTGAGCTATACAGATAGTTTCAGTTAAGTGACAGCAGTCAGCTGTCGTTGGAAATGGCAAGATTAGGATCCAGGGGACCTAGGTATAGTATATAGTATATATATCCTAATAAATAAATGTATTGTAAGGCGGGTCATATAATGTAGATGTAATTTTAGTAAATACATTACATTTTCAAAAGTTTGATTTTTGTAGTTTAATACCACTTTATTTTAAACACACATACACTTACAAGTGCAAGGGCTGATTTCACTAGCATCATTTTGTTCTGATTCCATTCAGTTGCAAATTGCAAAATACTAGTTACTACTATACTGTTGCAACTCCCACAGAAGCATTTCTCTTAGTGTGATGCAATTGCTGCACAATTTTAACTGATCGTAAATCATAGCCCTGCTTCATTTTTTTTTTGAGCTGTGGTTACATTGCAAAGCATGCTGGGAGCTGAGTAGTGAGCGATTCCTCCTGGGCCCGAGATCGAATGTAGGGATGGTAGGAAATTGCCATTTCCAATTCCACCGAAACTCTGATTTCCGCCGATTTCTGTTTTTTTTTTTCTGATTTCCTATTTTTAGTTTTTCCAATTTTCCATTTTACTGATTTCCATTTTTCTGATTTCCGATTTTCCAATTTCTGAGAAGTATTTTATACGTAATTTTTTGCATCAGACAATGCAAAAATTGACCCCAAAAATTGGTAAATCGGAAAAATGGAATCTTGTGATTGGTCTAAAATTACCGCTGTAATCTGATTTCTGCAGAAAAATTCTGCATTCTCTGATTGGTCCAATTCTTCAAAGTTCTGTGATTGGGCTAAAATTACACAGTTGTGGTAAATCCGATTTCCATTTTCCGAATTCTGATCGGAAAAGCCGATTTCCGATCGGAAATGTAAAAATTTCTGTTCGGGGAAATCCGAATAAGCAGCCCTAATTGAAAGTACACCCCACCCCATTCCCAGCCTGAAGCAGAGGCGGGGGCTACCTGCTGACTGCACACACGACCCCCTCCACCCCCTAGACAGCATCATTTCAATTAAGGACACAGGAAGTGTGACCAACCATCAGGGGCGTAACTAGGAATCGCCGGGCCCCCCTGCAGAAATTCTGAGCGGGCCCCCCTCCCCCCTGGGGCCCGCTCAGGGCTGTTTTGGGGGGGCTTGAGGGGTCACAGTATGAGGGGAGAGCTTGGTGGCATGTCGGTGGGGAGGGGGGACGGTCCCCCCCTCCCTCACCTCGGGCTCTCCCCTCTGTGCTTCCCTCCAGCATTGAATAAAGTGTATGCAGGCGGCGGGGCAGCGGCAGATACATACCTTCCGTGAGTTCCACGGATGTTCCTCTCTCTAGCTTCTGACGCGACTTCCTGTATAAACAGGAAGTCGTGTCAGACACTAGAGGGAGAAACATCCTCGCTAGAGCTGCCCCGCCGCCTGCATACACTTTATTCAATGCTGGAGGGGAGCGCAGAGGGGAGAGCCCGAAGTGAGGGAGGGGGGGACCGTGTCCCCTTCCCACCGACGTGCCACCAAGCTCTCCCCTCATGCTGCGACCCCTTCAGCCCCCCCAAAACGCCCCCCCCCCCCTGCAAGAGCATGGGCTGCATCCCCTATTGTTACGCCCGTGCCAACCATGTGACCAAACAGGCACGGGAGCCACTCATTTCTGATAGTTGTGTTGCAGTAAATTGGAGCACAGGTCAGGGGACACAGCAGTGCTTTTCCAACTTGCCTGGACTCAGATTTTTTGTCACTTTTCCCATATAATCGTACACGCACCTTGCCTGCTATTAAGAGGCAGCCAAGGCAATCAGTGCAGCTATAACCGCCTCAGCGTCGTTATATTAACACCCATCAATTGAGAAATAAAATGCAGCTCTGCTCCTTATTGTATGTCATTAGCTCATAATTGCCAAATAATTCAGCCATTTACAATTACTCCAGTCCTGCATGTCACGATGCAAATAAAGGCGCTCGATAGGGAGGAAATATGGAGGGGAGGCAGGAGCCCTCTGCGGCCTTTACCGTCACCGCCAGACCCGCTGCCCTTATTGAGTATATTTTTCATCTCCCTCTCGTCCTTACAAGTTTATTAATATGAAATAATTGTGCATTGAAGTGGAATGCCATGATTAAATGGTTCTATTTTCTCAAAGCTCAGGAGGATCCCGGGACGTGACGAACGTGGCTTATGCAGATTCAGGAAAGCCGTGGCTAGCTGGGATCCAGGAGCACCCCACTCCGTGGTGGCTTGTCGCTTCTTCCTGCAGGAGGGGGTGTACCCCGTCAGGAAAAGCTCTGCATGCTAATAAGCCTTACCTCTGTAAATCCCTGCACAAGAACCTGCGCCTGGCCTACATTATATGTATGCAAGAACTGACCGACCTATATTTCTAATTTTATTCACCGATACACACCTAGCTGCCCTCCTGTGATCCTCCAACTTCCTTCGCCTATGACCTACTGCAGGACTTTTCTAGAGTTGCCTCCACTGTCTGGAACTCCCTTCCACCACCATCCAGGCTCACCCCCTCCAACACATTCAAACAAACCATCAAAATGCATCTCTTCAAGATGAAACCAACTCAACAACCATGCTCTAACTCTCTCTGCCAGGCACCTATTTATATATTCTTTAAAATACATAAAATAATAATGCTTTGTCAGAACGGTCATTTCTCTACAGAACCTCATTGGTTCTTTGATATTATCTGGACTTTCCTGCTTCAAGGTTATTTTGGGCCTATTTCCTCCCAACCAGGCATGCCTCACCTGCCCCAACCATGATTCATCGAGCCCTTCAACTGTATCACACCTGCAGTGGCCACATGTGGCCAGGGATGGAACTGCAGTCAAGTCCCGGACAAGTGGATACTTTTCAGTACCTTGTGGTGACATGATGCGGATCAGTAGAGCCCTGATTAAAGTGGACCTGATCTCTTGCACAGAGTTTAGCCTGTCTTACTCCTCCTCATCTGTGACTAATCACAACTGTAATTTGATCTCTCAACTGGATGAGCAGGTTGCCTTGGCTGAGCAGCTAATTTGTAAACACAGAATGTTAACCCCACGTTTGCATCCATGAAAGCAGGAAGTAGACACTCTGCATATTTATTGCAGGATTTGTATCAGCTGTAACAAATATTTTTTTTCTTTAAAGGTAATTATGCTGCTGCTTATCTTTTAGAGCAGAGGGGAAGTTCTGAGTTCAGGTCCGCTTTAATCATTTAAAGGGCACTGAAGTGAGAGAGATGTGGAGGCTGCCATATTTATTTACTTTTAAGCAATACCAGTTGCCTGGCAGCCCTGCTGATCCTCTACCTTCAATACTTTCAGCCATAGTGTAACGTTTGCGGAGTCGTTCCCGTGATCAGTGCACAAGATGCGAGTCGACACGGCGGAAATCCTCCACAAGCGTATAATAGAGAGAACCCAGGTTAGGTGCACTGCACCAGCAGAGGGCAATTCCCACCGGCAGATGGCGCCGGTGGGAATTGCTCCAGGGATGGTGCTGTATTTACTGGGGGTGGCAGGGAGTTGCAAAGAGTAGGGGCAGCATGACAGAAGGCTCTAGTTTCAGATTTTTTGAGGTGCACTCTGGGAGTGACCAAGTTTATAGAACTTGCTGATCTGAGGTTGTGAGAGGTGTGGTGCAGCTTCGGCAAGTCCTTCATGTATCCAGGGCCCAGATTGTGCAGGGATTTGAATGTCAGCAGTCCAATATTGAAGAGTATTCTCCATTCTACTGGTAGCCAGTGCAGTGAGCGAAGGATCGGTGTAATGTGACAGAGGCGAGGCTGGTTTGTTAGCAATCTGGCAGCAGCATTCTGCACTAATTGCAGGTGACGCAGGTCCTTTTTGGGGAGGCCAGCATAAAGGGCATTGCAGTAGTCCAGCCATGATGTGATGAAGGCGTGAACTAGGGTTGGAAGATCCTCTGGGGGAATCAGATGTTTAATCTTTGCAATGTTCTTCAGATGAAAGTAGGAGGATTTCACTACAAATGAAATTTGGTTTCTAAAACCATGTAGTATAAAGTTGCGCACTTAGGGCCCATTCACACTTGCAAAACGCAAAACACTGCCGCTTTTGCTATGGTTTTGCTCTGGCGATTTTTGGCGATTAACGTGAAAAAATTGCCATTCACACTTGCCATTTTTTTTGCGATCGCGATTAGCACTTCTATAGCACTAAACGCGATCACCGGAAAATCGCCTGAAAATGGTGCAGGATACAAATTTGCGTTTGGCGATTTGCGCGAATCGCCCAAGTGAGAACGGGCCCATAGGGTATTATGGCACTAGAACTTTAAAAAGCGATAGCAAAACGCTCAGATGTGAACAAGGCCTAACAGTACAATTTCAGTGAAGAATTTTCCAAGCGATCAGATAAATGCGATCAGATTAGCGTAAAACTTCGTTGATATCCCAAATTGTCAACAATTCTAACAAGGTGATCATTTGACGACAATTAAGTCAGTCGAATAAACAGTCGTTATAATTGGCTGTGATGTGTAGGAAGTACAGATTTGTTGATGGTGAAATAATCACTGTATTGTGACATTTTATTTCCGATCGCATTTATCTAATTGCTTGCATGATACTTTACTGGATTTTTTTTCCCACAATATTTATTTATAAATGATTTAGTCAGTGTTTGCCCACGGTAATGTCTTTCCTCACTTTGGTTTATATTCTGAAATGTATCACAAATGGCAACATCTTTACTGCTGGCAGGTGATCTCTGTGGAATGTTTGTTAACCGAGACTTCTGAAGTCAGTACAAAATATACTTGATCTCCCAGAATGCTCTAGGAGAAGAAAAACGCATAACTAATCAGCCTAGGTTAAACATTGCGGAAAGGGTGGAGTTACATACCAATATACAGCAATATATAGATATAGGAAGTGTTTCTGATGCTGAAACCAGGATAATTACCATAAAAGTGGGTATCCAATAATTTACTGCATCCTACCATATGTCATTACAGGGCCTCTTTACTGCATCCTGCTATATGTCACTACAGGGCCTCTTTACTGCATTCTGCTATATGTCACGACAGGGCCTCTCTACTGCATTCTGCTATATGTCACTACAGGGCCTCTTTACTGCATTCTGCTATATGTCACGTCAGGGCCTCTCTACTGCATTCTGCTATATGTCACTACAGGGCCTCTTTACTGCATTCTGCTATATGTCACTATAGGGCCTCTTTACTGCATTCTGCTATATGTCACTACAGGGCCTCTTTACTGCATTCTGCTATATGTCACGACAGGGCCTCTTTACTGCATTTTGCTATATGTCACTACAGGGCCTCTCTACTGCATCCTGCTATATGTCACTACAGGGCCTCTTTACTGCATTCTGCTATATGTCACTACAGGGCCTCTTTACTGCATTCTGCTATATGTCACTACAGGACCTCTTTACTGCATTCTGCTATATGTCACTGCAGGGCCTCTTTACTGCATTCTGCTATATGTCACTACAGGGCCTCTTTACTGCATTCTACTATATGTCACTACAGGGCCTCTTTACTGCATTCTGCTATATGTCACTACAGGGCCTCTTTACTGCATTCTGCTATATATCACTACAGGGCCTCTCTACTGCATTCTGCTGTATGTTGCTACAGGGCCTCTTTACTGCATTCTGCTATATATCACTACAGGGCCTCTTTACTGCATTCTGCTATATGTCACTACAGGGCCTCTTTACTGCATTCTGCTATATATCACTACAGGGCCTCTTTACTGCATCCTGCTATATGTCACGACAGGGCCTCTCTACTGCATCCTGCTATATGTCACTACAGGGTCTCTCTACTGCATCCTGCTATATGTCACTACAGGGCCTCTCTACTGCATCCTGCTATATCTCACTACAGGGCCTCTCTACTGCATCCTGCTATATGTCACGACAGGGCCTCTCTACTGCATCCTGCTATATGTCACTACAGGGCCTCTCTACTGCATCCTGCTATATCTCACTACAGGGCCTCTCTACTGCATCCTGCTATATGTCACGACAGGGCCTCTCTACTGCATCCTGCTATATGTCACTACAGGGCCTCTTTACTGCATTCTGCTATATGTCACTATAGGGCCTCTTTACTGCATTCTGCTATATGTCACTACAGGGCCTCTTTACTGCATTCTGCTATATGTCACTACAGGGCCTCTTTACTGCATTCTGCTATATGTCACTACAGGGCCTCTTTACTGCATTCTGCTATAGGTCACTACAGGGCCTCTTTACTGCATCCTGCTATATGTCACTACAGGGCCTCTTTACTGCATTCTGCTATATGTCACTATAGGGCCTCTTTACTGCATTCTGCTATATGTCACTACAGGGCCTCTTTACTGCATTCTGCTATATGTCACTGCAGGGCCTCTTTACTGCATTCTGCTATATGTCACTGCAGGGCCTCTTTACTGCATTCTGCTATATGTCACTACAGGGCCTCTTTACTGCATTCTGCTATATGTCACTACAGGGCCTCTTTACTGCATTCTGCTATAGGTCACTACAGGGCCTCTTTACTGCATTCTGCTATATGTCACTACAGGGCCTCTTTACTGCATTCTGCTATATGTCACTACAGGGCCTCTTTACTGCATTCTGCTATATGTCACTACAGGGCCTCTCTACTGCATCCTGCTATATGTCACTACAGGGCCTCTTTACTGCATTCTGCTATATGTCACTACAGGGCCTCTCTACTGCATCCTGCTATATGTCACTACAGGGCCTCTTTACTGCATTCTGCTATATGTCACTACAGGACCTCTTTACTGCATTCTGCTATATGTCACTACAGGGCCTCTTTACTGCATCCTGCTATATGTCACTACAGGGCCTCTCTACTGCATCCTGCTATATGTCACTACAGGGCCTCTTTACTGCATTCTGCTATATGTCACTACAGGGCCTCTCTACTGCATCCTGCTATATGTCACTACAGGGCCTCTTTACTGCATTCTGCTATATGTCACTACAGGACCTCTTTACTGCATTCTGCTATATGTCACTACAGGGCCTCTTTACTGCATCCTGCTATATGTCACTACAGGGCCTCTTTACTGCATTCTGCTATATGTCACAACAGGGCCTCTTTACTGCATTCTGCTATATGTTACTACAGGGCCTCTCTACTGCATCCTGCTATATGTCACTACAGGGCCTCTTTACTGCATTCCGCTATATGTCACCACAGGGCCTCTTTACTGCATTCTGCTATATGTTACTACAGGGCCTCTCTACTGCATCCTGCTATATGTCACGACAGGGCCTCTTTACTGCATTCTGCTATATGTCACAACAGGGCCTCTTTACTGCATTCTGCTATATGTCACCACAGGGCCTTTTACTGCATTCTACTATATGTCACTACAGGGCCTCTTTACTGCATTCTGCTATATGTCACTACAGGGCCTCTTTACTGCATTCTGCTATATGTCACTACAGGGCCTCTTTACTGCATTCTGCTATATGTCACTACAGGACCTCTTTACTGCATTCTGCTATATGTCACTACAGGGCCTCTTTATTGCATTCTGCTATATGTCACTACAGGGCCTCTTTACTGAATTCTGCTATATGTCACGACAGAGCCTCTTTACTGCATTCTGCTATATGTCACGACAGGGCCTCTTTACTGCATTCTGCTATATGTCACTACAGGGCCTCTTTACTACATTCTGCTATATGTCACTACAGAGCTTCTTTACTGCATTCTGCTATATTTCACGACAGGGCCTCTTTACTGCATTCTGCTATATGTCACTACAGAGCCTCTTTACTGCATTCTGCTATATGTCACAACAGGGCCTCTTTACTGCATTCTACTATACAATACAATACAATAATACAATAACATTTCTATAGCGCTTTTCTCCCATAGGACTCAAAGCGCTTAGGCTCTCTCAGATTCAGTAATTAGTAGGATGAAGTATTCACACAACAAAAGTTATATTTCTGCAAATGCCAGACTGAACAGGTGGGTTTTCAGTCTGGATTTAAACACGTCCAGGGATGGGGCTGTCCTGATCTGTTGAGGTAAGGAGTTCCAAAACGTAGGGGCAGCATGACAGAAGGCTCTGGGACCAAAAGTTTCTAAGTGGACTCTGGGTATGACTAGATTATTAGAACCTGTGGATCTGAGAATGCGGGGATTGCTTCGCAGCTGTAACATATCTTTCATGTATCCAGGGCCTAGATTATTCAGGGATTTAAATGTCAGTAGGCCGATCTTGAATAGGACCCTCCATTCTATAGGTAGCCAGTGAAGGGAATGCAGGACTGGCGTTATGTGGCAGTGACGGGGTTGGTTGGTTAGCAGTCTGGCAGCAGTATTCTGTATCAGCTGTAGCCGGTACAAGGCCTTTTTTGGAAGGCCAGTGTAGAGAGCATTGCAGTAGTCCAGTCGGGATGTGATGAAGGCGTGGACTAAGGTTGGCAGATCTTCTGGGGGTATGAGGTGCTTGATTTTTGCAATGTTCTTCAGGTGAAAATAGGATGATTTCACCACAGCAGAGATTTGAGTTCTGAAGTTTAAATCCCCATCAATTAGAATTCCCAGGCTACGCACATGATCAGAGCTGCGTAGATCCGTGCCTCCTATTCCCAGTGGTGAAGACTGCAAGTTAAGTTGTTTTGTTATCATGCTCTGCCCTCCAATCAGAAGGACTTCAGTTTTGTCTGAATTTAGTTTCAGCCAGTTGTCATTCATCCATTGCTGTAGTTCACGTAAGCAGGCGTTTATAGTTAGAGTTGGGTCTGTCATACCAGGCTTGAAGGAAAGATATAGTTGGGTGTCGTCTGCATAGCAGTGGTATGTCAGGCCATGTTTTTGGATTAGTTTTCCCAACGGTAGCATGTAAATCGTGAAAAGCAGGGGAGAGAGGATTGAGCCCTGGGGCACCCCATACTTAAGTGTTACAGGGGTGGACAGGAAGGGCCCCATGGACACTTTGTGGGTTCTGCCACTCAAGAAGGATTGGAACCACTGAAGTACTATGCCATCAATGCCGCAGTATTCCTGTAGCCTGTTTATCAAGATGTCATGGTCAACTGTGTCAAAGGCTGCAGAAAGGTCTAGCAGTATGAGGATCGAGCACTCTCCTCTGTCTCTTGCCATGAGCAGGTGGTTGCATATTTGGATGAGGGCAGTTTCAGTGCTGTGGTGTTTCCTGAAGCCAGACTGGAATGGGTCATAACTGTTATTTTGTAGGATTCTGGCTTCTAGCTGGAGGTATACAGCTTTTTCAATTAGCTTTCCCAGAAAGGGGAGGTTAGAGACAGGTCTGTAGCTGGTCATTGCATCTGGGTCCAGGGAGGGTTTTTTGAGGAGAGGCCTGATGATTGCTTCCTTCAGTAAAGCAGGAAATATCCCTGATTGTAAGGAACAGTCAACAATTTTGAGGAATACCGGTACGAACAGGTCGGGGCAGTTCAACATGAACTGTGTTGGGCCAGGATCCAGGTCACAGGTAGTTAGGCGGACGTGAAGGAGGATGCTTGATGTGACTTCTTCATCAATTTCTTTGAAGTTTGACCAAGGTGTTACGTTGTCTCTGCTAATGGTTTTTGGCGCTATATTAGGCTCAGATGCTGTAAGTTGGATGGCAGACCTTATAGCGGAGACTTTGTCTGTGAAGAAATGGGCAAATTGGTCACAGAGGTCCTTTGAAGACTCGATATTAAGTTTTTGACATGCTGGGTTGCAGAGTTTTTCCACTGTGCGGAACAGTTGGGCTGGTTTGTTAACTGCATTTGCAATCTCTTGTGATAGAAAGGATGATTTTTTTCCCGTGATTACCTTTTGGTAGCTCTTCAAGTGGAAGATTAAGGCATGTTTGTCTTCTGGGGACTGAGATTTGCGCCACAGCCTCTCAAGTTTTCGGCCTTGTCTTTTCAGCTCTTTTATAGCGTTATCAAACCACTGTGCATGATGGTGTGGAGTAAGATATTTGGTGCGCAGAGGAGCAATGGTCTCAAAGGTGGAGGACACACATTTGTTGTATTTAAACACCAGAGTATCAGGGTCCAAGCTGGAGTCAGTCAATTCATCAAAGCTAAGGTTATCTCGGATATGTTGAGGTGTTAGCCCTTTTAAGCGGCGATATTTTATTTGATTCTTGACCTGGTGTTTGACGGCTGGTATTGAGAGGGAGAAGTGGATAGTGTGATGGTCTGACCAGGCAACAGGATTAATTTCCACATTGGCTATTGACAGCCCAGTATGGAATATAAGGTCCAGAGTGTGACCTTTCCTGTGAGTAGCAGAGCTGATTGATTGGAGGAAGCCCAGTTCATGTAAGGCACGAGGTAGCTCTTTTCCAAATTGTGAAGAGGAGTCATCCACCCACGTATTGAAATCTCCAAGAACAATCCATCTGGGGTGTTCCAGTGTTAGGTTGCATAGGAGGTCTACAAGTTCCTCAAGGAAGTCTGAGTATTTTTCTGGTGGGCGGTAGATCAGCAATATGTTAATGTTTTCCTCAGCTGAAAGTTGCACCCCCAAGCATTCAAACGAGTTGGTAGGACCTACAGTAAGTGGTCTGATTTTCAAAGCTGCTCTAAAGCAAAGTGCAACCCCTCCTCCCCTGCGTTCTTTCCTGTTGCAGTATATCACGGAATAGTTTGTTGGCACAGCTGCCTCCAGGGTGGGGCCAACAGGTTCAGAAAGCCAGGTTTCAGTCAGGCAGGCCAGATCAGAAGACTCTATTAGATCATGTATGATTGCCGTTTTGTTGTTTATTGATCTGACGTTGCAGAGGACAGCCTTGATGGGGCTACCCTGGGAGCTGAGGTCTGAGATTGAGGACTCCAGGAGGGAACAGTCTCCAGATGTGTGGCTGTCATCTCTGCTGGATTGTGCTGGAGCTATTAGGGTTGTTGGCTGGGTGTACTCTGTAGATTTTGTCACAAAGTTATTTTGGTTCTGCAGTGAATAACGTCTTTTCCCACGTCCCCTGGATCCTCTCTTTGTCTTTCTGTAGATTCCAACAGACTTAAGTAGAATTATTGTTGATTTGTCAATTGGATATATATTTCTTGGTTGGTATACAGCTAGAAGTGTCTGTGCTGAATATTGATGTTTACACATTAGGATGGACAAGAGACAGCTCAGGGCTCCTGCTAAGAAAGGCCCTATTTAAAGTCAAGGTGTGAACTTTCACGGCTGTGGCTGGTATCCTGCAGAGATCAAAGGGCCTGTATAGAATGAATTGTCCTTACACAGAGATGTATGGATGGACAGCATGGATTTGAAAACACAGTCCTTTGTTTAGGAGTTTGAAGATATAATATATAATATATGTAGAAAAATATAGTCTATTGAGCATAGATGCTGAAGATAATCGATGAAAGTTACTCACAGGATGGGAGACGGCGGGCACAAAGAGGCAGAAAGTCTTTAAGGTCTCAGGTCAATTCCAAGGAAGGTGTGCAGTGTCCAGCAGTGTGTGATACCAAGGAAGATCCAATCCAGCTTAAATCTTTGCCATCCCAAGTAATCCAGGTGTTCTGAAAGGTTATAGGTGTTGCTGGAGAAGTGATACATTAGAATCCACTGAAATTTCGGTCCAGTCTTTCCATTAAGAGGTTTAAAGTAGCAGAAATGAGATGTAATGTCTGGAGCAGCCTTAGAGAGCAGCAGCACCAGTCTGGGCGCGCTCAGTATGTCACTACAGGGCCTCTTTACTGCATTCTGCTATATGTCACTACAGAGCCTCTTTACTGCATTCTGCTATATGTCACAACAGGGCCTCTTTACTGCATTCTGCTATATGTCACTACAGGAGCTCTTTACTGCATTCTGTTATATGTCACTACAGGGCCTCTTTACTGCATCCTGCTATATGTCACTACAGGGTCTCTTTACTGCATTCTACTATGTGTCACTACAGGGTCTCTTTACTGCATTCTGCTATATGTCACTACAGGGTCTCTTTACTGCATTCTGCTATATGTCACTACAGGGTCTCTTTACTGCATTCTACTATGTGTCACTACAGGGTCTCTTTACTGCATTCTGCTATATGTCACGACAGGGCCTCTTTACTGCATTCTGCTATATGTCACTACAGGGCCTCTCTACTGCATCCTGCTATATGTCACTACAGGACCTCTTTACTGCATTCTGCTATATGTCACAACAGGGCCTCTTTACTGCATTCTGCTATATGTCACTACAGGGTCTCTTTACTGCATTCTGCTATATGTCACGACAGGGCCTCTTTACTGCATTCTGCTATATGTCACTACAGGGCCTCTCTACTGCATCCTGCTATATGTCACGACAGGGCCTATTTACTGCATTTTACTATATGTCAGGACAGGGTCACTTTACTGCATTCCGCTATATGTCACGACAGGGCCTCTGTACTGCATTCTACTATATGTCACTACAGGGCCTCTTTACTGCATTCTGCTATATGTCACTACAGGGCCTCTTTACTGCATTCTGCTATATGTCACTACAGGACCTCTTTACTGCATTCTGCTATATGTCACTGCAGGGCCTCTTTACTGCATTCTGCTATATGTCACTACAGGGCCTCTTTACTGCATTCTGCTATATGTCACTACAGGACCTCTTTACTGCATTCTGCTATATGTCACTACAGGGCCTCTTTACTGCATTCTGCTATATGTCACTACAGGGCCTCTCTACTGCATTCTGCTATATGTCACTACAGGGCCTCTTTACTGCATTCTGCTATATGTCACTACAGGGCCTCTTTACTGCATTCTGCTATATGTCACTACAGGGCCTCTTTACTGCATTTTGCTATATGTCACTACAGGGCCTCTTTACTGCATTCTGCTATATGTCACTACAGGGCCTCTTTACTGCATTCTGCTATATGTCACTACAGAGCTTCTTTACTGCATTCTGCTATATGTCACTACAGGGCCTCTTTACTGCATTCTGCTATATGTCACTACAGGGCCTCTTTACTGCATTCTGCTATATGTCACTACAGGGCCTCTTTACTGCATTCTGCTATATGTCACTACAGGGCCTCTTTACTGCATTCGACTATATGTCACTACAGGGCCTCTTTACTGCATTCTGCTATATGTCACTACAGAGCTTCTTTACTGTATTCTGCTACATGTCACTGCAGGGCCTCTTTACTGCATTCGACTATATGTCACTACAGAGCTTCTTTACTGCATTCTGCTACATGTCACTGCAGGGCCTCTTTACTGCATTCTGCTACATGTCACTGCAGGGCCTCTTTACTGCATCCTGCTATATGTCACTACAGGGCCTCTCTACTGCATTCTGCTATATGTCACTACAGGGCCTCTTTACTGCATTTTGCTATATGTCACTACAGGGCCTCTTTACTGCATTCTGCTATATGTCACGACAGGGCCTCTTTACTGCATTCGACTATATGTCACTACAGGGCCTCTTTACTGCATTCTGCTATATGTCACTACAGGGCCTCTTTACTGTATTCTGCTATATGTCACAACAGGGCCTCTTTACTGCATTCTGCTATATGTCACTACAGAGCTTCTTTACTGTATTCTGCTACATGTCACTGCAGGGCCTCTTTACTGCATTCGACTATATGTCACTACAGGGCCTCTTTACTGCATTCTGCTATATGTCACTACAGAGCCTCTTTACTGCATTCTGCTATATGTCACAACAGGGCCTCTTTACTGCATTCTGCTATATGTCACAACAGGGCCTCTTTACTGCATTCTGCTATATGTCACAACAGGGCCTCTTTACTGCATTCTGCTATATGTCACAACAGGGCCTCTTTACTGCATTCTCCTATATGTCACTACAGGGCCTCTTTACTGCATTCTGCTATATGTCACTACAGGGCCTCTTTACTGCATTCTGCTATATGTCACTACAGGGCCTCTTTACTGCATTCTGCTATATGTCACTACCCGGCCTCTTTACTGCATTCTGCTATATGTCACTACAGGGCCTCTTTACTGCATTCTGCTATATGTCACTACAGGGCCTCTTTACTACATTCTGCTATATGTCACTACAGGGCCTCTCTACTGCATTCTGCTATATGTCACTACAGGAGCTCTTTACTGCATTCTGTTATATGTCACTACAGGGCCTCTTTACTGCATCCTGCTATATGTCACTACAGGGCCTCTTTACTGCATTCTGCTATATGTCACTACAGGGCCTCTTTACTGCATTCTGCTATATGTCACTACAGGGCCTCTTTACTGCATTCTGCTATATGTCACTACCCGGCCTCTTTACTGCATTCTGCTATATGTCACTACAGGGCCTCTTTACTGCATCCTGCTATATGTCACTACAGGGCCTCTTTACTGCATTCTGCTATATGTCACTACAGGGCCTCTTTACTGCATTCTGCTATATGTCACTACAGGGCCTCTCTACTGCATCCTGCTATATGTCACTACAGGGCCTATTTACTGCATTCTGCTATATGTCACTACAGGGCCTCTTTACTGCATTCTGCTATATGTCACTACAGGGCCTCTCTACTGCATCCTGCTATATGTCACTACAGGACCTCTTTACTGCATTCTGCTATATGTCACTACAGGGCCTCTTTACTGCATTCTGCTATATGTCACTACAGGGCCTCTTTACTGCATTCTGCTATATGTCACTACAGGGCCTCTCTACTGCATCCTGCTATATGTCACTACAGGGCCTCTTTACTGCATTCTGCTATATGTCACTACAGGGCCTCTTTACTGCATTCTGCTATATGTCACTACAGGACCTCTTTACTGCATTCTGCTATATGTCACTACAGGGCCTCTCTACTGCATCCTGCTATATGTCACTACAGGGCCTCTTTACTGCATTCTGCTATATGTCACTACAGGGCCTCTCTACTGCATCCTGCTATATGTCACTACAGGACCTCTTTACTGCATTCTGCTATATGTCACTACAGGGCCTCTTTACTGCATTCTGCTATATGTCACTACAGGGCCTCATTACTGCACTCTACTATATGTCACTACAGGGCCTCTTTACTGCATTCTGCTATATGTCACTACAGGGCCTCTTTACTGCATTCTGCTATATGTCACTACAGGGTCTCTTTACTGCATTCTGCTATATGTCACTACAGGGCCTCTTTACTGCATCCTGCTATATGTCACTACAGGGTCTCTTTACTGCATTCTGCTATATGTCACTACAGGGCCTCTTTACTGCATCCTGCTATATGTCACTACAGGGCCTCTTTACTGCATTCTGCTATATGTCACTGCAGGGCCTCTTTACTGCATTCTGCTATATGTCACTACAGGGCCTCTTTACTGCATTCTGCTATATGTCACTACAGGGCCTCTTTACTGCATTCTGCTATATGTCACTACAGGGCCTCTTTACTGCATCCTGATCCTGCTATATGTCACTACAGGGCCTCTTTACTGCATTCTGCTATATGACACTACAGGGCCTCTTTACTGCATTCTGCTATATGTCACTACAGGGCCTCTTTACTGCATTCTGCTATATGTCACTACAGGGCCTCTCTACTGCATCCTGCTATATGTCACTACAGGGCCTCTTTACTGCATTCTGCTATATGTCACTACAGGACCTCTTTACTGCATTCTGCTATATGTCACAACAGGGCCTCTTTACTGCATTCTGCTATATGTCACTACGGGGCCTCTTTACTGCATTCTGCTATATGTCACTACAGGGCCTCTCTACTGCATCCTGCTATATGTCACTACAGGACCTCTTTACTGCATTCTGCTATATGTCACTACAGGGCCTCTTTACTGCATTCTGCTATATGTCACTACAGGGCCTCATTACTGCACTCTACTATATGTCACTACAGGGCCTCTTTACTGCATTCTGCTATATGTCACTACAGGGCCTCTTTACTGCATTCTGCTATATGTCACTACAGGGCCTCTTTACTGCATCCTGCTATATGTCACTACAGGACCTCTTTACTGCATTCTGCTATATGTCACTACAGGGCCTCTTTACTGCATTCTGCTATATGTCACTAAAGGGCCTCTTTACTGCATTCTACTATATGTCACTACAGGGCCTCTTTACTGCATTCTGCTATATGTCACTACAGGGCCTCTTTACTGCATTCTGCTATATGTCACTACAGGGCCTCTTTACTACATTCTGCTATATGTCACTACAGGGCCTCTTTACTGCATTCTGCTATATGTCACTACAGGGCCTCTTTACTGCATTCTGCTATATGTCACTACAGGGCCTCTTTACTGCATCCTGCTATATGTCACTACAGGACCTCTTTACTGCATTCTGCTATATGTCACTACAGGGCCTATTTACTGCATTCTGCTATATGTCACTACAGGGCCTCTTTACTGCATTCTGCTATATGTCACTACAGGGCCTCTTTACTGCATTCTGCTATATGTCACTACAGGGTCTCTTTACTGCATTCTGCTATATGTCACGGCAGGGCCTCTTTACTGCATTCTGCTATATGTCACTACAGGGTCTCTTTACTGCATTCTGCTATATGTCACTACAGGACCTCTTTACTGCATTCTGCTATATGTCACTACAGGGCCTCTTTACTGCATTCTGCTATATGTCACTACAGAGCTTCTTTACTGCATTCTGCTATATGTCACTACAGGACCTCTTTACTGCATTCTGCTATATGTCACTACAGGTCCTCCTTACTGCATTCTGCTATATGTCACTACAGGGCCTCTTTACTGCATTCTGCTATATGTCATTACAGGGCCTCTTTACTGCATTCTGCTATATGTCACTACAGGGCCTCTTTACTGCATTCTGCTATATGTCACTACAGGGCCTCTTTACTGCATTCTGCTATATGTCACTACAGGGCCTCTTTACTGCATTCTGCTATATGTCACTACAGGGTCTCTTTACTGCATTCTGCTATATGTCACGGCAGGGCCTCTTTACTGCATTCTGCTATATGTCACTACAGGGCCTCTTTACTGCATTCTGCTATATGTCACTGCAGGGTCTCTTTACTGCATTCTGCTATATGTCACTACAGGGCCTCTTTACTGCATCCTGCTATATGTCACTACAGGGCCTCTTTACTGCATTCTGCTATATGTCACTACAGGGCCTCTTTACTGCATCCTGCTATATGTCACTACAGGGCCTCTTTACTGCATTCTGCTATATGTCACGGCAGGGCCTCTTTACTGCATTCTGCTATATGTCACTACAGGGCCTCTTTACTGCATTCTGCTATATGTCACTGCAGGGCCTCTTTACTGCATTCTGCTATATGTCACTACAGGGCCTCTTTACTGCATCCTGCTATATGTCACTACAGGGCCTCTTTACTGCATTCTGCTATATGTCACTACAGGGCCTCTTTACTGCATTCTGCTATATGTCACTACAGGGCCTCTTTACTGCATTCTGCTATATGTCACGGCAGGGCCTCTTTACTGCATTCTGCTATATGTCACTACAGGGCCTCTTTACTGCATTCTGCTATATGTCACTACAGGGCCTCTTTACTGCATTCTGCTATATGTCACGGCAGGGCCTCTTTACTGCATTCTGCTATATGTCACTACAGGGCCTCTTTACTGCATTCTGCTATATGTCACTGCAGGGCCTCTTTACTGCATTCTGCTATATGTCACTACAGGGCCTCTTTACTGCATCCTGCTATATGTCACTACAGGGCCTCTTTACTGCATTCTGCTATATGACACTACAGGGCCTCTTTACTGCATTCTGCTATATGTCACTACAGGGCCTCTTTACTGCATCCTGCTATATGTCACTACAGGGCCTCTCTACTGCATTCTGCTATATGTCACTACAGGGCCTCTTTACTGCATTCTGCTATATGTCACTACAGGTCCTCCTTATTGCATTCTGCTATATGTCACTACAGGGCCTCTTTACTGCATTCTGCTATATGTCACTACAGGGCCTCTTTACTGCATTCTACTATATGTCACTACAGGGCCTCTCTACTGCATTCTGCTACATGTCACTACAGGGCCTCATTACTGCATTATTCTATATGTCACTACAGGGCCTCTTTACTGCATTCTGCTATATGTCACTTCAGGGCCTCTATACTGCATTCTGCTATATGTCACTACAGGGCCTCTTTACTGCATTCTACTATATGTCACTACAGGGCCTCTTTACTGCATTCTGCTATATGTCACTTCAGGGCCTCTATACTGCATTATTCTATATGTCACTACAGGGCCTCTTTACTGCATTCTGCTATATGTCACTACAGAGCCTCTTTACTGCATTCTGCTATATGTCACTACAGGGCCTCTTTACTGCATTCTGCTATATGTCACTACAGGGCCTCTTTACTGCATTCTGCTATATGTCACTACAGGGCCTCTTTACTGCATTCTGCTATATGTCACTACAGGGCGTCTATACTGCATTCTGCTACATGTCACTACAGGTCCTCCTTACTGCATTCTGCTATATGTCACTGCAGGACCTCTTTACTGCATTCTGCTATATGTCACTACAGGGCCTCTTTACTGCATTCTGCTATATGTCACTACAGAGCTTCTTTACTGTATTCTGCTACATGTCACTGCAGGGCCTCTTTACTGCATTCGACTATATGTCACTACAGGGCCTCTTTACTGCATTCTGCTATATGTCACTACAGAGCCTCTTTACTGCATTCTGCTATATGTCACAACAGGGCCTCTTTACTGCATTCTGCTATATGTCACAACAGGGCCTCTTTACTGCATTCTGCTATATGTCACAACAGGGCCTCTTTACTGCATTCTGCTATATGTCACAACAGGGCCTCTTTACTGCATTCTCCTATATGTCACTACAGGGCCTCTTTACTGCATTCTGCTATATGTCACTACAGGGCCTCTTTACTGCATTCTGCTATATGTCACTACAGGGCCTCTTTACTGCATTCTGCTATATGTCACTACCCGGCCTCTTTACTGCATTCTGCTATATGTCACTACAGGGCCTCTTTACTGCATTCTGCTATATGTCACTACAGGGCCTCTTTACTACATTCTGCTATATGTCACTACAGGGCCTCTCTACTGCATTCTGCTATATGTCACTACAGGAGCTCTTTACTGCATTCTGTTATATGTCACTACAGGGCCTCTTTACTGCATCCTGCTATATGTCACTACAGGGCCTCTTTACTGCATTCTGCTATATGTCACTACAGGGCCTCTTTACTGCATTCTGCTATATGTCACTACAGGGCCTCTTTACTGCATTCTGCTATATGTCACTACCCGGCCTCTTTACTGCATTCTGCTATATGTCACTACAGGGCCTCTTTACTGCATCCTGCTATATGTCACTACAGGGCCTCTTTACTGCATTCTGCTATATGTCACTACAGGGCCTCTTTACTGCATTCTGCTATATGTCACTACAGGGCCTCTCTACTGCATCCTGCTATATGTCACTACAGGGCCTCTTTACTGCATTCTGCTATATGTCACTACAGGGCCTCTTTACTGCATTCTGCTATATGTCACTACAGGGCCTCTCTACTGCATCCTGCTATATGTCACTACAGGACCTCTTTACTGCATTCTGCTATATGTCACTACAGGGCCTCTTTACTGCATTCTGCTATATGTCACTACAGGGCCTCTTTACTGCATTCTGCTATATGTCACTACAGGGCCTCTCTACTGCATCCTGCTATATGTCACTACAGGGCCTCTTTACTGCATTCTGCTATATGTCACTACAGGGCCTCTTTACTGCATTCTGCTATATGTCACTACAGGACCTCTTTACTGCATTCTGCTATATGTCACTACAGGGCCTCTCTACTGCATCCTGCTATATGTCACTACAGGGCCTCTTTACTGCATTCTGCTATATGTCACTACAGGGCCTCTCTACTGCATCCTGCTATATGTCACTACAGGACCTCTTTACTGCATTCTGCTATATGTCACTACAGGGCCTCTTTACTGCATTCTGCTATATGTCACTACAGGGCCTCATTACTGCACTCTACTATATGTCACTACAGGGCCTCTTTACTGCATTCTGCTATATGTCACTACAGGGCCTCTTTACTGCATTCTGCTATATGTCACTACAGGGTCTCTTTACTGCATTCTGCTATATGTCACTACAGGGCCTCTTTACTGCATCCTGCTATATGTCACTACAGGGTCTCTTTACTGCATTCTGCTATATGTCACTACAGGGCCTCTTTACTGCATCCTGCTATATGTCACTACAGGGCCTCTTTACTGCATTCTGCTATATGTCACTGCAGGGCCTCTTTACTGCATTCTGCTATATGTCACTACAGGGCCTCTTTACTGCATTCTGCTATATGTCACTACAGGGCCTCTTTACTGCATCCTGCTATATGTCACTACAGGGCCTCTTTACTGCATTCTGCTATATGACACTACAGGGCCTCTTTACTGCATTCTGCTATATGTCACTACAGGGCCTCTTTACTGCATTCTGCTATATGTCACTACAGGGCCTCTCTACTGCATCCTGCTATATGTCACTACAGGGCCTCTTTACTGCATTCTGCTATATGTCACTACAGGACCTCTTTACTGCATTCTGCTATATGTCACAACAGGGCCTCTTTACTGCATTCTGCTATATGTCACTACGGGGCCTCTTTACTGCATTCTGCTATATGTCACTACAGGGCCTCTCTACTGCATCCTGCTATATGTCACTACAGGACCTCTTTACTGCATTCTGCTATATGTCACTACAGGGCCTCTTTACTGCATTCTGCTATATGTCACTACAGGGCCTCATTACTGCACTCTACTATATGTCACTACAGGGCCTCTTTACTGCATTCTGCTATATGTCACTACAGGGCCTCTTTACTGCATTCTGCTATATGTCACTACAGGGCCTCTTTACTGCATCCTGCTATATGTCACTACAGGACCTCTTTACTGCATTCTGCTATATGTCACTACAGGGCCTCTTTACTGCATTCTGCTATATGTCACTAAAGGGCCTCTTTACTGCATTCTACTATATGTCACTACAGGGCCTCTTTACTGCATTCTGCTATATGTCACTACAGGGCCTCTTTACTGCATTCTGCTATATGTCACTACAGGGCCTCTTTACTACATTCTGCTATATGTCACTACAGGGCCTCTTTACTGCATTCTGCTATATGTCACTACAGGGCCTCTTTACTGCATTCTGCTATATGTCACTACAGGGCCTCTTTACTGCATCCTGCTATATGTCACTACAGGACCTCTTTACTGCATTCTGCTATATGTCACTACAGGGCCTATTTACTGCATTCTGCTATATGTCACTACAGGGCCTCTTTACTGCATTCTGCTATATGTCACTACAGGGCCTCTTTACTGCATTCTGCTATATGTCACTACAGGGTCTCTTTACTGCATTCTGCTATATGTCACGGCAGGGCCTCTTTACTGCATTCTGCTATATGTCACTACAGGGTCTCTTTACTGCATTCTGCTATATGTCACTACAGGACCTCTTTACTGCATTCTGCTATATGTCACTACAGGGCCTCTTTACTGCATTCTGCTATATGTCACTACAGAGCTTCTTTACTGCATTCTGCTATATGTCACTACAGGACCTCTTTACTGCATTCTGCTATATGTCACTACAGGTCCTCCTTACTGCATTCTGCTATATGTCACTACAGGGCCTCTTTACTGCATTCTGCTATATGTCATTACAGGGCCTCTTTACTGCATTCTGCTATATGTCACTACAGGGCCTCTTTACTGCATTCTGCTATATGTCACTACAGGGCCTCTTTACTGCATTCTGCTATATGTCACTACAGGGCCTCTTTACTGCATTCTGCTATATGTCACTACAGGGTCTCTTTACTGCATTCTGCTATATGTCACGGCAGGGCCTCTTTACTGCATTCTGCTATATGTCACTACAGGGCCTCTTTACTGCATTCTGCTATATGTCACTGCAGGGCCTCTTTACTGCATTCTGCTATATGTCACTACAGGGCCTCTTTACTGCATCCTGCTATATGTCACTACAGGGCCTCTTTACTGCATTCTGCTATATGTCACTACAGGGCCTCTTTACTGCATCCTGCTATATGTCACTACAGGGCCTCTTTACTGCATTCTGCTATATGTCACGGCAGGGCCTCTTTACTGCATTCTGCTATATGTCACTACAGGGCCTCTTTACTGCATTCTGCTATATGTCACTGCAGGGCCTCTTTACTGCATTCTGCTATATGTCACTACAGGGCCTCTTTACTGCATCCTGCTATATGTCACTACAGGGCCTCTTTACTGCATTCTGCTATATGTCACTACAGGGCCTCTTTACTGCATTCTGCTATATGTCACTACAGGGCCTCTTTACTGCATTCTGCTATATGTCACGGCAGGGCCTCTTTACTGCATTCTGCTATATGTCACTACAGGGCCTCTTTACTGCATTCTGCTATATGTCACTACAGGGCCTCTTTACTGCATTCTGCTATATGTCACGGCAGGGCCTCTTTACTGCATTCTGCTATATGTCACTACAGGGCCTCTTTACTGCATTCTGCTATATGTCACTGCAGGGCCTCTTTACTGCATTCTGCTATATGTCACTACAGGGCCTCTTTACTGCATCCTGCTATATGTCACTACAGGGCCTCTTTACTGCATTCTGCTATATGACACTACAGGGCCTCTTTACTGCATTCTGCTATATGTCACTACAGGGCCTCTTTACTGCATCCTGCTATATGTCACTACAGGGCCTCTCTACTGCATTCTGCTATATGTCACTACAGGGCCTCTTTACTGCATTCTGCTATATGTCACTACAGGTCCTCCTTATTGCATTCTGCTATATGTCACTACAGGGCCTCTTTACTGCATTCTGCTATATGTCACTACAGGGCCTCTTTACTGCATTCTACTATATGTCACTACAGGGCCTCTCTACTGCATTCTGCTACATGTCACTACAGGGCCTCATTACTGCATTATTCTATATGTCACTACAGGGCCTCTTTACTGCATTCTGCTATATGTCACTTCAGGGCCTCTATACTGCATTCTGCTATATGTCACTACAGGGCCTCTTTACTGCATTCTACTATATGTCACTACAGGGCCTCTTTACTGCATTCTGCTATATGTCACTTCAGGGCCTCTATACTGCATTATTCTATATGTCACTACAGGGCCTCTTTACTGCATTCTGCTATATGTCACTACAGAGCCTCTTTACTGCATTCTGCTATATGTCACTACAGGGCCTCTTTACTGCATTCTGCTATATGTCACTACAGGGCCTCTTTACTGCATTCTGCTATATGTCACTACAGGGCCTCTTTACTGCATTCTGCTATATGTCACTACAGGGCCTCTATACTGCATTCTGCTACATGTCACTACAGGTCCTCCTTACTGCATTCTGCTATATGTCACTGCAGGACCTCTTTACTGCATTCTGCTATATGTCACTACAGGGCCTCTTTACTGCATTCTGCTATATGTCACTACAGGGCCTCTTTACTGCATTCTGCTATATGTCACTGCAGGGCCTCTTTACTGCATTCTGCTATATGTCACTACAGGGCCTCTTTACTGCATTCTGCTATATGTCACTACAGGGCCTCTTTACTGCATTCTGCTATATGTCACTACAGGGCCTCTTTACTACATTCTGCTATATGTCACTACAGGGCCTCTTTACTGCATTCTGCTATATGTCACTACAGGGCCTCTTTACTGCATTCTGCTATATGTCACTACAGGGCCTCTTTACTACATTCTGCTATATGTCACTACAGGGCCTCTTTACTGCATCCTGCTATATGTCACTACAGGGCCTCTTTACTGCATTCTGCTATATGTCACTACAGGGCCTCTTTACTGCATTCTGCTATATGTCACTACAGGGCCTCTCTACTGCATCCTGCTATATGTCACTACAGGGCCTCTCTACTGCATTCTACTATATGTCACTACAGGGCCTCTTTACTGCATTCTGCTATATGTCACTACAGGGCCTCTTTACTGCATTCTACTATATGTCACTACAGGGCCTCTTTACTGCATCCTGCTATATGTCACTACAGGGCCTCATTACTGCATTCTGCTATATGTCACTACAGGGCCTCTTTACTGCATTCTGCTATATGTCACTACAGGGCCTCTTTACTGCATCCTGCTATATGTCACTACAGGGCCTCTTTACTGCATCCTGCTATATGTCACTACAGGGCCTCTTTACTGCATTCTGCTATATGTCACTACAGGGCCTCTTTACTGCATTCTGCTATATGTCACTACAGGGCCTCTCTACTGCATTCTGCTACATGTCACTACAGGGCCTCTTTACTGCATTCTGCTATATGTCACTACAGGGCCTCATTACTGCATTCTGCTATATGTCACGGCAGGGCCTCTTTACTGCATTCTGCTATATGTCACTACAGGGCCTCTTTACTGCATTCTGCTATATGTCACTACAGGGTCTCTTTACTGCATTCTGCTATATGTCACTACAGGGCCTCTTTACTGCATTCTGCTATATGTCACTACAGGGCCTCTTTACTGTATTCTGCTATATGTCACTACAGGGCCTCTTTACTGCATTCTACTATATATGTCACTTCAGGGCCTCTATACTGCATTCTGCTATATGTTACTACAGGGCCTCTCTACTGCATTCTGCTA
The DNA here is from genome assembly GCF_040937935.1 of Hyperolius riggenbachi. Lineage (NCBI taxonomy): Eukaryota > Metazoa > Chordata > Amphibia > Anura > Hyperoliidae > Hyperolius > Hyperolius riggenbachi. The sequence continues at coordinate 437,521,506 of NC_090650.1, forward strand.
TATGTCACTACAGGGCCTCTTTACTGCATTCTGCTATATGTCACTACAGGGCCTCTTTACTGCATTCTGCTATATGTCACTACAGGGCCTCTGTACTGCATTCTGCTATATGTCACTACAGGGCCTAATTACTGCATTCTGCTATATGTCACCACAGGGCCTCTTTACTGCATTCTGCTATATGTCACTACAGGGCCTCTTTACTGCATTCTGCTATATGTCACTACAGGGCCTCTGTACTGCATTGTGCTATATGTCACTACAGGGCCTCTCTACTGCATCCTGCTATATGTCACTACAGGGCCTCTCTACTGCATCCTGCTATATGTCACTACAGGGCCTCTTTACTGCATTCTGCTATATGTCACTACAGGGCCTCTTTACTGCATCCTGCTATATGTCACTACAGGGCCTCTCTACTGCATCCTGCTATATGTCACTACAGGGCCTCTTTACTGCATTCTGCTATATGTCACCACAGGGCCTCTTTACTGCATTCTGCTATATGTCACTACAGGGCCTCTTTACTGCATTCTGCTATATGTCACTACAGGGCCTCTGTACTGCATTGTGCTATATGTCACTACAGGGCCTCTCTACTGCATCCTGCTATATGTCACTACAGGGCCTCTCTACTGCATCCTGCTATATGTCACTACAGGGCCTCTTTACTGCATTCTGCTATATGTCACTACAGGGCCTTTTTACTGCATCCTGCTATATGTCACGACAGGGCCTTTTTACTGCATTCTGCTATATGTCACTACAGGGCCTCTTTACTGTATTCTGCTATATGTCACTACAGGGTCTCTTTACTGCATTCTGCTATATGTCACTACAGGGCCTCTTTACTGCATTCTGCTATATGTCACTACGGGGCCTCTTTACTGCATTCTGCTATATGTCACTACAGGGCCTCTTTACTGCATTCTACTATATGTCACTACAGGGCCTCTTTACTGCATTCTGCTATATGTCACTACAGGGCCTCTGTACTGCATTGTGCTATATGTCACTACAGGGCCTCTTTACTGCATTCTGCTATATGTCACTACAGGACCTCTTTACTGCATTCTGCTATATGTCACTACAGGGCCTCTTTGCTGCATTCTGCTATATGTCACTACAGGGCCTCTTTGCTGCATTCTGCTATATGTCACTACAGGGCCTCTTTACTGCATTCTGCTATATGTCACTACAGGACCTCTTTACTGCATTCTGCTATATGTCACGACAGGACCTCTTTACTGCATTCTGCTATATGTCGCTACATGGCCTCTTTACTGCATTCTGCTATATGTCGCTACAGGGCCTCTTTACTGCATTCTGCTATATGTCACTACAGGGCCTCTTTACTGCATTCTGCTATATGTCACTACAGGGCCTCTTTACTGCATTCTACTATATGTCACTACAGGGCCTCTCTACTGCATTCTGCTATATGTCACTACAGGGCCTCTTTACTGCATTCTGCTATATGTCACTACAGGGCCTCTTTACTGCATCCTGCTATATGTCACTACAGGGCCTCTTTACTGCATTCTGCTATATGTCACTACAGGGCCTCTTTACTGCATTCTGCTATATGTCACGACAGGGCCTTTTTACTGCATCCTGCTATATGTCACTACAGGGCCTCTTTACTGCATTCTACTATATGTCACTACAGGGCCTCTCTACTGCATTCTGCTATATGTCACTACAGGGCCTCTTTACTGCATTCTGCTATATGTCACTACAGGGCCTCTTTACTGCATCCTGCTATATGTCACTACAGGGCCTCTTTACTGCATTCTGCTATATGTCACTACAGGGCCTCATTACTGCATTCTACTATATGTCACTACAGGGCCTCTTTACTGCATTCTGCTATATGTCACTACAGGGCCTCTTTACTGCATCCTGCTATATGTCACTACAGGGCCTCTTTACTGCATTCTACTATATGTCACTACAGGGCCTCTCTACTGCATTCTGCTATATGTCACTACAGGGCCTCTTTACTGCATTCTGCTATATGTCACTACAGGGCCTCTTTACTGCATTCTGCTATATGTCACTACAGGGCCTCTTTACTGCATTCTGCTATATGCCACTACAGGGCCTCTTTACTGCATTCTGCTATATGTCACTACGGGGCCTCTTTACTGCATTCTGCTATATGTCACTACAGGACCTCTTTACTGCATTCTGCTATATGTCACGGCAGGGCCTCTTTACTGCATTCTGCGATATGTCACTACAGGGTCTCTTTACTGCATTCTGCTATATGTCACAACAGGGCCTCTTTACTGCATTCTGCTATATGTCACTACAGGGCCTCTTTACTGCATTCTGCTATATGTCACTACAGGACCTCTTTACTGCATTCTGCTATATGTCACTACAGGGCCTCTTTACTGCATTCTGCTATAGGTCACTACAGGGCCTCTTTACTGCATTCTGCTATATGTCACGGCAGGGCCTCTTTACTGCATTCTGCGATATGTCACTACAGGGTCTCTTTACTGCATTCTACTATATGTCACTACAGGGCCTCTTTACTGCATTCTCCTATATGTCACTACAGGGCCTCTTTACTGCATTCTGCTATATGTCACTACAGGGCCTCTTTACTGCATTCTGCTATATGTCACTACAGGGCCTCTTTACTGCATTCTGCTATATGTCACTACAGGGCCTCTTTACTGCATTCTGCTATATGTCACTACAGGGCCTCTTTACTGCATTCTGCTATATGTCACTACAGGGCCTCTTTACTGCATTCTGCTATATGTCACTACAGGGCCTCTCTACTGCATCCTGCTATATGTCACGACAGGGCCTATTTACTGCATTTTACTATATGTCAGGACAGGGTCACTTTACTGCATCCTGCTATATGTCACTACAGGGCCTCTGTACTGCATTCTACTATATGTCACGACAGGGCCTCTGTACTGCATTCTACTATAAGTCACTACAGGGCATCTTTACTGCATTCTGCTATATGTCACGAGAGGTCCTTTTTACTGCATTCTGCTATATGCCACTACAAGACCTCTTTACTGCATTCTGCTATATGTCACTACAGGGCCTCTTTACTGCATTCTGCTATATGTCACTACAGGGTCTCTTTACTGCATTCTGCTATATGTCACTGCAGGGCCTCTTTACTGCATTCTGCTATATGTCACGATAGGGCCTTTTTACTGCGTTCTGCTATATGTCACGACAGGGCCTCTTTACTGCATTCTCAGTGGCGGCTCCAGTTTCAGATTTTGGGGAGCTCAAAAGTGGCTCAATGACTGGCAGGTGGGGCTTATGCCGAAAAATGGGTGTGACCATGCAACAGAATGTGGGCTTGGTCATGGGTGGAGCCAAATATACATAAACTTAGCAGTGGTGTAAAAGGTCTGCCAGGAAAGTTTGAGCTCTGCCATGGTGTTTCCCCCCAAAATACATGTAATCTGACAGCATTTCACCAAAAATACACGTAACATGGCAGAGGGTCCTCCAACATACAGATAATATGGCAGTGGTTCCCCCAAAATATACATAATCCGGCAGCAGCGGTTCCCCCACCATACACATAAACTGGCAGCTGTTCCCCAAAAACACAGTTAATCTGGCAGCAATTCCCCCAAAAGGTGCCCTCAGTATAGGTAACCAGGTCTATAGGTATCCCCAGTGGAAGTAACCAGATCTATAGGTGTTCCCAGAATAGGTAGCCAGGTCTATAGGTGTCTCCAGAATAGGTAGTGAGGTCTATAGGTGTCCCCAATATAAGTAGCCAGGTCTATAGGTGTCTCCAGAATAGGTAGTGAGGTCTATAGGTGTCCCCAATATAAGTAGCCAGGTCTATAGGTGTCCCCAGAATAGGTAGCCAGGTCTATAAGTGCCCCCAATATAAGTAGCACAGGTCTATAGGTGTCCCCAGAATAGGTAGCCAGGTCTATAGGTGTCCCCAATATAAGTAGCTAGGTCTATAGGTGTCCCCAGAATAGGTAGCCAGGTCTATAGGTGTCCCCAATATAAGTAGCTAGGTCTATAGGTGTCCCCAGAATAGGTAGCCAGGTCCCCAGAATAGGTAGCCAGGTCCCCAGAATAGGTAGCCAGGTCTATAGGTGTCCCAATTTAGGTAGCCAGGTCTATAGGTGTCTCCAGAATAGGTAGCCATAGCCAGGTCTATAGGTGTCCCCAGCAGCAGGAGGTGGGCACAGCAATGGAGAAGGGGGGACATCTCCCCCCCACCCTCACCTCGGGGCTTCCCCTACCTCACTCTCCCCTCCAGAACTAAACTTTGCAGGCGGCTGGCAACAGATGGGACTTACCTCCTCCTTGTTCTGGCGCCAGAGGGAGACCAGAGCAGCGGCACGCAGAACTTCCTCCGGCGCCGGAACGAGGAGGAGTTAAGTCCCGCCCGCTAATGCCCACTGCCAGCCGGCTGCAAAGTTTAGTTCTGGAGGTGAGAGCGAGGAAGGGGGAGCCCCAAGGTGAGGGGGGGAGAAACGCCCTCCCCTTCTCCACCGTGGTGCCCGCTGCACCCCCTTCACTGCGCTGAGTGGGGTTGGAGGGCTTTCGGGGAGGCTTGCAGTTTGTCAGCTGGGGCTTGAGCCAGTGTAGCGCCACCACTGTGCATTCTGCTATATCTCACTACACAGTGGTGTAGCTAAGGAGCTGTGGGCCCCGATGCAAGTTTTACACTGGGCCCCCCCAAGCACTCCATACATAACAATTGTTACGGCGCAACGAAACCTGTCAACCACAGTGTCAGAGGTGCCAGAAGGGGATGGGGAACAGCTTGTTAATGATTACTACTATTCAAAGCATCTATAGATGTGATTATTATGAGCACAGGACCAATAGAGAGCTAAAACTGTAGTTGAGGGAAGGGCCCCTCGGCGCCCCTCTGGCCCAAGGGCCCCGATACGGTGGCTACCTCTGCACCCTCTATTGCTACGCCCCTGTCACTACAGAGCCTCTTCACTGCATAGCTTCCAACTGTCCCTATTTTGGAGGGACAGACACTCGTTGGGAACCCAGTCCCTCTGTCCCTCTTTCTTTTGATTTGTCCCTCTTTTAAGACTGATGTACAGACCTGAAAATGTGTTTGATAGACTCTAAACTTTATTCTTATCCTTAAATTGATATATTTATTATTTTCAAATGTTAATGTGAAGGATAATGAACCAGGATAGAAAGGACCAGTGTGGTTTGGATTATAAAACAACATATTTTTCTTATGAAACCTTTATGGCTTGCCTGACCAGAGGTGTGCCGGGGGCATTACTAGGCATGTGGCAGGGGTGTGGCAGGGGCGTGGCTTAAATAACCCTCTTTCTTATTTCAAAAAGTTGGGTGGTATGTCCTTAAAGGATCCCAAATTAAAATAGACCACTGCCATTTTTACTGCACACCTCCCCAAACACCACCGACATTCTTACAAGTCTTTTCCCTACTCCATTAGTGTAAATTGCCAAGCCATCTCCAACGAGCAAATCATATCAGTACTTACTAGCTTTTAAAAGTCTAAAACATTTCTTATCCAATTAAAATAGCTTCAATTAAAGAGCTAACCTTTTGGGGCTCAGCCCTCTACATTGTGTAACACCCTCTGAGGCATCCTCGCTCCAGTCTAAACAGTGTCATTCATTTCTCTCATTTTGCATATTTAATTACGCTTTAAACTACCAAAGAATTCCCCAGAAATGTCCGCATATGATATGAAACAAGCTACGGCGAAATGAAAATTTACCTGCAGATTAATTAAGAGATTCAGGAGAGATGTCCTGCCGGCATTCAAGGGGCTTGATTCACTGAACCGTGATAACTCAAATATCATACCTGATCAACGACAGGGGCGTAGGAATAGGCCCTGCAGCCCCTGCGCCCGCGGGGGGGCCCGGCCCCCCCCTGGGGCCCGCTTGGGGCCGTTTTGTGGGGGCTGGAGGGGTGGCAGCATGAGGGGAAAGCCTTGCCCACAGTCGGCGGGGAGAGGGGTAGTTCCCCCCTCTCCCTCACCTCGGGGCTCTCCCCTCTGCGCTCCCCTCCAGCTCGTAAGTGTCTGTGGGGCTGTGGTGGGCAGCGAGCGGCGGGCAGATACATACCTGCTTCCGTGCGTTCCATCGGAGACTTCTCCCTCTAGCGGCTGACGTCACTTCTGGAAAATCTGCAGGGGGGCCCGGTGGGGCCTAGTTACGCCCCTGATCAACGATATCACACTTTGTCAAAGATATCACACCTTATCAAAGTTAACACTCCTTGTCAAAGTTAACACTCCTTAGAGTAGCATAGCGAGCGCTACGAACTTATGCCTGCTAATGGGCAATGGCACTCGTCCCGCCCTGAGCCCCTGCGGGTTCGTAGCACGGTAGCAGGGAAAAAGGGCGCTGGCTGAGGGTGGACAAAAAAGGTGCCGTCATAGACAGTAATGCAATTATCGTTAATACGACGAAAAAAGCAGAAAAAAGGGCGCCACGGAAAATTTTGTTAATAACATTACAACTTTATAGTTTTTGAGATAGTTTACAATGGTATAATTTTTGTCATATTATTTCGTTACTTAGTACAGATTTTATGTTTTCAAAGGTATTATCGTTAATATCATCCTGATTCAAAACTTCTTGCGTTAATATATGTAAAAGGGTGTTTCTGCAGAGGGAGTGGTTAGGGTTAGGCACCACCAGGGGAAGTGGTTAGGGTTAGGCACCACCAGGGGGAGTGGTTAGGGTTAGGCATCACCTAGGTGGCGGTTAGTTTTAGGCAACACCAGGGGGGATGGTTAGGGTTAGGCACCACCAGGGGGGTGGTTAGGGTTAGGCACCATCGGTGGGGTTAGTGTTAGGCACCACGGGGGGGGGGGGGGGTAGGGTTAGGCACCACGGGGGGTGGTGGTTAGGGTTAGGCACCACCAATGGTGGTTAGGGTTAGGTGCCGCTAGGGGAGTGGTTAGTTTTAGGCACCACCAGGGGAGGGTTCTGTGTGAGGGTAGGGTTGGGTTAAGCAGTATTGACAAAAAATGTTATACAACATTTAACGTTAATATTTATTTGTTATTATTTCTCGTTTGTTTTTGTAACAGTAATTATTGTTAATAAAGCATGACAACGATGGTTCTCGTTAGCAAATTTCGTTAATAACTGGCGCCAAATTCGTTAATAAGTTGGGCCCTTTTTTCAAGGCTCCCTTTTTTCATGCAACCCATAGCGCTCGCTATGCTACTCTGATAAGGCATGTTAACTTTGATAAGATGTGTTAACTTTGATAAGGTGTGATATTTGAGTTATCACGGTTCAGTGAATCAAGCACAAGGAGTGAATTTCCTCAAAGCTACCATGTTCCCTATTTGTAAATAGAGTTACCGTGTACCCAGCAAGCTCATGGTGAACCAGAACTCCCAGGAGTGTGTGAGGGGCTGAAAGTGACCAGAAAACCCTCTTAATAAAATATTAAGCAAAACAAGAGTTTACCTTCTTAAAACAGAAGGTATTTGTGATAACTCAGGTTGGAGTGAGCATATGATGTCCCCCATGATGCATCACTGCTGAATATGCAAATCATCCCTTGTTGTACCTGTGAGCTAGCCACACCTCCAGAACCGCTGGAATGCAATGATGCTTGTTAATATTACACAGCTACACTAATCCAACATGCATACAGACTGTTTCGGATTGGTTCATCCTCAGTGTTCTCCACAGAATTTTTTTCCAGCCGAGTGGCATGAAAAAGTAGCCGGGTGGGGCGAGATGATAGAATGCAGGGCCGGTGCTTCTGCGAGCAGCTTACAGCGTAGAAGGAGGTTAGCCAATGACAGCCGGGTGCTCACCAAAACTAGCCGGGTGGAGCACCTGGCTAAAAGAGCCCAGAGAGAACACTGATCCTCATCAGTGCATGGCATGGATTAATTTGTCTCTATTGGGTAGGACCTGAAACACCCAGGACCTTGCCCAGCAAGCAATCAACCAGAACCAGGGAGTATGTAGGGGGCTACAAAGGACCAAAAAGCCCTCTTACTAAAATGTTGAGCAAAACAAAAGTTTGCTTTCTTAAAGAGACTCTGTAACAAAATATTTAGCCTTATTTCTTCTATCCTATAAGTTCCTATACCTGTTCTAATGTGGTCTGGATTACTGCAGCCTTTTCTAGTTGCACTGTCTCCGTAATATATCTAATCTTCTTTTCTTTGTCAAGCTTTGTCGACCCAGAGAGGAAGGAGCTGCATCTGTTGTAATGAATACAAGTTATGCACGCCCCCTGCAGGTTCTGTGTGTTTTGTTTACTCCTCACTCTCTGCTCTCAGTCTCAGACACGACTGATGCAGTTTGTGAGGCGGAGGTAGGGGAGGGAGCTGCCTGTCACATGCTGAGAAACTGTGAGAACCCTAGACTGGAGTGCAGATAATTCACCATGTAATAAAAACTTGTAGTACACTGTAACATGATAGATACACACACACACACACACACACACACACACACGTATATATACATGCACACATATTAGTATATGTGTGTGTATATATATATATATATATATATATATATATATATATATATATATATATATATATAAACATCACTTCCTGGTTAGCGGCCATGTTTTTTGTTTGTAAACACTGCCTAAAACTGGCGATTAAAAGCCAGGATCGCGTCAGGGAGTGGCGGAAACAGCGAAGAGGGGCCCAGGAGATCACAGTGACTTGATTGGTATGTTTTTTATTGTACAAATCGGACAGTACAGATTCTTTTTAAAACAGAAGGTAGTGAAATAGCGTTGAGGATAGAAGCGCTCACGGAATGTTCGCACGCAGCGGGCCTGCCTCGCCGCCCATCGCGCACGCGGAAAAGCTCCAGCACAGAATAGCAGTTAGAAGAGTATTTACTGTGCTGTTAATCTCTCTCTGGCCGGCACTTTAGCCGTGAGGCCGCAAAGTGGAGTCGCGACCCCTTCGGTCTCCTCTGCACGGAGCGCGGCGCTCAGCAACTGGACAAGCGGGGATAATAGATGAACATAAAGCCATTCATCTCACTCTCGCTCATTCGCTTTGTCCCCCTTCACTGCCATTGTCATGGAGGAAATGGAAAATGAAAACAGGCTTGATTAATTTATATAGGTCCCCTGTACAAAGAAACCCGCGCCGCTCATATCAATAAAGCTTTAAAGAGAAACCGTAACCAAGGATTGAACTTCATCCCAGTCAGTCGCTGATACCCCCTTTCCCGTGAGAAATCTATTCCTTTTCACAAACGGATCATCAGGGGACGCTGTATGGCTGATATTCTGGTGAAACCCCTCCCACAGTGTGATGTCAGGACCATGGTTCTGACATCACACTGTAGAAGCCTTGTTGAATTGTGGGAAATAATAGCTGTTTACAGCTGTTTCCAACAGCCCAAAAAAAAAAAACAAGCAGCGTCTCCTTCCAGTGACATCACCTGCCAGCAGTAAAAATGTCACCATGTGATAAATGCCAGAATGTAAATCAGGGAGAGGAAAGATTTTACAATGGGCAAACACTGACTAAATCATTTATACATAATTATTGTAAAAATGAAGCACTTTTTTATTACATTATTTTCACTGGAGTTCCTTTTTAACCCTCCTGGCGGTTCAATTTTTTTGCCAAATAGGCAGAAATCCTTTTTTAAAAAAAAAAAAAAAAATTTGTTTCATGTAAAGCTACCAGAGTAGCTTTACATGTGTCCCTCTAGTGCGATCGTCGCCGGCATCAATAGCAAACAGGGGAACGCGTATATACATGGCGATGATCGGAATGACGTCATGGACGTCAGCCGACGTCCTGATGTCAGACGCCTCCGATCCAGCCCTTAGCTCTGCCTGGAACTTATTGGTCCGGGCAGCGCAGGGCTCTGGCGGGGGGGCCTCTTCCGCCGCTGCGTGCGGGCGATCGCCGCAGAGCGGCGGCGATCAAGCTGTACGCGCGGCTAGCAAAGTGCTAGCTGCGCGTACAGCACTTTAAAAGGGGCAAATCGCCCCACCAGGGGTTGAGATATCTTCCTGCGCGGCATAGCCCGAGCTCAGCTCGGGCTTACCGCCAGGAAGGTAGGGGCACTATGGCGAAACATTTTAAAATTTAAAATATGTGCAAACATAGACAAATAAGAAGTACTTTTTTTCCAGGGTAAAATGAGCCACAAATTACTTTTCTCCTATGTTGCTGTAACTTATAGTAGGTAGTAGAAATCTGACTGAAGCGACAGGTTTTGGACTAGTCCATCTCTTCATAGTAGGAGATTCTCAGCAAGGCTTTTATTCTTTATAAAGATATTACCTAAAAAGGATTTAAACAATGATGCTGGCCAGCTTCCCTACTCACTACACAGTTTTTTGGCAGTTGGACAGAGCAATAGAGATGGCCCGAACAGTTCCCGGTGAACTTCCGTGGTTCTCAATTGCGGAGAACCGTGCACTTTCCCGGAAGTTCCATTAACCCCCATAGTGCACCATTAGGGTCAACTTTGACCCTCTACATCACAGTCAGCAGGCACATTGTAGCCAATCAGGCTACACTCCCTCCTGGAGCCCCTTCCCGCCTTATAAAAGGCAGGCCCCACTGGCCATCTTACTCACTCGTGTGCCTGCAATAATGAGAGAACGGAAAGCTGCAGCAGACTCTCTCATAGGGAAAGATTAGTTAGGCTCTTGTAGGCTTCTTAGCTTGCTCCTTGCTGATTCTTATTGCTAAAATAGCACCCCACAACAGCTCTTTTGAGAGCTAATCTTGTTCTTGTGATCTATTTTTTTGTGTGTGTGTGTGGGTGTCCTACTGACACTTGTGTTGCATAGACAGCCTTGATAATCCATACTGTGTGTGCCACTGCCAGGCCTAGCACATTCAGTGACTACCTGTGTGTGTGACAGGTGCACATTGTAATACCCATTACTGCATATACCTACCTGTTGTGTTGAGTGCACCCACCTCACCACTGCATATACCTACCTGTTGTGTTCAGTGCACCCACCTCATCACTGCATAATATGTACCTACCTGTTGTGTTCAGTGCACCCACCTCATCACTGCATAATATGTACTTACCTGTTGTGTTGAGTGCATCCACCTCATCACTGCATATACCTACCTGTTGTGCTGAGTGCACCCACCTGTATCACTGCAACTGCTGCAGAAGATGTCAGACTCAGTGCTATATAAATACATAATAATAATAATAATAATAATAATAATAATAATTATTATTATTATCATTATTATCATTATTATTATTATTACTAGCTGATGGCCCGGCATTGCCCGAATATGTATTTGGCTGGTGTTGGCTCTTCCCACTTTTTCTAACCCTATCACACAATTACTCAATTACTCAATGATCTAGTTTGTGAGCTTTGCGGTCTTTGGCATCAATAATTTGCACTGAAATGAAACAAATCTAATTGAACCCCAGTCACCCAATGACCAGCAGTACCAGGTTTGAGGCTTGTGCCATTAATAGTGCAAGAATGGCAGCAATTAACTACCTAAAGACCACGTCACGTCGATTGGCGTAAAGTCCTGGAGCTGCAGTTTAGCAGGGAACGTGTGCGCATGCGCGTTCCCTGCCGGTTCACACAGCTCCGCTCCATGATCAGCCTGCTAGCTGCGATCGTGGCTAGCAGGCTGTTGGTAAACGAAAGGGGAAAGTAATCCCCTTTGTTTACATCTGTACAGCGCTGCGATCTAGTGTAGCACTGTACAAGGGACACTCAGCTCTCCCTTAGAGCAGGGCCGGGCCGAGGCATAGGCTGGAGAGGCTCCAGCCTCGGGGCGCAGTGTAGGAGGGGGCGCAGAATTAATTCAGCTGTCATTCCTAATTGTGTTTGAAGCAGAAAGAAATAAGAAAAGGGGATACATGGCAGTGACTGCAGGCCAGATAACTAGATATTAAGGTGTTGGGGAGGTTGTGGGCCCATGGGGGCCTCTTAGTCTAATAGCAATCAGTGTGTGACGGCTGGGGTGGCAGGGATGGAGGGGCGCACTTTAGTGTCTCAGCCTTGGGTGCTGGAGGACCTTGTCCCGGCTCTGGAGCAGCGAGAAATGTAAGCCCTTAGATGATGCCTAAGAGAGGCGGAGAAGAGCACAGATCACCGTCCTAAGCAAATCTGGATGGGGCAGGGGGGTGGGAAGGAAAGGGAGGGGGGAGAGAGGGAAAATCAGGCACTAAAAGCCTGATAAAAAAAAAACAACACAGGACCGCAGGAGCGGTCAGAAACCACCAAAAGAATGTCCTGTTAAGAACAATAAAAGGAGGTAAGATTCAGTTGTGTGCTAAGTTGTAGGGCTGTGCAGCAACCTGAAAAAGCTGCACAGCCCTGTATTGTAAAAAATGGTCGTGTCACTAGGGGGGTGTAAGACTGTGGTCCTGAAGTAATTAAATATTCCCCTTGGATCTAAGATTTACAGTACTACGCTCGCACAGGCGCAGAAAATGCCGACCTGGCGATCTGCAACGAAGGAGACCCTCGGGCCACCGGCGGGGAGCGAAGCTGCGGCGAGGGATACATAGGTTGCTAGAGGCTGGAGGAAGCCCCAGGTAAGTAGGTCTTATTTTTATTATCCAGCTCGCACCTTCCCATAAAATCGCGTTATCATTAGTGTAAAACTAGTGCCGGTTGTACTTAAAGAGAAACTCTGACCAAGAATTGAACTTTATCCCAATCAGTAGCTGATACCCCCTTTTACATGAGAAATCTATTCCTTTTCACAAACAGATCATCAGGGGGCGCTGTATGGCTGATATTGTGGTGAAACCCCTCCCACAAGAAACTCTGAGGACCATGGTACTCCTAGCAGTTTCCTGTCTGTGAACCTTGTTGCATTGTGGGAAATAGCTGTTCACAGCTGTCTCCAACTGCCAAAAAAGCGTACAGCAGGCAGCTACATCACCTGTCAACAATGTCACCATGTGATAAATGTCAGAATGTAAATCAGGGATTTAAAAGATTTTACCATGGGCAAACACTGACTAAATCATTTACCGTATACATAATTATTGTAAAAATGAAGCAAATTTTTATTACATTATTTTCTCCGGAGTTCCTCTTTAAAGTGAACCTGCAGTCACTGCCTATAAATATTAGTGATTGTTTTCATTATTTCATAAAAATCTCTCTCTGTCAAAAATAAAGTGGGACAAATTCTTCAGAACGGGGCCACAGAGAGCAAGAAAAACAAAAACAAAAAAACAAACAAAAAAAATAAAAAGAGATTCTAGTCTTTCTCCCCGCTATTTTAAACAAAAACTTTTTGTCTGGAACTGGGTTTAAATAAAAAAAAATGCTATTTTTATGGACTGCTAGAGCAAATATTAGTCATTGGTGTAATGGGAACAGAAAAAAAGATGACGATATATTTTGGGTGGAAAACTGTCAGACGCATCACATTGAGAGTGGGATTTTTTGACATGATAGATACATATACATTATTGCGCATGAGTAAGACAGAGGAAGCAGATGAGGGAAGGAGTATTGTAATATATTTTTATATTTTACAGGTACACGGTGACCCTTATAGATCTTTGACATGTTTTTGCTAGAGAGCGTCTTGTCAGGAGATATGAGAAAAAGCACTTAATGAGGATCGACAATCATCAGAAGTACCCAGAGATAGTGATGGTCATGTCAGGGCCATCACTAATGCATATTTCAGAGTATACGTGTCAGCAAGTCAACTGACACGCCGGCATGTCAGCAAGCCAACTGACACGCCGATACGCATGCTGCTAGTGTTTACAGCGGTGGAGCGCATATTGAGGACACGACCACCGCTTGGCTTAAGGGAAAAGCGCCATGCGCTCCACTGTCATCAGAGCTTCGCTGAGACTTCGCTTGCGCCTCAGCGTGGATCTCGGCGTTCCGCCGCCATATACGGTGAGGTCTTACAGTACCCCCTCCCTTAGGGGTGGACTCCGGACACTCCTAACTGGGTTTTTCAGGATTTTTCTCATAAGACTCCCTTATAGCCAAATCAGCAGGAACCCAAGATCTCTCTTCTGGTCCATATCCTTAACAGTCAATCAGAAATTGTAAAGAATTTCTTACAATGCGAGAATCAAGAATTTTCTCAACCTCAAATTCTTGCTTACAATCAACTTCCAGGGGTGGAGCGGGTGGGTCTGAATTCTTGTAATTGGCAGCAGACTTCAACAGAGATACATGAAACGAGTTAACCCCTCTAATGGATCTGGGCAATTTGACCCTATAAGAAGTTACCCAGTTAATTTTTTCTATGACTGGATATGGCCCAATGAATCTGGGTCCCAACTTGGCAGAAGGCTGACGTAACGGAATATGACGGGTGGATACCCAAACTAAATCACCAGGGCTAAATTCCTGTTCAACAGTTCGATGCATATCAGAAAACAATTTCTCGGTATTTACAGCATTCCTGATATTCTCCTCTACTTGTTACCAAATTTGATGACACCTTGTGGACCACTCTTCCAACTCAGGAAGATTGGAAATACCAGAAAGTGCAATAAATTTAGTATTATACCCATAGACAATCTGAAAAAAAGACATCTTGCTAGCAGTGCTGCTTGGATACCCCTTTTCAAAATCCGGATATGATTCGGATCTGGATACCCAGATATCTGATCCGGGTCGGATATCTGAGTTCAAACTTTTCTGATCCGAATCGGATATCCGACCTCTGTATCTGGGGTATCCGGCCGGATTCAGATATCTGGATAGAAAAACCGGAAGTGGCCTTTAAATTGCTTTTAAAAGTTTTTTAGGGTAAATGAGGCATGTAGCATCATTTTTTTTAAAGGGAAACATTAATTGATGATGTGGGACTTAAAATTCCCCCCCCCCCCAAAAAAAAAATGGCTGTCAATTAACATCAGGACTAGGTTCCAGACAGCGGTCGTGCAGCCCACATATGCCTTGATTCACTAACCGGTGCTAAGCCGGTTAGTGTGTCTTATCACTTAGTGGGCACAAACTACAGCGCACACTAACCTCAGATAAGGCACACTAACTCAGATAAGGCACACTATCAGTGAATCAAGCCCATTGTATCCAAAGTCCAACCGCACAACTGGGACATGGCAGTTTTCAGCCCAGACTCCTAAAAAAAAATTATGCAGCAATTGTGTTTTGGGTTAAATATAGGTGGTATCAGCACAGCAGAGGCTCCCTATGCTACATAATTTCTGTCATTTGGCACTGTTTTGGCCTGAGGAAGCGGGCTCAGACCCGCGAAACGCGTTGCCTGTGCTAAAATAAAAATCTTTTGTAAGTCTACAGAGATTTCGTCATTGAGGTAAGATACCTCATTATACTTTCTCGTTTTTAAACTGATCTTAAAAGCCTTTATCCAAATCAGGGCGCCTCTTTCCCTTATTGTGCATAGTTATACCCCCATACATACTTGTCCGAGGGGTGGTGACAGAACACCCGTTGTTTTACCACGGCAGATGTTTTGTTTATCCTTTTTCATCTAAGAGAGCGACCGCATCTAGGTCCTTCCAGGACCACCCCGAGTGGAGTCAGGTTTATGGTCTCCACCTGCTTCCTGCGGTCGGTTGCACCTTGCAACCCTCCTTTGTGAGTAGCCCTTTCAATCAATTAATTTCTCCACATACCTCCAATTAACATACTGCACTATCGGGCTCCCGTTTTTGTCTCCTGTATCTTTTCCCATAGGGTGCCAAGACACCCCAACCACAACTGCTTAGCACCCTAGTTAGCACGCCCAAAACTTTTAGGCTTGCTAACTGAGTTAGCACCCTTTTGTGAATCGAGCCCTTAGGATTCCAATTTGCTGGGTCAGCCCCTTTTTTTGTAAGATCAGTAAGTAGATCCACTTTACTGGAAAAATTATTAATACATTTCCTATAGAAATTGGAAAAACCCAGGAATCGTTGCAAAGCTTTAAGGCTGTTTGGCTGAGGCCAATTTAGTACAGCTTTGACCTTTTCTTTGTCCATGGTCAACCCTGTATCAGAGATTACATAACCCAGAAACGTGACTTGATTCACTTCAAATAGGCATTTTTCCAACTTGGCATACAATCTGTTTTCTCGCAATTTTGTTAATACTTTCTTAACATGATCGCGATGCCCAGACAAAGAGGAAGAAAAATCAAAATATCATCGAGGTACACCACCATAAATCTACCCAGAAATTCACGGAATACATCATTAACAAAGTGCTGAAAGACTGCTGGAGTGTTACATAAACCAAAAGGCATAACCAGATACTCCTAGTGACCATCTTTGGTATTGAATGCAGTCTTCCATTCATCATTTTCTGTGACACGGATAAGATTACAAGCCCCTCTTAGGTCTAACTTAGAAAATATTTTAGCCCCATCACCTGTGAGAACAAATCGTCAATCAAAGGTAAAGGGTAACGATCTTTTACAGTGACCTTATTCAGACCACTATAATCAATACAAGGTCTCAATGCACCATCTTTTTTCTCCACAAAAAAAAAAACCTGCACCAGCTGGAGAAGAAGAGGTTCTGATTAACCCCATTTTAGATTTTCTTGGATGTATTCTCTCATAGCCTGCTCCTTTGGCCTGGCCAAATTGTACAACCGACCTCAAGAGGACATACTACCAGAGAGTAAATCGATAGCACAGTCATAAGGCCTATGAGGAGGAGGTAATACGTCAGCTGCTTTTGGCAAAAACACATCAGAAAATTCCTGATAAGCTTTAGGCAATCGAGGTTCAATGACTTTAGTACAATTTAACGCCACTTTTTGTAAACATTCATTTTTACACTAGATAGACCAGCTAATCAACTGACCAGAATTCCAATCGAACACCGGGTTATGTTTTCTTAACCACGGTAAACCAAGAACGATTGAATATGAAGGTAAACGCAAACAATGGAACTTAATGATTTCAAAATGTAAGGCTCCTACCTGTAAATAAACCTGATCTTTAGGCACCAAAACCTGACCATTAGGTGCCAAAACTGGATGGGGAATGGCAGTTTAGGTGCCAAAACCTGAACTTTAGGCTCCAAAACTGGATGGGGAATGGCAGTTTAGGCGCCAAAACCTGACCTTTAGGCGCAAAAACCAGACCTTGCCCCAGGCGCAACTTGGTCTAGATCCATCCCTGAGAGAAAAGCCCAACAGCGACTTTTCTTTCTCCGCCAATTAAAAAAGTTTGACATGGCCCAAAAACTTCTGACAAACTTCTACTCAGCTACAATAGAATCTGTCCTATGCTCTTCCATCCTGGTTTGGTACGCCAGCTCCTCTGCCAGCGACAGACTCAAACTGCAGAGGGTCATCAGATCAGCGGAGAGGATCATCGAAAGATCCCTTCCCTCACTGGACCTCCTTTACCACTCCAGGCTGTACTCCAGAGCATTAAAGATCACCAGCGATCCCTCACACCCAGGCCACCGATTCTTTAGTCAGCTCCCCTCGAGCCGGAGGCTCCGGTTCCGGTCCATCTTCACCAAGACCTCAAGGCATAAAAACAGTTTCTTTCCCTCGGCTGTCAACTTTCTGAACTCTCTTCACGTAACTGCCCATCCCCACCCCACAACACCATGTCCACACTGAGGCACTCTGCACGTGGATAGACCACGCCCTAGCTCAAGCTGACTTTTTTTGAGTGTTTGAGGTTTTTTTGTGTTGTAACTAGGTTCTGTTCCTTTCTGACTGTTTGACTTGTCCTGTATCTGTATCTATATCCTGTATCAGTACCCTGTACGTGCCAAGACCAATTCCAGGCACGGCCCAGTCGTGCTTGGCGAAAATAAAGATTCTGATTCTGATTAACTGGATTCTCTCCACTCCAGCTAAGCACTGGCGTTTCCCAACTTCCTGACTTTGTTAGGACATGATTGGATAACATGCCCAAGCTCTCCACAATAGAAATACATTATCAGACTTTCTCCAGTCTTTCTCTGTTATAGAATGTTTTGAAACACCTAATTGCATTGGTTCTTCAGTGGTAGTAGTAACGTTACTGGCAGGAGCAACTGTAGCAAGAGATATGTGGCACGTCTATCAACACGGATTGCCAATGTAATAGCATCTATTCTTCAAGAGAAACAGGTACTGGATGACTGACAAGGATATCATTAACTGTATCTGAAAGTCCAAACAAAAAATGATCCATGAGAGCAGAGTCATTCCAATTAGTAGATACAGTCCATCGTCTAAATTCTGTGTCATACTCCTCTACTGTCCGGCGACCTTGTTACAAGTTCCTTAGTTTTTGAACGACAGTCGTGGTAACATCAGGATCAGAGTACAAAACAGACATAGCTTTAAACAAGTTCTCCTCCACTGAAGATAAGGCTTCATGCTCAGCAGGTAGGCCGTAAGCCTAGGATTGTGGATCTCCTTGCAAGAGAGATATGACAAATGACACTTTTTGAGACTCTGAACCAGAGGATTGAAAACGGACTTTGAAATATGTTAAATAGTTGTTCATGAAATTGCTGAATTGAGATCTGGCGCCAGAAAACTTTTCCTGGAATAGGCATTGTTGGATCCATAGAAACTCTCAGTACTGGAGCAGATTGATTTTGATCAGATGACTCAATACATGGTATGGCATTGGCCAAGTGAGTCGACTGAGCTTGTTGAGCAGTCACTTGTTCAGTGAGGGCAACAACAGCCCCAGTTAGAAGCAGAATTTTTATTGCAAGTCCTCCATGATGGAGACCCCTCGTTAGTCTCCTTGATAGGGGATATCTGTCCCTTGATACTGTCATGTTTGCCTGGCTATTGCTATAGGTCAGACTGTATGCTCATATGACTGACTTATAACCCAGCTCTAACACCTGCGGACACTCCTGCCTAGCAAACAAACTACACAACCCTGCAGGTGGATGTAGCATACAACCTGGCATATAGCATTCACCAAACACATCAAGGAAAAGCAGGTACCAGACGAAAGTATATTCACAATACAGATGCAAAGTCAGACAGGCCGGGATCAGGGCAGGCAGTGTTCATGCAAGGTCCTTAACCCCCTTGCCGTTCCAATTACTGCGGAACAATTACTGCAAAGTGCTAGCTGCGTGCAAAATAAAATAAAAAATTGTGAAAATCGGCCCAGCAGGGCCTGAGCAATCCTCCTGCGCAGGTTACCCCGAGCTCAGCTCGGGATAACCGGCAAGGAGGTTAAACAATCCGAGGTTTGGCAACAGGGAATCCAGAAGATGCAAAGTCAGGTACAAGCCGGGTCTATAATAGAAGATCAGAAGAAGAGTAGTCAGGTTCAATCCGGGTCGGCAACGAGGTATCAGATCTGCAAGAAGCTTGGTCAAGAGACAGACAGCAAGACAAGGCACTTGGTGTGAGCGCAATCTCAGCTACAAGACCAGCATAGGCTATCACGGGCAAAGACTGAGGGCGCTCACCTTTCTTTTATATCAGCACTAACCAATCAACAAGTAACAGAATCCAAAACAACCAATCAGTCTGCGGCGTGTCAAGTCAGCTGACACGCCGGTACTAGAGTTGGGCCGAACCTCCGATTTTAGGTTCGCGAACTTCCACGGAAGGTTCGGTTCACGTTAAAGTTCGCGAACCGCAATAGACTTCAATGGGGATGCGAACTTTGAAAAAAAAAAAAAATTATGCTGGCCACAAAAGTGATGGAAAAGATGTTTCAAGGGGTCTAACACCTGGAGGGGGGCATGGCGGAGTGGGATACATGCCAAAAGTCCCCGGGAAAAATCTGGATTTGACGCAAAGCAGCGTTTTAAGGGCAGAAATCACATTGAATGCTAAATGACAGGCCTAAAGTGCTTTCAAACAGGTATACAGTGGCGGGTTCACAGAACAGGTATGCAGTGGCGGGTCCACTGAACAGAACAGGTATGCAGTGGCGGGTTCACTAAACAGAACAGGTATACAGTGGCGGGTTCACTGAACAGAACAGGTATACAGTGGCGGGTTCACTAAACAGAACAGGTATACAGTGGCGGGTTCACTAAACAGAACAGGTATACAGTGGCGGGTTCACTAAACAGAACAGGTATACAGTGGCGGGTTCACAGAACAGGTATGCACTGGCGGGTCCACTGAACAGAACAGGTATGCAGTGGCGGGTTCACTGAACAGAACAGGTATACAGTGGCGGGTTCACAGAACAGGTATGCAATGGCGGGTCCACTGAACAGAACAGGTATGCAGTGGCGGGTCCACTGAACAGAACAGGTATGCAGTGGCGGGTCCACTGAACAGAACAGGTATGCAGTGGCAGGTCCACTGAACAGAACAGGTATGCAGTGGCGGGTTCACAGAACAGGTATGCAGTGGCGGGTCCACTGAACAGAACAGGTATGCAGTGGCGGGTCCACTGAACAGAACAGGTATGCAGTGGCGGGTTCACTGAACAGGTATACAGTGGCGGGTCTACTGAACAGAACAGGTATGCAGTGGCGGGTTCACTAAACAGAACAGGTATACAGTGGCGGGTTCACAGAACAGGTATGCAGCCAGACAGGAACAAGTTAAGCCTAACTAATCTTTCCCTGAGAGACAGTCTGCAGCAGCTCGCCCTACTCTCACTAACGCAGGCAGCACACGAGTGACCGTAATGGCCGCCGCTGCCTGCCTTATATAAGGGGGGGTGGGGCTCCAGGGGCTAGTGTAGCCTAATTGGCTACACTGGGCCTGCTGACTGTGATGTAGAGGGTCAAAGTTGACCCTCCATGTGCATTATGGGGCGAACCGAACTTCCGCAAAGGTTCGCCTGCGGGATGCGAACACGAACCACGGAAGTTCGCATGGAACCGTTCGCAGGCGAACCGTTCGGCCCAACTCTAGCCGGTACGCATGCTGCTAATGTTTACAGCGTCCGCCGCTTGGCCAATAAGGGAGAAGTGCCATGCGCTCCACTGACATCAGAGATTCGCCGAGACCCAGAGGCTTGCGCCTCAGTGTGGATCTCGGCGTTCCGCCGCCATATGCAGCTAGGTCTTACAGCCAGTTTGTCCAACCTTTCTTGGTAAGTGAGATCTTCCATCCCTCTGACTTAATTTAGTTGCCCGTCTTTGTACCTCTTGGTAAGCTACTCTTGGTAAACGTTATCAAAGCCGGAGGGCTCTCTTATTTTGCAAACAAAGAAAGTATTTTGGAAAGCTGGACCAAAACATACTTCCCCACTTTCATAAACTAATAGACAAGTTATAATCTGAAATTCATAAAGAAATTCATAAAGAAGAAAAGAGGCGCATTTGTTTGTCTCTTGGATCCCATTGATCTCGCCATATTTTACTCCACCTAAACTAGAAATATTTATGACAACACTCGTAAACCACCTGGTATATAAATGGAAAACATTAGGAAATATCAGATTCCCCAGAGATTGACAAACATTACATTATTTTCCCTCACTACTGAAGCAGCTTACTGCTTATCCCACACCAATTATTACCTAGACTACACATTTACATTACTGTGTAAACTCTTCAGGGGTAGAGTGGCTCAATTACCTTCTGGTCATAGTGTCCTTATCTTATCCTAAATAAGAAACTTTCTGCTATTTCTGTGCTGAGATAAGCTTGTAACTGAAGTGAGATAATACAATTCCCACAAGCCCTCTGGTACTGCATCATTACTGCAGATTGGAAAAGGCCAGGTAAAAAGATGGGGGACCTATCCTATCAATTTTTTTTTAATTTTGGATATTACAACAACCTTTAATAAGTTAGGTAACAACTCTTTTAGCTCCCAACCATAAACACCCAACGGGGTATCCACACCATTACATTTCTCTTCTCACTGCAGTCCAACCCGGGAGATTAGTCACAGATCTGAATTTTTAATTACTCTTTTTTCTCAGCTATTAGCGGTTTAGAAAAAAGAAGGGAACACCAAGAGCCCAATATAGTGTAGTGTAGTATTTACAATAATAAGTAATGAGAGGTATATAAATGAATATACTCACAAGTCAGGGTAACCATATAGGAAACCACTGTGTAGGCAGGTGAGGAGATTAGACCTGTCCTCACTCAGGATTAAGATGTCGCTCTCTGTAGATAGGGAGAAGAAAAGGGGGATTCAACCCCTCCACCAGGGGTGGATGCTGATATTGTAAGGAGAACAGAGGCACCAAAAGAATAAAATGTGTTAAAAGCTTTAAACTTCCTTGGGAGGAGGTGGTGGACTCATCTCCCCGAAGTAGACATACTGTAATACCGTCAATTTTAATAGGCCTATCCCCTGGTACACTATCCCGGGCCATCATTGGCTCAATCTACCTTCAGCTTAACAATTTTATCCTGTATACCCTCCCACCCCCCTTACCCACTAGGATATTTAATTCTCTCCTCACACATCCTCCCCACCCACACCTCACCACCCTTCGCCCATACATTTCAATAGACGATATTCATTACTGAAAAAATACCACTCAACAATATGTACATTACTCTGAGGACACTTTATTTGTCTCTGTCTTTTCAGTGTGTACTCCTATTTGTTATTGCCTGAAGAAGCGGGGATATACCTGTGAAACGCGTTGCACTGTTTATTGGAGTATATAAATAAACTTGTTTGTATTAAAATTGAGGGTATTATGTCTATTTTGGGGAGATTAATACACTACTGCCTCCCAAGGAATTTTAAAGCATTTCATACATTTTATTCTTTAAAGTGAATGTTTACCAAGTTAAAAATAAAAAAGTCAGATACTCACCTAAGGAGAGGGAAGGCTCGGTCCTAATGAGCCTTCCCTCTCCTCTCCCGGTGCCCGGTCCCGCGCAGGATCCCCCGTGGCAGTATTCGACCAGTTCGGTCAAATACTGCCACTTCAGCATGCCGAAGGGAGCTTTCGGAAGCCTTCGGGAGCACTCGCGCGTGCGTAGTACGGAGCGGCCCGTCTTCGGAAGCCCGAGTGCTCCCGAAGACCTCCGAAGTCTCTGCGGCGGCGGACGCGAACAGGGGAGCCAGCGCAGCACCGAGGGCACCGGGAGAGGAGAGGGAAGGCTCATTAGGACCGAGCCTTCCCTCTCCTTAGGTGAGTATCTGACTTTTTTATTTTTAACTTGGTAAACACTGGCTTTAAGCGCCTCTGTTCTCCTTACAATATTAGCGGTTTAGAACTCTTGTATGTTTAGAAGTTGAATTTTTGCTTAATGCATTAGGCAGCCTAGTTTACAGCTGATGTACATTACACACTGTTCCTTGCTTTTAACATCAAACCCCAACTGTGACTCGAGACACAACTGTATTTTTTCTGCCGGAAATGGCAGTGGAGAACTGTCTCTAATTATATGTCTGAAGTTTTAGATCTACTTACTGCGCCATATATGTACACGCCTCTTTTATGCATGTCTGTCACCCTGCTTGATGTCACTTTTGCTATGCTTTCAGCATTGGCTTGACACTCTTGACATAAATTCTTTTGGCTGCTGCTTGACATAATTAAACATTTTTATTAAAAAGAAAGGAGGTAAAGGAAAATTATTTTAAAATAATTATGTATGAAATGTTTTGTTAAAAATTAACTAAAATAAAAAAACTTTCTTTCAAAATGAAAAAAGGAAAATTCATTCTATAAATATTAATTTTGCTCTCACTGACCCCCAGATGCTTGTTCACTTCCTGGTCCTACGCACACTGGTGTAACCATGGAGTAGTAGCCCCTGGAGAAGGGGCCAGGACTACTTCCTTCCTTTATGGGGCCCCCATCTGTGCTTCCCGGCCCCGGCAGGTAGGAGGGGCCAGGACTTCTTCTTTCCTCCATGGCCCCCCACCTGTGCTCCCCGGCCCTGGCAAGGAGGAGGGGCCAGGACTTCTTCCTTCCCCCACAGTACCACCACCCTCTGCTCCCTGGCAAGGAGGAGGGGCCAGGACTTCTTCTTTCCTCCATGGCCCCCAGTCTGCGCTCCCTGGCCCTGGCAAGGAGGAGGGGCCAGGACTTCTTCCTTCCTCCACAGTACCCCCAGCCTGTGCTCCTTGGCCCTGGCAGGGAGGAGGGGCCAGAATTTCTTTCTTCCTCCATGTGCCCCCATCATCTGTGCTCCCTGACCCTAGCAGGGGGGAGGGGCCAGAACTTCTTCCTTCCTCCATGTGGCTCCCTGGCCCTGGAAGGGAGGAGAGGCCAGGACTTCTTCCTTCCTCCACAGTACCACCAGCCTGTGCTCCGTGGCCCTGGCAGGGAGGAGGGGCCAGGACATCTTCTTTCCTCCACAGGGCCCCCACCCGTTCTCCTTGGGCCCGGCAGGAAGGAGGAGCCAGGACTTCTTCTTTCCTCTATGGACCTCCCCCGTCTGTGCTTCCCTGGCCCCAGGAGGAAGGAGGGGCCAGGACTTCTTCTCTCCTCCATGGACCTCCCCCATCTGTGCTCCCCTGGCCCCGGCAGGGAGGAGGGGCCAGGACTTCTTCTTTCCTCCATGGGGCTCCCCCGTCTGAGTTCCCTGGCCCTGAAACTCAGACCTACAGCTCAGTGGGGCATCGGTTACAGAGCTTACCTATTAATCCATCAGGTCTTTCCGTTGCACCCGCTGTAGCTGCTAGGTATTTCTCTCTGCCTTCCTTTTGGTCTGACACACGTGCATTACTTGCAGACACATTCAGGCCTAGAGGAAGGCAGAGAGAAGAAAGAACAGTGTAGGGTTGAGCCGAAATTTTCGAAATTTCGCGTTACTATAATTATGCATGCGAAATTTGCTATTACGATGCGAAATTATGGTAGCGTAATTGCCATTAAAATCGTAATTGAAAATACCGTAAGCGTAATTTTCAACGCGTAATTTCGCGTTTCGTTCATACCGTAATTTCGCGTTAAACCATCCCGTAATTTTGCATTTCTTCGTAATTTCGCGAATTTCGTAATTACTTGTTAGCTATAAAGAATTACTTCTTCGCATTAGCCAATCAGAAGCGAATCAGCGGTAGTCAGACGAACGCTAACAAATTTTCGCATATAAACGCTTTTTAGCGTTACATAATGTAAAAACTAAGCATGCGCAGTTCAAGGGTGTAAACTACGCTTACAAACGTTTGCATGGAAGGCAAACATAATTTCGCGATACCCACCGTAACGCGAAAACGACGCGAAAATTAACGCTTACAGTAATATGAACTATCGTGAAATTACGTTATGTAACTACGCTTACAAACGGTTGCATGCAAGGCAAACTTAATTTCGCGATACCCACTGTAATGCAAAAATTACGCGAAAATTACGCTTACGTGGAATTTCGCGAAATCCTTCTTCATTACGATTATGTACTTACGGCCATAATCGGAATTACACTAATTATGCGAAATTTCGCGAAATCGTAATTAAAGAGTAACTGTCAGGCTGCAAAAGCTAATTTAAACCTCTATTCTCCTGTGTTAAACAGTTTAGAAGGAAGCCAAAAAGGCAATACTGAAGTTAAAAATCTCTCTTAGTTTTGATGTGTGCTTATCAGCAAAGCTGTTAGACCCAAGCTCTTAAAAAGACGAGAGCCGCATACCATACAGCAAAGCATTCTGGGGGCCTCCCCTCGGCTGCTAGTGAGAAGTTACAGGCTCGTGTTACAAAAGCAGCAGCTCACAGCACTGAAAAATCTCTGGACAGAGTATACTGCAGGAGTCCGCTATTGTTCCTAGCCACATGGCTAATTAATATTCACTGCACAGTAGTGTTGTATTTTTTCTGAGTGGAATCATCAGGAAGCAGGCAGGACATGACGACAGATTTGGCTTCATAGGAGACAGACAAACATGGAACCTGCCATGAGCTGTCAGGAGCATCATTCTCTGCAAATACTATATAAAAATTCTGTGAAATCCAAACATGGACAGTGAAATGCATATGTCATGTAAGTACAGCCAATCTTTAGCTACTGATATATGTGTTTATTTTCTCTGAGACCTTATACCTAACAGCTCCTCTTTAAGTCATTACGCCACCTAGTGGCTCCAGCAAGACCATTGGAGAGACCTAACAGCGGGAATAGGTAAGCTCCATCATGCCAACGCACTAAACTGTTAATTTGAGTGTTAGGGAAGCACAGGAGGGTGGGCCCCGGTGGAGGAAGGAAGGAGTCTGTACAGGGGCAAGGGGGGGGGGGTCTGATTGTAGGGGGGGGACCCCTAATGGCTTTACAGGGGGGCCCCATCAGGTGTGGCTATGTCTCTATGCAGTCAGTGACAGTCTGAAGCCACGCCTTACTACCAGAGACAAGCCTGCAGGGAGTTGTGGACAGGGATGCTCAAATCACCAATTCGAATGAAATCTGAATAGGTGTTATTTGGATTTTATCCACTTAATTGCAGCAGCTGTGCGGGTGGCCGAGGGGGAGTTAATCTTACCCATCAGAAGTCTCGTCCCTCGGCACCTCCCATGCTGCATTTCAATCCGGCGTCATGTGACTCCTTCAAACCGGAAGGAGGAAGTGTATGTAATCACGTGACGCCGGATTGGAACGCAGCGTGGGAGGTGCCGAGGGACGAGCGAAGAAGACGTCTGATGAGTAAGATTAACCCCCCCTCGGCCACCCGCACAGTTGCTGTAATTAAGTGGATAAAATCAGAATAACACCTATTCAGATTTCATCCGAATTGGTGATTTGAGCATCCCTGATTGTGGATCCATCTGGCAGAGTAATCTCTCCTCCCTACATGCTTAGGTCACTTAAAGAGGAACTCCAGTGAAAATAATATAATAAAAAAGTGCTTCATTTTTACAATAATTATGTGTAAATGATTTAGTCAGTGTTTGCCCATTGTAAAATCTGTTAAATCCCTGATTTACATTCTGACTTTTATTACATGGTGACATTTTTACTGTTGACAGGCGATGTAGCTGCTGCATGCTTTTTTGGCAGTTGGAAACAGCTGTAAACAGATATTTCCCACAATGCAACAAGGTTCACAGACAGGAAACTGCCAGGAGCACCACGGTCCTCAGAGTTTCTTGTGGGAGGGGTTTCACCACAATATCAGTCATACAACGCCCTCTGATGGTCTGTTTGTGAAAAGGAATAGATTTCTCATGCAAAAGGGGGTATCAGCTACTGATTGGGATAAAGTTCAATTCTTGGTCGGAGTTTCTCTTTAAAGTGAACCAGAGAGAAGCACCCTCGTGTATTTTACCATATACTGTATATCAGTGGGGACATTAGAGAAAACACCTACCCTGCTCTCTGTTTCATCCTTCACTGCTCAGCCTGCTTGTTAGCAGCCCTGATAAAATCCCCGACTGAGCATTCAGTCTGGCTTTGCTCGGGAACCATCATAGCTGAATCATAATAGCAGAGCCAGAAGGGGGCAGGCTTGGACTTGAAAAGACATCAGAGAAGACAGACTCAGCTATAATGATTCCTGGGCAAAGCCAGACTGAATGCTCAGTCGGGGATTTTATCAGGGCTGATAACAAGCAGGCTGAGCAGTGAAGAATGAAACAGAAGGCAGGGTAGGAGTTTTCTCTAATGTTCCCAGTTCCACTGATATATATTGTAAAATACACGAGGGTGCTTCGTCTCTGGTTCTCTTTAAGGGGTGTTTCAGTCTGACAGGGAATGAGCATGCAGCTGTATGTCACAGAGGAGGAGATGAGGACCTATGACTTGGCGCAACCAACATTTTTGTGCACATATGTCGTGAAGTGCCCCTCCTATCTGTTTCTTTTGCTAATTAAAATTAATATGTATATTTAAACGGTAAATGTTATATGCATTAATTATTAAAATACAAAACTTGCTGATTACATGAAGAATATTTAAGGGGGATTTAAAGTTTCATACAGCTGTGTAAACTGCCTCCTCTCTAAGGTTTTACTGCAGGAAAGTTCAAAGGGTCATTATTTCTGCTTTGTTTATAGCTTAAAAGACAGAGTGTGGTTTTAAAACTAGAACTGTGACAAAATGATACAATGCTATAAAAAAAAAAGCTATGCAACTAAAAATCAAAAATATGAGACTCTTGTCTTTGCTACTGATGTTCTATTTATTATCCGTACTACACATACAATTCATTATATCATACTTTTTTTTTTTTTTTTTGCTTCAGGTTTGCTTTAATAATTCATCATGTAATATTGTAAAAATCTAGTTTCTGCACAGCATGCAGTATATTTACACCCTGCAGGACTTCATCTGAAGCCCCAGGGACGTAGATATTCATCTGTCGCTGTGTGCACTCCCCACTGCGCGTGCTCCCGCACGCATTCTCATTGGCGCCCATTAGTGGGGAGATCAATGAATGGGAATGCACTGTTAAATGCAATTCCCATTCATTGATCTGAGTCCTCGTGCCAATGATCGCTGGCATCAATGAGATGCCTGCAGTCATTGTAGCAAACTAAGTAACACATACATGCGCTACTTCCTGTTTGTGTAACAGTACGTGCAGGGAGACATAGTGCGAGGACATCTTGTGGCCAAATACTAAGATTACACCTACATACATTTTTTTTTCCATTAAACACATACACATACCTTTAAAATTAACCCCTTACCTCCCCACACTTTCCCAAACTTACATAAATAAAGCATTTGCATATAAAAAAAATGACAATTAAAAAAATACATAAATAGTTACACTAGGGACTAAACTTTTTTAATATGTAAAATACAACTTTATTTCCAAATAAAATATTGTCACCATACGTTGTACTAGGGACATATTTTAAATGTTGCAATAACCAGGACAAATGGGCAAATAAAATGTGTGGGTTTTATCCATAGTAGAGAATTTTATTTTAAAACTATAATGGCCTCAAAATTAAAAATAATTATTTTTTTTCCATTTATTTCTTATTATTCCCATTAAAATGCATTTAGATTAAAATAAATCTCAGGGAAATGTGAAAAGAAAACAATATATAGATCATTTTGTTGTGATAAGTAGTGATTAAGTTATTGGTGAATGAAAGGGAGGAGCGCTGAAAGTTAAAAATTGCTCTGGTACTTAAGCCTCTTTTCCACGGACTGTTGAACTGTGTGCTCAGCAAGCAGTTACCAGGCAGCAGTGAGCAGTTACCAGGCAGCAGTGAACAGTTACCAGGCAGCAGTGAGCAGTTACCAGGCAGCAACAAGCAGTTACCAGGGAGCAGTGAGCAGACACCAGGCAGCAACAAGCAGTTACCAGGCAGCAGTGAGCAGTTACCAGGCAGCAGTGAGCAGTTACCAGGCAGCAGTTACCAAGGAGCAGTGAGCAGTTACCAGGGAGCAGTGAGCAGTTACCAGGCAGCAGTGAGCAGTTACCAGGCAGCAGTAAGCAGTTACCAGGCAGCAACAAGCAGTTACCAGGGAGCAGTGAGCAGTTACCAGGCAGCAGTGAGCAGTTACCAGGCAGCAACAAGCAGTTAACAGGGAGCAGTGAACAGTTACCAGGCAGCAGTGAGCAGTTACCAGGCAGCAACAATCAGTTACCAGGTAGCAGTGAACAGTTACTAGGCAGCAGTGAGCAGTTACCAGGCAACAACAAGCAGTTACCAGGCAGCAGTGAACAGTTACCAGGCAGCAGTGAGCAGTTACCAGGCAGCAGTGAGCAGTTACCAGGCAGCAACAAGCAGTTACCAGGGAGCAGTGAACAGTTACCAGGCAGCAGTGAGCAGTTACCAGGCAGCAACAAGCAGTTACCAGGCAGCAGTGAGCAGTTACCAGGCAGCAGTGAGCAGTTACCAGGCAGCAGTGAACAGTTAGCAGGCAGCAGTGAACAGTTAGCAGGCAGCAGTGAGCAGTTACCAGGGAGCAGTGAGCAGTTACCAGGCAGCAGTGAGCAGTTACCAGGCAGCAACAAGCAGTTACCAGGAAGCAACAAGCAGTTACCAGGCAGCAGTGAGCAGTTACCAGGCAGCAACAAGCAGTTACCAGGGAGCAGTGAGCAGTTACCAGGCAGCAGTGAGCAGTTACCAGGCAGCAGTGAGCAGTTACCAGGCAGCAGTGAGCAGTTACCAGGCAGCAGTGAGCAGACACCAGGCAGCAGTGAGCAGTTTCCAGGCAGCAACAAGCAGTTACCAGGGAGCAGTGAACAGTTACCAGGCAGCAATGAGCAGTTACCAGGCAGCAGTGAGCAGCTGTGAGAGTTTGAGAGGCATTTTTCATTGTCTATCAACTGCCCGTGGAAAAGAGACCTAAAGGTATGGTAATATCCAAGCTAGATAAAAAAAAAAGGATCTACTTACCCGAGGCTTCCTCCAGCCCCTGGAAGGCCGCTATGTCCCTCGTTGCAGCTCCGCTCTCAGCTGCTGGCTCCCGATCCCCTCCAGTGCAGAGGCCGACCTCGCCAGGCCACCCTCTACTGCGCCTGTGTGAGCACCGCTCTCAGTCAAGTCCACGTTGTCCGGGAGTGTACTGTACTTTTTTTTTTTCTAGCCTGGACATTCCCTTTAAGGGGTAAAAACCTTTAGTGGTGAACTAGTTATTTAAGTTACCGTCAGGGGTGTAGCAATAGGGGGTGCAGAGGTAGCGACTGCATCGGGGCCCTTGGGCCAGAGGGCCCTCCCTCAACTTCAGTATTATCTCTCTATTGGTCCTGAGCTCATAATTATCACTTCTATAGATACTTTGTATAGTGGTAATCATTAACACATTGCTCCCCATCCCCTTCTTGCACCTCTGACACTGTGGTTGCCATTGGCAGGGATTGCTATGTATAGAGTGCTTGGGGGGTAATCAGTAACAAGCTGCTCCCCATCCCCTTCTTGCACCTCTGACACTGTAGTTGCCATTGGCAGGGATTGCTATGTATAGAGTGCTTGGGGGTAATCAGTAACAAGCTGCTCCCCATCCCCTTCTTGTACCTCTGACACTGTAGTTGCCATTGGCAGGGATTGCTATGTATAGAGTGCTTGGGGGTAATCAGTAACAAGCTGTTCCCCATCCCCCTTCTTGCTCCTCTGACACTGTAGTTGCCATTGGCAGGGATTGCTATGTATAGAGTGCTTGGGGGTAATCAGTAACAAGCTGCTCCCCATCCCCTTCTTGCACCTCTGACAC